>NC_056728.1:1771533301-1771893301 GCF_019279795.1 Protopterus annectens
TTCTACTATCCTTACTTCCTTCTTGCTAATCCATTGTACTTCATGAGTCACTATCCCTACATCATCCAACCTTCTCTCTCTCTCTCATTCTCTTCATTCATCAAAACCCTCAACGTACTCTTTCCATCTCCTCAACACACTCTCATCGCTTGTATGTTTCCCTCATTATCCTTTATCACCTTTACCTGCTGCACATCTTACCTAGCTCGGTCCCTCTGTCTAGCCAATCGGTACAGGTCCTTTTCTCCCTCCTTGGTGTCCAACCTTTCATACAACTCTTCATATGCCTTATCCTTCGCCTTTGCCACCTCTCTCTGTCATGCACCTCATCTCCTTATACTCCTGCCTACTTTCTTCATCTCTCTGACAATCCCACTTCTTCTTTGCCAACCTCTACCTCTGTATACTCTCCTGTACTTCCTCATTCCACCACCATGTCTCCTTGTCGTCCTATATATAAATAAATAAATAATATATATATATATATATATATATATATATATATATATATATATATATAAACATATATATATAAACATATATATATAAATATATATAAATATAAATATATAAAAATATATATATAAATATATAAATATATATATGTATATATGTATAAACATATAAATATATATATGTATATATGTATAAACATATATATATATATATATAAACATAGATATATATATAAACATATATATATATATATATATATAAACATAGATATATATAAACATATATATATATATATATATATATATATAAATATATATATATATATATAGAGAGAGAGAGAGAGAGATGCATACATATATAATACACACACAAAATTAAATTTTCAGTGTGGAAGCGTTCCCAAAGGGGACTTATCTGTCAGAAAGATGAACTGCCAGCTGCTGCTACTATGAAGCTACTAATCTGCTTCTTCATGAGATGGCAAGAAAGTTCTTAATTTTCTACTCCAACTTCTGATTTCCCTCCTCAGGGCTAACCAATCAGCAGTCAGAGTGGAAGTGTACACAGGAGCCAGAGCTTTTGCAAATTGGCCAGTTGTTCTATCTTGGGCAAGGCACAAGCCATTTAGCCTTAAGGCTACTGAGCAATGGGAATGATAAACTTTCAAGAAGACCTACAATGCAAGAACTGTCCATTTATTGGTAATAATTAATCAAGGTAGCCAAAGACACAGATTTATGACAATCATTTATGCTGTACATAAAAAGGCAAAGTAACCACTGGGAACTGTACACATGTTAAAGTAAATGCAGTAGTACTTACGGGTCTGCAAGCATCATAGGCAAAGCATTCTCCTGGATTTTAGAAGGCCTGTTGAATCCCATTCCATAGACTCCCTTCAAAAGTTGAGGCTTCCTGTTCAAGTAAAAAATAAAAATGTACAGTAAACAAACTGCAATGACCTAAAAGCTTTTAAAAAATATTTTTTTTTACATTGTTTCACTGAAGGATGGTATCGCATTATAAACGTTCTATGGGAAGGATATCTAAATCACATCGACAAACGTGGTTCTAAACTTTTGGATGAACGGTAAAATACCAAAGTCTTTTGCAAGAATATCCCACAACTAAGACAAAGGGAAATGTTTACAAATAACTTTGCCTCCATAGTTGCTTGCATTTCCTGAATCTTCCTGCAATCACACAGATCACTTTACAGGATGCCTATCAAGTGGACTTTCTTACAACTCCTTCATTCTTATGAACAGACTTTGGAAACATGCAAATATTTATGACAGCATGAGTCATTCTGTATTATAAACCAAGAGGAAAAGAAAAATCAGGACCAGGGACAAAACAGTACATTAAATAATGACTATCGCTACATTTACTAGAAAAAGATAGCAAAAGAACTTGCACTCAAGTCCAAAATGAGATTCCAAAGACCTGCCCTTTGCACATCTGAAATGCAGGTAGTTCCCTTCTGCAAAAGGCGTACATATGGCTGTGGCATCCTGAATCTTAATCCAAAGTACTATTCCTTAGCTATTCTCACATTTCTTTAGCCATACTTCAACTTGTTAAGCTCAGCATACCTCTCAACCTCTTAGCATAAAAAAAATCTGAGCAATGCCAAAATAATGGACAAATCTGAAATACTGCTCTTATAAACTTAGTAAGTTGCTAGAATAAAAGGTTTTGTGTTACCATGTATTTTTTGAAGGATATGAAGTCAAACTCAAATGCCTGCTATTATTTAGTGAATTCCATTCTCACCGATTTGCCCCAAAAATCTAGAAAACCACAAATTTTATGGGGAACAGGACAAAAATACAATGCACAAATCTGGACATTTGAGAGGTATGATGCTCAGTGAAGTTCATCATATCGATCCTTGCTGCAGTAGCATTAGCTACACGGGTTATATCCTGGCAAGGATTTGACAGTCCAGACTTCAAAGCTTCAGGGCAGCTCACACACGTTCATACCATTAGGCAGAAACACAGGTTTGACTGTTAAGTCCTTCAGAGCTTTCATGCCAGTTGAGAGAAGGAGGCTGAACTGGTCACATAGACAGACACACACACAAAGGGGGATGGAGGGAGGCGTGGCTACTGAAGCACTTATCATTCAAGCATCTACTCTTATGGTAAGTTTAACTACACTATGCTCATCATATTTATCACTGAGCTGCAGTAGCCTTAGCTATATGGGTAGATTACCCTAGAGCTTACAACATTTGGGAGGTGGAAGGAAAAGGGTCCAGGAACCCCTGGAGAATGATCCTAGCAAAGCCTCTGCCTAGAGAAGGCAACAAGCTTGTAGTGCTTTGTAAGCATGTACAGAGGAAATTCCTGTTTCTGAAATACTTCTAGAATCTAACCCTTTCCAAAAAGCCACAGATGAAGCCAAGGCCTTGACAGACTGGATCTTGATCCTGTCTGGAACAGTTATGTTACACTGAGAATAGCGAAAGGGAATACCCCAGGACAACCATTTGGAAACTGTTTTCACACAGATTTTTCCCTTCTTTTTATCTTCACAAGAATGAACTGGTCTGAAGATATGAAAGATTTTATTCTGTCAAGATAGTACCAGAGTTGTCTGTGGACATCCTAATTATGTAGTATCCTTTCTCACCTGAAGAGCTTGCATGACAAGGGGCAATTTCCACAAGCTTCTTCACAGCAGCAAGTCCTCAGTAAATAGATGCCCTAAAGGGAATTAAGACCCCATCACCCAGACAATCAGCTGAAGTTGATTAGGGAAAGGGTGCATCAAACACCCCTGATTTTATGTGAATAGATCCATTCTATGTAAAAGCTTGTGGTAAATGCCCCTGGCCATTTCCAAAAGAAGGGAGAGACACTGCTGCCTGGGACAGAAGGGAGTCACCACAATGAACTTGGGAGATTCCTTCTGAATCTTGAGTACCCTAGATATCAGAATAAAGGGTGGAAACGCATACAGGAACATTCCCGTCCATTCAAAGTAAAGGAAAGGGCATCTGTCTTCAAAGTTTTCTTGTGTGGAGTCCTGGAGCAAAGTTTTGCCAGCTGATTATTCAAAGAGAAGGCAAATAGGTTTACTTGAACTTCCCTCACAGATGGATTAAATCTTGGAAGAGAGTCTAATCTAGTTTCCAATTTTGCTCTGATGGAATGTAGGATGCCTGGAAAATGAGACTGTGCTGAGGCTGTATCGCAAGCCAACATGACTAGTTGGCAAAGGAAGAAAGACCTGGTTCCTTCTTGCTTACTCATGTACGACATCAATGTGGTACTGTCTGCAACAACTTGAAGAGGTCCAGGGGACCAAACATGATTCAGAGAATGAAAACTGCTCCCCAAGCAAAATCCAATGCATCTTTGGTGACTGACTGTACTTGACCAATGGGGAAGCACAGCAGACCTGTATTTAGGGGAAATTTGCTGTCTCCAAGTGATTCCTCTTCTAAAAAAATGTGAATTGGGATTTGAAAAGAGAATGGGTGTTGGCACTGGGACCAAAGATACATCAGATACCATTGTATCATTCTCGTGTGGAGTCTTGCTAGCCGTATCACAAGAACTGTAGATGCTAGGAGACCTAAAGTTCTGCAGTATTCCTCTCAGTGACAGAAGACAAAGTAGAAAAATCTTTGAAACAGATACAGATTTTTTTTCTTCCTGGGGAAGAAAAGCTCTTTGAACCGGTGTGTCTAACATACACCCTAGGAATATAATCCTGTATGGAGCAATCAAAATTACTTTTGAACGTTCGCTTAGAATCCCACCTTATACAAGGGATCTCTCACCCATGTGAGAGATTCCAGACACTGAAAAAGACCCTGGAAAGATAAACAAGTTATCTAAACATGCAAAGTGTGAATACACTGTAGCTTGCAATGAGCTATAATTGTAGCTAGACATTTTGTGAACACTCTTGGTGCAGTGGATAGTCCAAAAGGTAAGACAGAAAAAGAATAGTTGTGTAAAATCTCACCATAACCATAGATGTCCCTTTCTCTTCCATATTGCAGTATTCTAGGTGTGGGATTTCCAGCCCTCAGGCGACTCGTACGTCAGCTTCTATACAAAAGCTTCAGCTTGGCTGCTTTAGTGTGCATGGGACTTCACAAGTAGGGACATAAACCAAGGGGCCTTAAATGTGACATCTGCATGCACAACCCTCAGAACCTGAAGGCCAGCAGGCAGAGAATAATGCCCAGCAGGAGGTGTGCCAGTTGCTTCAGGTGTGTGACTTGGAGACCTACTGAAATGTAGGTAGTACAGGAAGGTACAAGACCTGGGGGGGGGGGGGGCTGGTGGGTGGGAAGGAATACTGCAACATGGATGAGAAGGACATCTATGGTTATGGTAAGATTTTACACAACTATTCTATGTCCTTCTATTCCTAGGTTGCAGTATTCTAGGTGTGGGAGAATACCACAGCTTAAGAAGATAAGAGGGTGGTGGTAGATGCAGAGGTTTCTGCAAAACCCTGCAGGATTGCCCTGGCAAATCCTGTCCTAGCTCTGGAAGCTTGGTGCAATTTGTAATGCTTGGTGAAGGTATGGACAGTGGCCCAGGTGGCTGCTTCCAAAATGGATGCTGTGTCTAGGCCTTTCATGAAGGCCCTTGATGTGGCCACAGCTCTAGTAGATTGGGCTTGGATTCCCCTTGGGGGCTCCTTTCCATGGTGAGAGTAGCAGAAGCACGTAGCTTTTCTGATCCAGCATGCAATGGTTTGCTTGGAAACTGCCTTGCCCAGGGCTCTGGGATGGAAGGAGACAAAGAGCTGGTTACTCTTTCTGATGGTCTTGGTCTTGTCCAGGTATTATCTAAGTTGTCTATGCACATCCAGGGAGTGCAGTATTCTCTCCCCTTCGTTAGTGGGCATGAGGAAAAAGGTGGGCAGATGAATGGATTGGTTGTCAGAGAGATCACTGACCACTTTAAGCATAAAGAAGGGATTGGTTCGCAAGGACACCCCGACTTTGTGGAAGACGGTGTAGGGGAGACAGGCCATTAGAGCCTGCAGCTCTGACACTCTTCTGACTGAACTGATAGCCACCAGAAGGACTGTCTTCCATGTACACATCTGTAAGGAGGAAGGCCCAGCAGGTTCAAAAGAATGTTGGGTTAATTTCTCTAAGATGTAGTTAAGGTCCCAAGGAGGAGGGATAGGTTTCCTAGGTGGTCTCATGTGCAAGACCCCTTTAAGAAAGAGCTTTTTAAGTCGAGCCTGGCCAGCAAGGGGGGTTGCAGGGGCAGGCAGGCTGATATGGCAGAGAGATGTACTTTTACAGAAGAAAGGTCACTTTTTATCAATTGACACAAGTAGTTTAGAACCAGTGGAACCTCGGCAGAGCTGGGGTCCCTTCCCTTTTGCAGACACCATTTGCAAATCTTCTCATTTAGCCAGGTAAGATTTTCTGGTGGTAGGTTTTCTTGCCTCCCTTAGGACTGAAAGCATGTTCTCAGAGTAGTGGTGCCTGAAAGGAATCAAAAGTTTAAAACCCACATTGTCAGACACATCTGTACCTGTGGGTGTAGGAGAGTTCCTTTGTCATGTGACAATAGGTACACCTTGTAGGTTTGAAGGGACTGCCCTTGGCTAGTTTGTGAAGTAGGGGGAACCAGTGCTGCCTTGGCCAGTAGGGAGTCACTAACAAGATTTTTGGTTTGTCTTTCTGAATCAGTGGGAATGGGGGGGAAGGCATAAAGGAACTTCCCCTCCCAAGAAATGCTGAAAGCGTCCACACTCCACGCTAGAGGGGAGTGGGTTTTTGAGCAAAAGTTCTGTAGTTGCCTGTTCTGGGGGGGGGGGGGCAAACGGGTCTATTTGTGGAGCACCCCACCGGTGGACTATGTCCAAGACCACCTCCCTGTTCAGCATCCATTCATGTTGAGGCAGGAGGTCCTGCTCAACAGATCTGCTTGGTGGTGGTTCTGTGAGGGCATGTAGACCGCCTGCAGGATTAAGGTGAACCAGGAGGCGAAGTCCCATATCAGCAGGGACAGACTGCACAGCTGATAGCCTAGTACCTACCCATGAACAAAGGCCTATCAGCCAAAGGGCCCAAGTAAGCCTAGCCAACAAGGTTCCCTGGCTTACACCACCCAAGAAAGGTATTTTCCAGAGCCCCTGTCGAGCAGAGCCACAGAAGTGATCCACAGGGTGTATTTCCTATTTCCCCATCCACTTATCACGATTTTTATTGCAGAGTGCTACTGAGGAACTTTGCTCGAGTTAGATGGGTAGCTTGTTCCAGACTATGGAAAGCCTCTGGGACAGGAATCTATCCCTCCAGCACATCCTGTTTATTCTGCTGACAAGGTTAGGTCCCTAGAGCATGTAGCTCGGAGGGATTGGGATTTCTTTAGGTGTAGCATGTCCAACAGCTCTGGGTTTGACATAGCTTTATATGTTAGGCAGAGATCACCTCGGAGTAGGGGATATGCTACGGAGTAAAGCTGGAGTTTTTTGAGGCAGTCAGTGTAGGGCATCTGTTTGAGGCCAGTAATCCTCTTTGTGAGGTATTTCTGTGGCCTTTCCAGCCGCTGCAGATGTCTTGCGAGGTACATACCAAAAGGGGTGTTGTACTCTATAATAGGCCTAATGAGCGTCGAGTAGAGGGGAACAATGACCTCTTTTTTCCTAGATGAGAACCCTTTTGTGAGCCTGTATTTCAGAGAAGTAGATACCAAACAGGAGAGGTCCCAGGACTGAACCCTGTGGTACTCCACTTATCATCGGTTTGAAGTCAGACTTGGAGTCTGCACCTTTTAGAGTGTGTGGATTCTGTCAGTGAGCCAATTGACAACCCATCTTGTGACGTAGGGATTTATACCTAGTTTAGTGATTTTAGCTATAATTCCAGAATGGGGGATGGTGTCGAAAGCCTTGGTGAGGTCAAGATAGGCTGTGCGAATCACCTTACCCTAGTCTACAGCTTTGGTGACTGCCTCAAAGAAGTCGATCAGGTTCAGGAGGCATGATCTGCCTTTCACAAACCCGAACTGGATGGGGTCCAGAGTTTGGAGGTTACCAATATCTTTATGAGTTCCATGACGATACGTTCCATGGCCTTACAGACCAAGCTCATCAGACTAATAGGGAGATAGTTCCCGGGATCAGTGGTGGCTCACCATTTGTGGAGGGACATAACTGTTGCTGTGCTCCTGCTTGTTGGGCTACCACATCACCATGGTGTTGACGGTGACAATCCGGAGCACCCCTGGAACCAGAAGGGGGGGGGGTGAAGGTTTGTAGAGCTAAGAAAACTGCTGTCATTTCCATGATATTGATGTGTTTGGCCTGAAGAGAGGGATGCCATTTTTCCTGAATCTTGTAAGAGGCCAGAGTTGCTCCCCAACCTGAATCTGAGGCATCTGTATGCATAACTTGGGTTGGGGTGGGGGGCTGTAGTGCAAGCCCTGGGTTCAATTTCACTTGCTAGATCCACCAGTTGATTTCTGTTTTCAGACAGGGAAGGAGGGGAATGGCCTGTTCTAGGGTATGTAGGTGCTGGGACCAAGTCTTCAGGATTCACTGCAGCTTGCACATGTGCATTCTTACCAGAGGTAGCATGGGGATGGTTGCTGTGTCATCAAACCCAGGAGGCGGAGTAAATGCCTTGCCATCACCTTTCAGGATAGTAGAGCTTCCTGGAAGTGGGAAGTTAAAGACAGAACCTTGTCCTGAGGTAGAAAGGCCTTCATTGTGTCTGTTCTGATTCTGCAGCCGAGGAAAATCTTGTCCTGGCGTGGGATCAGAGAGGATTTCGGAAGGTTGATGGCAAATCCTAGGTTCTGCAGAAGGCACATGGTGAAGTGTAGATGCTTTAATAGAGCATTGCTGGACTCTGCCGGAAATCAGCATGTCATCCAGATAAGGGTAAATTTGTACCCCTCGAGTTTGCAAAGGCAATGGCTGGGTCTAGGCACTTTGTAAAGACCCTGGGGGCTGTGGATAAATCAAAGGGCAAGGCAGTAAATTGGAAATGGGAGGAAGGGCCAGAAAAACCCAGGAATGGTCTGTGGGAACTCCTGATGGGTATTGTGCAGGTAGGCTTCCTTTATGTCTAGCCTGACCATGAAGGCCTTGGCTGGAATGAGAGGCAGCAAGGTGGGGCGAAAGAGCATTTTTAAAGAGAGTACCTGAAGATGCAGGTTTAGAAAGGACAGATCTAAGATGGGTCTCCAGGGGCCATCTTTTTTGGGGACCAGGAAGAGACTGGAGTAAAACCCTTTTCCTTCTTGTCCTGGAGGAACGGGCTCTATGGTGCCTAGCTGTGAAAGATCTGCCAGAACTTGTGGCATGAGATGGGCCTGGTTTTTGGGAGGCATGGGATGCCACTTCTGGGTGGCTTCTCTTTCCAGGGTAGGAAGTACCTTTTCTGGATACTTTTTAAGACCCACTGGTCTGAAGTGATGGACTGCCAAAGGGGGAGAGAGTGGGAAAGGCGGGCTGAGACGGGGAGGTGGGCAAGGCATACTGGGGCCTCTTCTGTCCTGAAAGGGCTGTCTAGGTTGCTGTGGTGGAGCAGAGGATCTGGAGTTAGGTTTTCTCACCACTCTCCTGGACCTGGAAGAGGAGGGCTGTGCAGTACGTCTTACAAAGGTGGCTTTAGCAAGGTAATTCCTCTAATACTTGGGTATAGGTTCATAGGTTTATACTAGGCTATCTGCCCTAAGGCATTTATAAGCCTAGCCCAGAGTTTTTGTGGCTTACGCCACCCCTTATGTTAAAAAATACTGTGCCCATTAGTTTGTTGTGCCTCTGTCCAGCAGTGACACAGAGATGATTCCCGGGGTAAACCTACGATCTCCCATCCACCGGTCAAGATTTCTCTTGAACAGAGCCAGCCAGGTGCTCTGCCTCACATGGACCGGGATTTTATTCCACAACATAGGGAGTCTCCGGGTGACAAATCTATCCCTCCAGCATGTCCTATTTATATCCGTGCTAAGGTTTAAGTCGCTTGCTCTAGTGGATCTGGTAGATTTGGATTTTTTTAGGTGGAGCATGTCCATTAATTCTGGGTTGGACATGGCCTTGTATGGCAGGCACAGGTCACCTCTGAGCAGACGGTATGCGACTGAATAGAGCTGGAGTTTCTTCAGTCTGGCAGCATATGACAGATTTTGGAGTCCCTTTATCCTTTTGGTGAGGAACTTTTGGGGTCTCTCCAATTGCTGCAGGTGTCGGGTGAGATGCATCCCGAATGGGGCATTGTACTATATCATTGGTCTGATAAGTGAAGAGTACAGGGGAACAATGACCTCACTTGATCTGGATGTGAATCCCTTCATGATCAGGTGGGCAATGTAGAAGGTTTTTCTAACCACTTTAGCAATGTGAGTGTCAAAAGAAAGGCCACTGTCAACCTGGGTCCCCAGGTCCCTGATAACCTCTTCTGTGCTTGGTGGATTGCCACCTATATGGTAGCTTGGGGTTACCTTGTTTTTCCCCGAAGGGTATGACTATACATTTTTTTTGGCATTTAACTTCAGGCCATGGCTCTGGCATTAGCTATCAGTTTCCGTGAGTCCCCTCTGAAGGATATCTGTGTCCGATGTACTTTCCACTATGGCTCCCAGTTTGCAGTCATCTGCAAACTTTGTCAGCCATAGTCCTCCTATGTTAGCCTGTACTTCTGAGAAGTAGATGCCGAACAACAGGGGGCCAAGGACTGAGCCCTGTGGGACACCACTTGTGACCGGCTTGGAGTCTGACATGGCGCCAGCTACTCCAACCCTGTGGGTTCTGTCCTTTAGCCAGTTTTCAACCCATCTTGTGACATACGGGTTTACATTTAAGCTGGTAAGTTTCTCTATAATACCAGAGTGGAGTATTGTGTCGAAAGCTTTTGCAAGGTCAAGGTAGGCTGTATGGACTGCCTTTCCCTCATCAATGGCCTTGGTGACTGTTTCGAAGAAGTCGACCAAGTTCAAAAGGCATGATCTGCCCTTGACAAAGCCAAACTGGGTCGGGTCCAATGTCTGCAAGTCCCCTATGTCTTTGTTTATGAGCTCCATTATGATCCTCTCCATAGCTTTGCAGACCAGGCTTGTTAAGCTTATGGGGCGGTAATTACCAGGGTCCGTAGAGGCACCGCCTTTGTGGAGTGGGACCACAGTTGCCGTACGCCACTCCTTGGGCACGTATCCTGTGGTAAGGCTAAGATTAAACAGCTGCCTTATGTGCGGGTTTAGTTCCTCATTGAGTTCGTGTAGCACACAGCCGGGGACACCATCCGGTCCCATTGATGCTGTGTTTTTAGCTTTAGAGAGAGCAGCTTTCACCTGCGCATTGGAGATGTCTGGAAGGCTGCACTCCGCTGGGATAGCTATCTCTCCTTTTGGGGGGGGAGAAGGGGGTGAAGTTTGCACTGAGCCTGTTTGCCAGTATGTTGGCAATGTCTGTGGGTTCAGTGATTTTTGTATCATTTTGGACTAATTCTGAGCATATCTGGGAGTTTCCACCCAGGTTTCTAACATAGCTGAAGAAGGCCTTATGATTGTCTTTTGAATCTATGGCAATTTTTCTCTCAAAGTTGGCCTTGGATGATTTTATGAGTGCTCGTATTTTTTTTACTAATAATGATCAAAGGTGTCTTCTCTTTTATGGATTTTGCTCTATCATGCAACAGCTTTCTCCTCTTATTGTAAAGTTTGTTTATGGCTGAGGTCCACCAGACTGGACATTTGCCCTTGGTGGAAAGAGTCTTGGTTTTATTAGGGATTGCCTGATCCATGCAGTCCTGGAGGTGTTCGTAGAAGGCATTTGTAAGGGCTTCCGCAGCTTGGGTTGTGGTTTCCACTGGCTCGAGGGCCTTGAAGGATACCACACCAGTCTTGAGTAGTGTGAAGTTTGCTTTAGAGAAGTTCTTCACTGTGGTCTTTTTTGTTTGGGGTGGGGGCGGGATGTGGATATCCAGTGAGATTAGTTTATGATCTGATCTCACCAATGAGGGATATACTTCCGGTGTGGAGCATTTTGTCCCCATGTTTGTGATGATGAGATCTAGTGTATTTTCTCCTCTTGTGGGAACGATGACTAGTTGTTCCATGGCATTTGAATTTATGAACTCCAGGAACCTTTGGGCTAGAACATTTGGGCTTGAGTAATGTTCCCAGTCTATATTCGGGTAGTTGAAGTCACCCAATATAATGGTGTTTGGAGATACATTTATACCCTCCAGTGTCTTCAGGAAGGCTGTGTGGGGTTCCTGAGTTTGAGAGGGTGGCCTGTAGCATGCTACAAATTGTAGAGCAGTTTTGCCTATGGTTAATTGCACCTGGATGGTTTCCGATGCTTCGTGCGTTCCCACCAACCTGGAGGTGTGGGTATCCTTGATGAATATGGATACACCCCCTCCTTTTGTGGTGTGGTCCGGGTTTTGGGGCTGGAATGCATGATATGAGGTAAAACCTGATAGTGCCGGGGTGCTCTCAGGAGCCTTGAACCAGGTTTCAGTCACAGCACAGACATCGATGTTCTCCATACTGAGAAGGGCCTCGAGTGCGTGCATTTTGAGATTTAGACTTCTGGCATTGAGCAGCATTACCCTTAGTTTCTTCCCATTTTTGTTTTCTAGGGTGGTAGGTTTAGAATTTGAGCCTTGCCTAAAAAAGGCACTATGGGGGTGGCAAGAGCCTTAGCCAATATCCGGAAACCAAGGGGTGACAAGTGCAAGCCGTCCCTTGCGAAGCAGCGTGGCTTGTCAAGCATGTCATCCCAGGCAGACAGACACTGGATCCCCTTTGAATGACACCAGAAATTAAGCCAATTGTTAAAGCTGATCATCTTGTCGTGGCATCATTCTTGGTGAAGGAAGGATGCTGCTCAGGGTCAGGGTCATACCTGCCTGGGCTACATAATCGGAGAGCTCCTCTATGTCTCTCTTCATGTAGTCCAGGGAGGTACGTCTCAGGTCGTTCACACCAGCATGGACAATGACTGTGTCATATTTGTACTTGCTGTGGAGTGACCCGAGTGCTTGTGTTATGTGGCGGATTCTAGCGCCCGATAGGCAGCTTACTGTGACCCTCTCCTTGTTCAGCCTGGTGAGTGGGACGTCAGTGTGTCTGACTATGGAGTCACCTGGGTAACACTAGCAGGTGCTTAATGTGCTGGAGCTCTTTGCTTTTTTCTTGTAGATTTTTTAAAAAGTTCAGCGGATTGTTTTCCAAACAGCACAGTGTGGTCCAGAGGGGTGTCCAGGATTTTACACTTGGAAGTCCTCGGGGAGGTTCTGGAGTCTTAGCCACGAGTACCTCCTGAGGGGTGAAGCAGATGCTGCACAGCTGGTGGATACTTCTGCAGCATCATAGCTGCACCTTATGGAGTGCCTGGCTACCTGTTGGGCCAAGGAAAGTTTGGATGAGATGTCCGTCTTGCTGGGACTGTCAGGCAAGGAAGCCAGCATGGAGGAGGCTTGAAAGACCAAGTCTAATGCATACTTGGTCATGTGGGTCTGATAATTTATGGCTCTTTAAGCCAAAGTAGAAGAAATGTACACCTTCCTCATCCTATCCATGTCCTGTCTTTGTCAGTGGGTAGTAGGGAGGCAGAGGGCAGCAGTCTAGGTTGCTTATCTGCCGTGGTGGCAATAAGAGCTGGGTCCGCCAAGGGTGGCTTAACTAAGAATTTGTGGTCCTCTGGTACTTTATAGAAGCAGTCAGGATGCTTAGGGGGACCGAGGCTGGGAGTCAGGGGCCTTAGAGGCCGCATTGAAGGTTCCAAGTAAGCAGGCAGAACAGGGGTAACTGCTGTAGGGGAGGGCGATTCCACTTTCAGCAGTTCAAAGTACCTTTTTTGGGCGTCAATCATTTGGGAAGTGTCCCATTTAAAGTAATCCTTCATCTTGGTGATGGTCTCACCAAAAGTAATGTCCTCAGGGGGAGAGTCCCCCTCCACAGATTCCTCATACAGAGAGTAATATTCCTGGAGGGAGGCAATCTGGGAAACATAAGAAATGGACTCCTCTGACGAAGAGAGAGTCCTTTTGTTCTTCCCTGACCTAAGGGGTTATGAATGGGAGGGAAGAAACAGAGACCGGCTTAGGGCTCAGATGAAGCAGGGCAGAAGTGGTGGAGGCTGAAGGCTTAAGGGCCATGAAGGCCTGCATGAGAGAGGAAGTGAAAGCCTGCCAATCTGGTGTGACTTCTGAAGAAGGGGTGGTATGTTTAGTTTTCTGTTTCTTTTTGGCCGGAGAGGAAGAAGAGTGGCCTGGCGTCGGGTCTGGAGATTAGCACATTCGATGTCTGGATCTCTGCCGGAGGTATCACCGAAACTGGTTCCCCCTCGACAGGTGTCGATGTCGGAGTGAGTTCAGAGGACATGCCAGTTGTCGGCTGCAAAACTGCTTCCTTGAAGGACGTCGCTGCAGTCAACAGATCCCTCATATTGCACCTCAACCCCTAGATTGGCAGTTGATGGTGCGTCGGGAAGCAGTGCGGCAGGCGAAGGCAGCCTAGGAACCTTGGCCTTCATGAGCGAACGTTCAGGTGCGACCTCTGATGCTGGATCCATCCTAAGGGCTAACTGCTTGAGGCGTTGATTCTCAAGATAGAGATTTAACGCAGCTAGACGGCTGCGCAAGGTATTAGGCAAAAACGAATGACAAATAGCACAGGAGTGATCATGCTCCCGGCCTAGACAAAAAAAAAAACACACCTGTCATGGGCATCCTTGTGGGGTATCTGGCGCCCACATTGGCACGTTCCCTTTTTTCCTGACATCAAGGAATGTTACCATTAAGCTTTTTCAAGAAAGAAATAAAACCTCTAATGTTCAGAATGTTAAACTGCCAGGCTCATTTGTTAGAGTGAAAGTAGAATAGACTTTCCTCCCAAATATGTCAAAAACCTTCCCATTCTTGTCAGAGGGTCTAGCAGAAGCATTTTTTGAAAGGAAAATCACAGCAGGATCTGCTTAATGAGTAGAAAAACTAAAGTCGTACACTTATCACAACAATAGATCTGTGCTGTTTTCCGTCCTTCACAGCCTGTGGGTTATCAAATCACAGTTGAATTAGACATTGCACCTTCAGAATCTTCAGTCTTGAAGCACCACCTCCTCCATTCATAACTCTGCACTCGGACTCTCCTCAGGACTGAGTTTGTCCCAACAACAGACAAAGGGAAATCAGTTTTATCCAGGAATCAGGCAAAGGGAATCAAAAGGGGCTTAAACCCACATAGCTTTTTAGGGCTCGTCCTCACAGGCAGCTCGAAGGCAGAAACAGTGACAATTTAGAGAGGGTGTGGAGGGAGGGATGGCTGAGAAAAATAGAAGACAACAAAAATCCATTGATGTGTTAAGTACACAATTTTTTGCATCTATTTTCTGTCCATTTAACCTGTGGGACTGAGTCTCCAGCCAGTAACATCCCAGGAAAATCCTAGGAGAGTATATTCTTTAAAAATGGTGGAACCAAAGAAGACCTAGACTTAGACAATGTACAGCTTGTAACAAGATACAAAGGTACGAGCGCTAGAGCAGATAAGCTGCCACACAAATCAACAGATACCAGAATGAAAAGGCCACTTAAGTACAGACACTCTGCTGGAATATGCCCTGGGCTTAATATGCAAAGAAATCCCTTTCATGGAGTTAGCAAATGAGATAGTCAGAAAGCCATCTGGATAGGGTTCCTCTGGAAACAGGCTTACCAATCGTGCCATGGAAAAGGAAATAAAAAGCTGGTCAGACTTTCTGAAATGTATGGTTTTAAAACAGAATCTTAACTAGTGGTGAACATCCAAAAAATGGAGCAAACACTCTCCCTTATTACTGACATTTAGAAAGAAAACGGGCAACTGAAAATAATTCAAATTAAACAGAGGCTAATTTAAGTAGAAAGGAAAGTCTGGTCCTTAAGGGGACTCCGCACTTCTGGCAAACCAGGTAAGGGGGAACGGAAGATACTGTTTGAAGTTCAGACACAGTCCTTGCTGATGGAACAGCTACCAGAGAAAGGGTTTTCCAAGACAAAACCACCAGTAAGAATAAAGTACAGTTGTGTACCTACCATAAATGAAGATGTTAGAGTGTATTCACTGTTGCAGTCATTACTCTTGGGTTATCCTGCTGGCAGGCCACCCGCAGTCGGCCCGAATTCCAAAGTCCTGGTCTGGCGTTGGTTGCTGTCATCTCTTCCCTGACGTCAGTGCGCCAGGGGTGCAAAAGATGCAGCCGACGCCATTTTCTTCAGTTTTTCTTGCCCCAGATGTCAGTTGCCCCCAAAAGGGTAGGCTAAATATATTATGCCAATAAACATACATGCAGTAAAGAAACATTTTCTTCATCTACAAGCAAATACACCACATAGGTTGTATATAATAGAGAAGTACAGATAAACCCCAGCAAAAGAAAGTGGGACGGTGGGAGGGTAACCTGGACTGCAACAGTGAATACACTCGAACATCTACTTTTATGGTAGGTACACAACTGTACTATGTTCATCGTGTTTCACTGTTGCAGTCATTACTCTTGTGTTGAATCCCAAAGCTGAGGATGGGTGGCTGGGCTAAATAGGATTAGCAGAGGCTATGAGGCCCTGCAGAACTGCAGTGGCAAAGCCTATTCTGGATTTAGAGTAAAGAGGTAAGTGGTAGTGCTTTGTAAAAGTGTGCACTGAACTCCAAGTTGCAGCCTCTAAGATGTCTTTGGTTGGTACTCCTCTGAGGAAGGCTGCTGAAGTGGCTGCTGCTCTGGTAGAATGAGGCCTAATGCCCTTAGGCACTGAATTGCCATGCTGAGAATAGCAGAAACGGATGCAATGACCTATCCACTTAGAAATAGTCTGTTTTGAGATGGCCTTTCCTTGTGATCCTGCAGCATATGACACTAAAAGTTGCTCAGTCTTTCTGAAAGCTTTAGTTCTGTCCAAGTAGAAGCGTAGCTGCCTATGTCCAAAGAATGCAGAATTTTCTCACCCTTGTTCTGTGGGTATGCATAAAAGGTAGGCAAGTGAATGGTTTGGTTGAGGGCCACACTGGACACCACCTTAGGCATAAATGTTGGGTTTGTCCTCAGAGAAGTCCTATCTGGATGAAAAATGATAAAAGGTTCCACAGCCAAGAGTGCTTGTAACTGAGACTCGTCTTGCAGAGGTTATTGCTAGAAGCAGAGCGGTTTTCCAGGATAAGAATTTTATATCAGCTGTTGAGGCTGGCTCAAAGGGAGGCAGTGAGAGTTTTTCCAAGACATAATTGAGGTCCTAAGCCGGAATTGGTGCTCTCCTTGGAGGCCTGATGTTTGTGGCCCCTCTGAGGTACTGCCTTATTAAAGGATGATAAAAGATAGGTGGTTCCGTATTGTAATGGGCTGAAATGGCAGAGGCATGAATCCTAATTGATGAAAATTAAAGGCCTTTGTCCAGCATCTCAGGTATTGTAAAATCTGAGGAATATTTGGTACATACGTGTCAATGCCTTGTTCCTGGTTCCAAGTACAGGATCTCTTACATTTTTCTGCATAATATTTTCTGGTACTGGGCCTCCTGGCCTCCAAGATAACATCCATAACAGCTTTTGAAAGAGGAGTGTTCTGAATGGCTACGTTATCTGCCATGCTGCCACATTTAAGGTCCTGAGTTGGCTGTGCAGGATCTGATTGTTTTGTTGGGTCAGCAAGTGAGAAGTGTGAGGCAATATCCATGCTGGACCTTGAGACAAGCTCTTTAGGATTGGGTACCAGTGCTGGTGTGGCCAGTCTGGTGCAATCAGTATCATTTTTGGCTTCTCTTGTCTGACCTTTAGGAGTACCCTGGGAAGGAGGGCAGTGGAGGAAAGGCATATACTGTTAGATTTTTCCAGCTGAAGGATAGGGCGTCCACTCTCCATGCTTGTTTGTGATGAATACTTCTGAAAAATCTCTGTAATTGGCAGTTGTGAGGGGAGGCAACTAGATCTATGTCTGGGCATCCCCCATTTCCTTGTTATCATGCTAAGACTTGTGGACCCAGTTTCCACTCGTGGGGATCCATGAGGTTTCTGCTTAGTTGATCTGCCAGAGTATTTATTTTTCCTGGCAGGAATTGTGCTTGCAGGTGAACTTGATAAGTCAATGCTGTGTCCCTTAAGGACGTTGCTTGTCCGCAAAGGGGGTAGGAATGTGTGCCTCCCTGCTTGTTTATGTACCACATGACAGTAGTATTGTCTGTCTTTATCAGTAGCTGTCCTGGATGAAGTAGATCCTTGAAGGCTGTCAGGGCATTCTGAACAGCTAGCATCTCTTTTTGATTGATGTGAAGATGCATCTGGCTTGCAGGCCATGTGCCCTGAATACATTTTCCTGCCATATGGGCCCCCCAGGCAAAATCTGATGCATCCAGTGTCTGTCTGGCTGTGGGTAAAGTGAATGTCAGACCCTTGTTGTGGTGACAGGCCTGTGCCCACCATCGAAACTCCTGTTGCAGGCAGGGAATGAGGGTAATTACTGTCTCCAGGCTGTGGCAATGCTGAGTCCAAACACTTTTTAGATACCATTGTAGTTTCCTCATATGCAGTCTGGCATATGGAATTAGTAGAATGCAGGATGCCATGAAGCCCAAGGCCTGCAGGATTTTCCTTGCAGATAACTGAGTCTTTGTTGCCAACTTTTTGAAGTAAGAAGTCAGTTGCCTTTGTTTGTCTGGCATGAGATAAGCCATCTGGGCAGTTGTATTTAAGCTTGCACCCAGGAATATTATCTCTTGAGAGGGCACTAGTTTTGATTTCTTTTTGTTTACTGTGTACCCTAGGCAAATTAGTAATCTTTTTACAAACGCCAGATGCTTTAGAAGAACGTACTTGCTCTCTGCTTGAATAAGGCAGTCGTCCAAGTAGGGATATATTTAAATTCCTTTTTGTCTGCAAAATGCAATTACTGGTGCCAGGCATTTTGTAAAGACCCTGGGCGCAGTAGATAAGCCAAAAAGCAGTGCAGAGAATTGGTAATGCATTGAGCCTGCTATGAATCTGAGGTATCATCTGCAAGACTGTCTGATTGGGGACATGCAGGTATGCCTCCTTGAGGTCCAAAGTAACTAGCCAAGCCTTCTTGCCCAGCATGGGCAGAAGTTGCTGTAGTGTTAACATTTTGAATTTTGGAACATCCAGGAAAGTATTTAGGATTGACAAGTCCAGTACTGGTCTCCAGGCTTTGTCCTTTCTGGGTACTAAGTAAAGTCTTGAGTAAAATCCTTGTCCCTGTTCTTTCTGTGGAACTTTTTGAATAGCTCCCATGTCCATAAGAGCAGCTATCTGTTTTTGTGCCAGGTCTGGCATACCTTTTGGTTTTGGTAGCGTGTGGAAGTGGAACCTGTAACCCTGAGAAACAATATTCAGCACCCATTGGTCCTGGGTGATCATGTGCCAATTTTTTGAGAAAAGTGCTAGCTTTCCCCCTAGGGGTGCTGTCAAAAGGTAAGTGCTTGGCATTTGTACAGGGAAGTCATTGGGACTGTTTCCTATAAGGTTGTGATTTGTCTTCCCCTCCTTTGGGGGCTGAAGCACCCCATTGTTTAGGTTTGTAGGAGCCTTGGGGCTGAGATCTGACTCTTGGGCATCTGTGTCTGCCTCTTTGTGGCCTGTCTGACACTGGAAAGGACCAATTTTTTGAAGGCCAGTTTCTGCTAAATCTAGGTGGTTGAACCTGTAAGAAATCTTTCACTGTCTGCATCGACTTTGCTTTATCCTCCTGTCTGCATCGACTTTGCTTTATCCTCCATTTTCTTTAACACCTCTTCTGCCTTAACACCAAACAAAGTATCATGCTGTAACGGAGCATCCAATAATTTTACATTAACATGGACAGGTAAACTTTGTTCTTTCAACCAAGCATGCCTTCGAATAACAGAGCCTGTAACTGCAGCTCTGCAAGAAGCCTCTAATGAATCAAAACCACATTGCAGAGTATGCTTTCCCACATGTTCAACTGCATGCAATAAATCCTGCATTTCCTTACTGTCAGGACTTTCTGTATTTGAAACCATTTTCTGTTTTAACAATGACATGAGGTACTGTTGATATTTAAGCATGTGAAACTGGCAGTTTAAAGCTCTTACAGCTAAAGTAGCAGAAGTGTAAACTTTTTCCCCCCATCTATCCAGAGCTCTGGAATCCCTATCAGAGGGGACAGGATTTTTAGCAGTGGAAGCCTTAACCCCTTTAGGACCCTGAGAAACTGTTTCTGGGTCTGCAGCGGGATTTTTGTAAAGAAATTTATGAGAGTCAGGGACCCTGTAGTACCTGTCTGGCTTAACTGGTGCAGGGGGTAAAGAATCGGGAGACAGACTGGATTCAGAAAAAACATTATCAAGCACAGGGGGGATAGCCAGGGGCCTGTGCTGAGGCAATAAAAGGAAGTCTCTGAGCCTTTTCTTGGATTCTGAATAATCCTGGCTCTCCCAATGGAAATGCTCCCTCATGGTGGGTAGGGTTTCCCCAAAAGAATAATCCTCAGGCGAAGAGGCTGAAGGTATGGGCTCTTCTGCATCAGAGTACTCATAGGGAGGAAGAGAATATCCCTAATCAGAAGGGGAATCAGAGGAAATGGAAACCTGGTCAGAGGAATCATAATCAGTGTCTTGCCTAGGCCTTTTGTCAGGAGGGGGATGGGAACCCCTGATTAAAGTAATTAGGTCTTCGGCCATTTTAAGCATCTGTTTCTTTGGTATGGACGACTGTTCTAGAGAATGCTGTACTTATTTCCTTGTCTTTAATGGTGTTTTTGACTTTGCCTTTGCTGCTGTAGTGGGCTTAATTGTAAGCTGTGAAGGTCTGAAAACACCCTCAGAAGCAGATGCCTGCTCAGCGGCTCCGGACCCATCTGAGGGTATAGTTTCCATAGGCCCAGTACCTTGAGTTTCCACAGGCCTCGGTGTCTCCACTTGGCTGTCGGTTACGGCCTGTGGCTCTGAGATAGCGGGTGTCAGGGGCTGCGAAAGCGCCTCACTGAGAACAGGCGACTGGCCTAGAAGAGGCTTCATCGGTTTTGGACCTCGGATGCCTGTCCTTTTCTTTGTCTTCGCGTTTATAAATTCCGGTCATCGATTGTTCCGACGGCATTATGTAACTAAACCTTCAGCCAAAATAATGTAAAGCAAAATCAAACCGACGTTTAATAGTGCATTTATTGAATCTAGCACAAAACCGGCAACTAGTAACGTCGTGTTCAGGGCCTAGGCAAGGAATACAGTAAGAGTGAAAGCCCTTATGAGGTATATGCTTCTCACAAAAAATACAATTATTAACTTTTACTGACATCGGTCTGGAGCAAGAAAAAGTTTCCCCAACGGGGTACTTAGCTTTATTGAATACTTCGGTTCTGAAACTCAATTTTGAAAAACTCAGGAGTCTGCCGACCGGCACTTGCAAACTGCTTTTGCTTCAGGCACCGTGCGGCAAGAAAGACTGAAGAAAATGGCGTCTGTTGCAACTTTTATACCCCTGGCGCACTGACGTCAGGGAAGAGGTGACGGCAACCGATGCCGGACCAAGAATTTGGAACTTGGGCCAACTGCAGGTCGCCTGCCAGCAGGATAACCCAAGTGTAATGACTGCAACAGTGAAACACTATGAACAGCGGAGAGATCAGGTAATTAGCCAGGCTGCCAGGTTCAGGGTTTGAAGCTGAGGGTGTAAAATCTGGCCCTTCTGCTGGGACAGCAGGGTAGGGGCCTGAGGCAGGTGCCATGGTGCCAGCAGTGACACTGCACAAGAGGGGGTACCAGTGTTGGCATGGCCAGTCTGGTGCAATCAGTATCGTCCTTGGTTTGTCCCGTTTGATCTTTAGTAGTACCTTGGAGAGGAGAGGCAGAGGAGGAAAGGCATAAACTGATAGATTTTTCCAGGTGAAGGACAGGGCATCCACTTTCCAAGCTTCCAAGCTTATTTGTGGGAAGTCCTTGTGCAGAATTTGCCCAATTGGTAGTTCTGGGGAGAGGCAAACAGGTCTATCTCTGGGATCCCCCATTTGTTTATCAACATGTTGAATGTCTTTGGTTCCAGTATACACTTGTGTGGATCCATTAGATTTCTGCTTAGATCGTCTGCCAGCGTATTTAGCTTTCCTGGCAGGAATTGAGCCTGTAGGTGCACTTGGTAGCTCACGGCTATGTTCCACAGAGCCATGGCTAGTCTGTAGAGGGTACGAGTGGGTTCTCCCCCTGCTTATGTACCACATGACAGTGGTGTTGTCCGTCTTTACCATTAATTGTCCTGGATGAATGTGGTCCTTGAAGGTTGTCAGAGCATTCTGAACAGCTAACATATTTTTGATTGATATGCAAGTGCATTTGACTTGGCAGGGAAGTGCATTCAGGGCAAATGGAACCAAAGTGAGTCCCCCATACATAGTCTAATGCGTCTGTTGTCAGGGTTTGGGCAGCAGGGGATACAGTGGATGGCAGTCCCCTGTTTTGGTGGCAGGCCTCTGCCCACCAAAGGAACTCTCTGTAGACAAGGTATGATAAGAATCATTGATTATAGATTCTGAGAATGTTGACACCATAGGCTTTGTAGATACCACTGTAGTTTCCTCATATGGAGTCTTGCATATGGAATTAGGAGAATGCAGGAGGCCATGAACCCCAAAGCTCACAGTATCTGTCTTGCAGATAGCAGGGTGTTTGTGGCCATTAGTCTGAAGTAAGCTGTCAAATGAACTTGTTTCTCTGGCGTGAGGAAAGCCATCTGGGAAGTTGTGTTCAAGCTTGCTCCCAGAAATACAATTTGTTGGCAGGGGAGCAGATATAATTTCTTTACATTTATGGTGTACCCCAGAGAAGTTATCATTTTCTATACAAATGCCAGATGCTTCAATAGTATGTCCTGGCTTTCTGCCTGAATTAGACAATTGTCCAGGTAAGGATATATTTGAATATCTCTTTGCCTGCAAAATGCAGTGACTGGAGCTAGGCACTTTCTGAATACCCTGGGCGCAGTAGACAAGCCAAAGAGCAGTGCAGAGAACTGATAGTGCATGAAGCCTGCTTTGAAGCATAGGCATCTTCTGCAAGATTCCCTGACTGTGATGTGCAGGCAGGCTTCCTTTAAATCCAGTGTTGCCAACCAGGCATCCTTGCCTAGCATAGGAAGCAATTGGTGAAGAGTTAGCATCTTGAATTTTGGGATCACCAAAAAAGTGTTTGGGATAGAGAGATCCAGGATAGGACGCCAGGAGTTGTCCTTTCTGGGCACCAGGAAAAGTCTTGAGTAGAAACCTTGTCCCCTTTCCTCTTCTGGGACAGTTTGAATAGCCCTTATACTTACAACAGAAAGAGAACTTGCTCTTGAGCCTCTGCCCACTGATTTAGGGGTAGAACTGGCCAACCGTTTGGGGTTGGTAAAGTGTGGAAGTGGAATCTGTATCCTTGGGAAACTATATTTAAAACCCATTTGTCCTGGGTAATGAGTTCCCAGTTTTTTGCCTGCAGAGCAATCTTTCCCCCTAAAGGAGCAGTCAGTTGACAAGGGCTTGGAAGTTTTAAAGTTAAGCCACGGAGACAATTTACCATGGGGGGGGGGGGGGGAGTCTTACTACTCCCTGCTTTGGAAGTGGGAGCCCCCCACTGCTTAGTCCTGTGCGTACCTTGGGACTGAAGCCTGAGTGTTCTGCTGGTTCTGGGTTTGGACTGAAGGCCTGGAAGAGGCAGGAAAGGACAAATTCATAGAGGGCCAATGCCTACTAAATCTTGGAGGCTATACTTGCTTTTTCCTCTATCTTTTTAATTACTACTGCTGCTTTGTTGCTAAACAGGCGGTCCTGGTTTAAGGGAGCATCCAGCAATTTGGCATTAACATGATCTGGCAAAGATTGCTCCTTAAGCCAAGCATGCCTTCTAAGTACAGACCCAGTAACAGCCGCCCTGCAAGATGCCTCTAGTGAATCAAAACCACATTGCAAAGTATGTTTTCCAAATTGTTCAGCAGAATGCATTAAATCCTGTAAATCCTTATTTTCAGCACAGTCAGGAATCAACATCATTTTCTGTTTAAGCAATCCAATAATATGCTGCTGATACTTAAGGAGTCAGGGGCCAAGCTAGATTCCGAAAAGGCATCATCAACAATGTCCAGTACAGGGGAGATAGCTAAAGGCCTGTATTGGGGCACGAGTAAGAAACCCCTAAGCCTCTTAGTAATCCTGGCTTTCCCAGCGAAAATGCTCCCTAACAGTATGCAAGGTTTCACCAAAAGGGAAATCCTCTGGAGGGGAAGCAGAGGGAATAGAGTCCTCTGCATCAGAATCCTCATAGGTAGATAAGGGTAAAACTTGGTAATCAGAGGAAACAAATTTCAGAATCCTGATCAGAAGAATCATAAGCAAATTCAGTCCTAGGTCTCTTGGGGGGGGGGGGGGTTGGCTTCCCCTGATTAAAGTAATAAGATCTTCAGCCATTCCTATTTGTTTTTTAGGCATAGAGGTCTGACCATGCGGTCTGGGCGTCGGTTTTCTAGGCATGGATCGAGTTTTAGACCTTGAAGAAGAAGATGGCGTCTTTTTAATATGCAAGTCAGTAGGCCTGAATACACCCTCGGAAGCCAGTGCCTGCACAGAGCGGCTCCGAACCCATCCAAGGTAGAGACATCCGCAGGTTCCACAGTTGAAGCATCTTGCGGCATACCGGACTCTGAATGGGTCTCAGTAGAGGCTGTGAATCTGAAGTAGCGGGTATCAGGGGCTGTGAAAGCGCTTCACTCAGTACCGGCGAACTGGTGACTAGCTTAGGAGAAGCGCTGTCGACAGCTTTGGACCTAGGCGGCCTGTCTCTGTCTTCATCTTTGCGTTTTCTCGGAATGTCGGTAGTCGGATGGCTTACCTAAGCCATATCTGGATAATTGAAGTACCAAAATATTTAGAAGCGTAAATATACAGACGACGAATAGTTTATTTAAATAAGGCCCAAAACCGAAAGTGAGGTACGTTGTGGTCAGGGCCTAGGCAAGGAGTACAGTATGAATGAAAATCTTTACGAGGTATTTACTTTCCACAAGAAATACAATTACTGACTTTTACTGACATCAGTTTAGACAACAATTGACATCAGTTTAGAGCAAGAAAAAGTTTCCCCAACGGGGTACTTAGCTTTAGTTGAAGACTTTGGTTCTGAAACTTGAAAACAAAAATTTCAGGAGTCTGCCAACAGGCACTTGCAAACTGCTTCTGCTTTGGGCACCGCATGGTAAGAAAGACTGATGCAATGGCGTCGGCTGCATGCTTTATACCAGACTACCTGACGTCATGGAAAATGAGACCGCAACCTACGCAGGACCCAAGACTTTGATAATCAAGCCGATTGGGGGCTACTGCAAGCAGATAACCCAAATGTGATGACTGCAAGAGTGAAACATGAAGAACATCGAAGGCCCGGCAAATGGAGCAGGCCTTGTGGTCATGGGACTGTCCTAGGCAAAAGAGGCAGAATTCGTGGGCGTCTTTGTGGGGAATCTCATGGCCGCACTTACCCTTTCTGGATGACATGAACGAAACACTAGCATGCAATGGCCAAAAAACAAAGGTTCTCTAACTGGGTACTTATCTGAACAAATTACGATCACACGGCCGATATGCCTCGAACAGCTGACATTTGATTACACACACACTCGCTCGCACACACCTGTGCATATATTTATATACATACATACACACATGCATAGATACATGTGTGTTTGTGTGTATAGGAAACCTAGAGACTAAACATGCAGAAGAACATCCCTTAATGACTGTACCTTGGGTGGGATCAGTGAGAACAGCCAGCTAAATTTGGTATTGGACGGAGAAGCTATCGCGGGGCATAGAGACCACTTGTGAGGCAAGATGATGTGTCTGCTCTGACTGCCCTCCAAAATGCTGGACTTCCTCAGAATTAGCACTGCAATCAGAAACCACTGCAATGACACTGCCCATTGCCAATTGCTCGTGTCCTCTCAATACAGCGATAGCAACGGGTTCCTCCTTGTTTGCTCAAATACCATATAACTGAAGTGCTGTCAGTCTGAATGGCAATCACACCATTGGGGGAAAAGGTCCTGGAAGGCCTGCAATGCTAGGAGGACTGCTCATCTCCAAGATACTGATGTGGAGATTGGCCTTGGAATGAGACCCTAGAAATGTTCCCCACCCTAGAAAGAAAAGCATCCATGGTTAGTGGCCTGAGAGTTAGGAAAAAACAAAATGGCACAACTAAGCGACAAGCTGAGATTCCAAAAAAAAAAAAAAAAAAAAAAAAAAAAAAAAAGAATCTGTTGGTGAGTGCTGCTGGTTAGGCAAATGGATGAAGGAGATATGACCACTGAACTGCCAGAGTCCACTGAAGGACCTGCATGTGGAGTCTTGCCATAGGAACTAGACAGACTGAAGTGGCCATGTGTCCAAGGAGATGCAAAACTGAGGACGTAGGAGTATTCTGAGACAGAAGAATTTGAGAAGCATGCTTTCAAAGACAATTAAACCTGCAGAGTGTAGCTTTGCAGCCTGAATGTATCCAAATGGCAACCAATAAATTCCAGTACCTAAACCACTACAGATTGTACTCATCACAGTTCACTGTTATGCCCAAAGACAGGCACAGCTGGAACAAGGAATCTCTTCTAGTCATCCAGGTATGGAATGACTTGAAAACCCTGCTCAAAACTGGTAATGACTAGCTCCTAGCTGAAAGCACAGAGCCTCCAAGAATGCCTTTCTATCTTTGTGATACTAAGCGTCCTTGAGATGTACTGAACACATCTAATCATCCTTCCTCTGAACAGGTAGGGTGGACTGCATCATGACCATCCAAAATTTGCTATGTTTGACAAATTGGTTCAACTTGCTAAGATCCAAAATGGCTCAGAGGTCCTTATTTTTCTTTGATAAAAAGAATCTTTATAAAAGAAAGTATCATGAACCTCCCAAGGGATCAACAGCCAAAAGAGAAAAGTACCAAGTTGAAATAAAACTGTAGATTCCACCACGAAAACGAACCGGAGTCAGTGCTGAAGTATCCAAACTTTTTAATGAACAATAAAACCGGAGATGAGCGCTTTCACGTGCCACCTGCACGCGTCTTCAGATCTAACATTATGAATAAATGGTGTCTTTATATACAGGACCCAATTAACATGATTGATCCAATCAAACAATTAAGAATACTAAATGCAAAACGCAATTGAATCCTAACTGTTCAGACAATTAAAAAATTGCAAAATCACATTTACATTGCTTCTTGTCCATGCAGCGCTTAATATATAAAAACATGGAATAAACCCATGCTCGTAATAAAACCTTATATAAATAGCTATAAATATTATATAAGTGTAATCATGGTTATAAATTATGTCAATGAAGCAAGTTAGTGTGAACCTCCATAAAGAAAGTTTAATAACTGATTTGTCCCTCATAACGTGAAAAAATAAAATCAATAAATCTATAGCAAAATTGAATGATTATACAAATTGTAAAAAATATATGTAAAAATACAATTAATATGTGGATTTAATATCCAAACTATTAATAAAATATCAAGTTAATATGTGCCTAGAAAAAACATTTCAGAACAAGATATCACTCAAATAACAAAGCATAAATAAAAATAAAAATATACAATAAAACAATGTAGTGTGTGAAGAACACTGATGGTGCTATCTATGGACTCCATCTTCTAGCACAGGTTTTAGAGAGACATAATGGTTCAGGCCTGGTGGTAGATGTGCACCTGACCTAAAAATCCATAACTCAAGTCTAGCCAAATAATTCATGTTATCACCTTGTCTCAAACTTGGTACAACCACTTGTAGTACCCTGAAATTAAAACTATGGTCAGTATATAAATTAACATGTCTTGCTAGAGCATTTAGCTCATTCTTTTTTCTAATATCGTAAATATGGTTGTAGATCCTGTCTTTGAATCTTCTCTTTGTTAAACCTATATAAAACGCATCACATTGTATACAAGTGGCCAAATATACCAAATTCATGGTATTACAGTCGGCATACACCCTAGGTTTAAACTTGAAAAATCCAAGTGGATGTTCGTATGCCTGTGTTACTGTGATATATTGACACATGTTACAATTGCCACAGGGAAAACTCCCTTTCTTTGGCTGATCTATCTGAAAGACATGTCTTATTATGTTATCATCGTGGTTGAAAATTAACTTAAGATTATCACAGTTTTTAAAAACAAATCGAGGTTTATCTCCCACTATACTTCTAATAGAATCATCCATGGTTAGAACATTCCAGTGTTTCACAATAATCTTAAGTTCTATAACATCATTAGTATATTTCATCGTATATCTTAACCTATTATTATCACTAGTTGTGTAATGTGAAAAACAGGAAAAATTCTGATATTGTTGAAAACTATTACTTGTTCCATCATCAACTTCAGCAATAAAATCAGACAATCCTAAAGTTGTATTCTTTATATGTTTAACCAATTTAGAATCATAACCCCTGGTTAGAAATAAATATTCCAAATGATCAGCTTCCTTCAACAAAGTCTCATTCTCTCTACATAGTCTGGTTAATCTAATGTATTGACTTTTAATAATACCCGGAAACGTGTATCTAGGGTGCATACTGCTATAACTTAGTAGGGTATTCTTCCAACAAGGTTTCCTATATAAAGACGAAACTAACTTGTTGTGATGATTGAACATGAGACTTCCATCTAAAAAGTTTATAGTATCCCCTGAATATTCAGCTGTAAACCTCAAAAACTCTGTAGTTGACTCAAGGTAGTAAAGAAATGCTTGGAACTCTAAACTGGTCCCTTCCCATACAATAATGACATAGTCTACAAATCTCCTATATAGCTTAATTCTAGTAAACCATGCACTATTGAACAGATGTTGCTTCTCCCAAAAGAAGACTACTAAGTGTGCGTATGTATTAGCACATGTATTATTTTTCTTTGATAAAAAGAATCTTGAAAAGATCTCAGATCCTTGTTGGTATGGTGGGACATCTTGGATGGGAAGCAATTTCTGGATTTCCACCACTGCTTCTCCTCACTGATGAGGTGGCACGCTGGGAAGGGACTGAAAGTTGTTGTTTTGGAGTAAATACAAATGGAACTGTATAGCCTATTCTTACGACAGTCAATACCCACATGTCTGACATGATGGCTTCCCAAGTTTTTGGGTGGATAGCTAGGCACCCCCCCTCCCAACTGCCTCCCAAAGTGCAGCAGTTGGGAAACCTTCAGGAGCACTGGGAGGACTTCCAAGAAAAAGAACAGAAGCCCTGGACCTGCAGACAGCTCCTACCCCTTGGGCAGCATCCATTAGTTAACCCAGCCTTGTAGGAACAGTCATTTGGGGCATCTTGGAAAGGCTGCTGTGACTTAAAAAAGGGACGCTTTCCTCCCCTTTGGTAGAGAGAGACATTTCCCTCCCCTTTTGGTTCCTAGAGAAGAACATATGAAGGGAGATAAAGTGGACTCCCAATGGCAGAGGGCACCTTTCCGTCCTACTCATTCTTGGTCACCATCTCTGACATTTGGGCCAAAAAGGGAGGATCCATTGAAAGAAGTATTAATAAAGGAAACTTTAAAATAGGTCTGCAAAATTGCTTAAGCACATACAGGCATGATGGTGCATGGAAATACAGGTGTCTGCAGGATGAGATGTACTATCAACAGCATTAGACAAAAGCATGATGGATATATGTTGGCAACAGACTGCATTGCCAACAACTGAGCCACAATGGTATTCTGAGCTGCAGTGTCTTCACCAACTTTAACATCTCAAACAGAGGTCCTTATCTGCTCGATTTGGTGGCAGCTCAGTTGAAATGTAAAATATTCCACAGCACCTATCGAAAAGAGTAGGGGTTCTTTATTAAACTATGCATACTTATTTACAAAGCACAATACAATGGATATAAAAAGTGTACACACACCTGTTAAAATGCCAGGTTTTTGTGATATAAAAAAATGAGACCACAATAAATTTCAAAACTTTTCTCACCTTTAATGTGACCTATAATCTGTAAAATTCCATTGAAAAACAAACAAATCCGTTAGGGGGAAAAAAATATAAAAAATACAAAACGTACAATAAGCTGGTTGCATAAGTGTGCACACCCTTAAACTAATACTTTGCTGAAGCACCTTTTGATTTAATTACAGCATTCGGTCTTCTTGGGTACACACCTGCCATCAATGAAAGAGACTCTGATTAACCCCAAATAAAGTTCAGCTGTCCTAGTAGGATTTTCCTGACATTCACTCAGCTGCCTGCTACAACAAAAGCCATGGTTCGCAGACAGCTTACAAAGCATCAAAGGGATCTCACTGTTGAAAGGTATCAGTCAGGAGAAGGGTACAAAAAAATTTCCACAGCACTGGATATACCGTAGAACACAGTGAAGACAGTCATCAAAAACTGGAAAAAATATGGAACAGCAGTGACGTTGCAAAGAACTGGGCATCCCTCCAAAATTGATGAGAAGACAAGATGAAAACTGGTCAGGGAGGCAGCCAAGAGACCTACAGCAACACTGAAGGAGCTGCAGGAATTTCTGGCAAGTACTGGTTGTGTTACTACATGTGACAACAATCTCCCATATTCTCCATAGGTCTGGACTATGGCATAGGGTTGCAAGATGGAAGCCTTTTCTTAAACAGAAAAACATCCAGACCCGGCTAAAATTTGCAAAACAATACATCAAGTCTCCCAAAAGCATGTGGGAAAATGTGTTATGGTCTGATGAGATCAAGGCTGAACTTTTTTGCCACAATTCCAAAGGTATGTCTGGCACAAAAAACTTTGCATCATGGTGAAGCATGGTGGTGGCAGTATCATGCTTTGGGGTTGCTTTTCTTCAGCTGGAACTGGGGCTTTAGTCAAGGTGGAGGGAATTATGAACAGTTCCAAATACCAGTGACTTTTGGCCCAAAACCTTCAGGTACCGGCTATAAAGCTGAAGATGAAGATGAATTTCACCTTTCAACACAACAATGACCCCAAGCATACATCCAAATCAACAAAAGAATGGCTTCACCTGAAGAAAATTAAAAGTTTTGGAATGGCCCAGCCAGAGCCCAGATCTAAATCCAATAGAAAATCTGTGGGGTGACCTGAAGAGGGCCGTGCACAAGAGATGCCCTCGCAATCTGACAGATATGGAGCGCTTTTGCAAAGAAGTGTGGGCAAATACTGCCAAGTCTAGATATGCCATGCTGATGGACTCCTACCCAAGAAGACTGAAACCAAAGCAAAGGTCGATGCTATGCCAAAATCCAGCAAAACGTAAAATACAATCCAAAGTAAACGAAAGAACGTTGCTGGATACTGCTGGTTAAATAAAACACAATTTATTCTCATACAAAACAAACAGTACGGTATTAGCGCTTTCGGGCGGTTGCCCTTCTTCAGATAAAACTTAATCACTTAAAAATTTCCTTTTAAAAACAGTGTATCCAATGAGAATTCAATAAAAAACCCGCCTTTTACTAAGTGTGGGCTTAAGGGGGACCACATCATTTAGCCCTGGATCCCTATGCGCTGTTAACTCCAGGATCCATCTAGATTCAGCCAATTCTGTGATGTGTTTAATATCACCCCCCCTACAAGTTAACTTTAAGTTAACAATGACCCTAAAAGTAAATTTATGTGTAGGGTGGTCTCTAATATGCCTGTATAGGGCATTATGTTCATCTTTATTTCTTATGCTGGACAAATGTTGTAGAACTCTAACTTTCAGCATTTTATTTGTCTTCCCTATATAAAAACTTGGACATAAAGAGCACTCTGCTATGTAAACCACATCTGTTGTCCTGCAGGTCGCCCTACCTTTAAACAAAAACAACTGCCCATTAACCGGGTGTTTAAATTCTATTCCTTTCTTAATACATCCACAAGCCTTGCAAGATCCACATGGAACAGTACCAACTGTACTTTTGTGCCTTCCAACTGTATCCATTTTCCTTTCTTTACAGAGCATAGCAAAGCTGAAGATGAAGATGAATTTCACCTTTCAACACAACAATGACCCCAAGCATACATCCAAATCAACAAAAGAATGGCTTCACCTGAAGAAAATTAAAAAAGTTTTGGAATGGCCCAGCCAGAGCCCAGATCTAAATCCAATAGAAAATCTGTGGGGTGACCTGAAGAGGGCCGTGCACAAGAGATGCCCTCGCAATCTGACAGATATGGAGCGCTTTTGCAAAGAAGTGTGGGCAAATACTGCCAAGTCTAGATATGCCATGCTGATGGACTCCTACCCAAGAAGACTGAATGCTGTAATTAAAATCAAAAGGTGCTTCAACAAAGTATTAGTTTAAAGGTGCGCACACTTATGCAACCAGCTTATTGTATGTTTTTTACGTTTTATATTTTCCCCTAGCAGATTGGCTTGTTTTTCAATTGAATTTTACAGGTTATAGGTCACATTAAAGGTGGGAAAAGTTTTGAAATGATTTATTGTGATCTCTTTTTTATATCACAAAAAACCTGGTATTTTAACAGGAATGTGTACACTTTTTATATCCACTGTACAGCATTCTTTTTTTTTCTTTCTGACCCCCCCCCCCACCACTCTAACTTCCAAAACCTTATTTTTTTTTATCATAGCCAAGTCCCATTTTTGGTTAAACAATTTCTTTCACCCTTTGATTCCAGATTATCCATATAATACAAAACATTTTTCTATCAATTTTCTTGACATAACTTCTACTTTTCTTCTTGCAATATCCAAATTCTATTACATTCATATTGTTTACGTCTTTAAATACTTCTACACAGTTCCAATCTAAAACGTTTTTCCATAATCTAACTCTCTTACATCCCAAAAGTGCAGACTCAACAGTTTCAACTTCTCCACAATACAAACACATCCTAATTTTTTTTACTTTTATAAGGCATATTTGCCCTCACTGGTAATTTTCGTAATGTTAGTCTTCATAAACAATCTTTGCTCTCTATCATTTCTTTACATCTTATTATTCTTGCTTCTATTGCCCTCTAATTCTTTATGCAACTCTTTCCAAAGATATACCAAAAATATTTTTCCATAATGTTATTATACCATAACTTTTCTTCCCTTTTCAGTCATTTTGACATCCCTTTAACATAACATGATTTTATTTTGATAAAATTCTCTGTTACAACAAATCCTCCTCTTTGAAATAAACTATTCCGTTTTCTATTTCACAGTTAATATCCGCATTAGAATCGAACCATCATTATCTACTACACATTTCATTGCTTTATAAAAATTCAAAGATATGCTATATACTATCAGATTTTTCAGTCCTATCCCACCCTTCTCTTTTTGTACACCCGTTTTAACTGGATTCAACCTGAATTCCAAATGAAGGGAAAAAAATTATACACTTCCTTTTCTAAAGTCAAAGGCAAACTAAAAAACCTCAACGCTAGATATGTAATTTTTGCTAAGAAAATAAAGTTAAGTACACTTTTTTATGTTGTTTGTCTTTCGGCTTTTCCCGGTAAGGGGTCGCCACAGCGGAACTCCGGTCCACTAATGATTGGCAGTAGAATTTTTACGAAATGCCGAGGTGCCAGCTTGACGTTCAACCTTCAACGAAGGCACGCATATCTTTAGAACGCTACTCAACCGCGGGGAGGACATGCAGACTCCACACAGAAGGCACTCCCAAGCCCAGCTGAGAATCGAATGGGAGAACCTCTTGCTGTGAGGTAACAATGCTACTGCTGTACCACCGCAGAAACACTTTTTTATGAAATGAAAAGACAATTTAAACAATTACCAAAATAAACACATTTCTCATTTTCTGTATTTTTCATGCCACACTGTTTCTATAATGTCATTTTTCAAACCATATTCCAAGAATTTTTATCATATTAAATTTAATTCCTTCAATCATATTTTCAGCTCCCAATCCTTATATTTATTGAAAACCCTATTACTTTAATAGTTTCTTATAAATATTTTATCACTTTACCCATACATAATGCACCTCGAGTAATATGTGTATGATAATCTGTATATTTATTCCTTCATTTGAAGTATACATCAATCCCATGCTTTTTGTATAGAAATCACATTCATTACTAACACAAGCAGTATACTAGCCAAAAGGACAACCTTGTCCATTTCCTTTCTCAAGCTGTATATCCACTAAACCACCTGTTTACTAATTGTTTGTGTCTTTCGGCATTTCCCGGTTAGGGGTCGCCACAGCGGAACTCCGGTCCGCTAATGACTGGTAGTTGATTTTTACGTGCCGAATTACCAGCCCTGAAGCACAACCATCAACAAAGGTATGCACATTCATGCACGTTCATGCACGTCTCCACGTAGAAGATGCTCTAGCTGAGAATCGAGCTGGACAGCGTCTTACTGTGAGGCGACAACGCTACCGCAGCACCACCACCGACTATACATTGACTATATTATACTTAAAGGCTGCAATACAAACTTTAATATTTTTATTTATATTACATACTTCAAATATTTCCCATAATACTGAATGCTGAATCGAATCAATAGCCCAACTTAAATTTCCCACCATTAATTTTGCAAATACATTTCTGTGCATCCACTTTGATCCTAATTATTAGTAATAAATGCTGAGCCCTTTTTCCTTTTATACCATATCCATATCCCTTTATAACATTGCATGCTTTCTTCTCCATTCTTTTTTGTAAAATGCTCATGAAAATTTTGTCATCCATCCTATTTGTCTCCAGTTCTATAATTCTAGTTTATCACCTTTTTTCCATATAAATCTAACTAGAATCCTGCAAAATTCTTTATCCATAAATACTTTATCCAACCATTCATTTAATATATTTATACACCATTCTTTTTGTACTACTGTCATATCCTTGTACATAGTTGTTGCCTCATCGCAAGACGTCCCGTTCGATTCTCAGCTAGAGCGTCTTCTGTGTGGAGGCATACGTGAATGGGGCGTGCCTTCGTTGAAGGTTATGCGTCAGGGCTGGTAACCCGGTATGTAAAGATCCACTACCAATCATTAGCAGACTGGAGTTCCGCTGTGGCGACCCCTAACCTGGAAAAGCCGAAAGACACAAACAAACTGCTGCTGAATCTAGAGTCACTACTTTCAAAACCTGCTCTAATTCTTCTATCATTATTTTTTTTTCTAAATCCTTACCTCAGTTAGATAATGGATAAAACTATCCATTCCTTAATTTTAATTCTTTGTTCTGCAAATAATCTCTTCATACATTCTTTTACTATTTCCAGGATTTTCTCTTGCGTATTGTATACTTTACCAAGTGGATCCTTCAATTTTCTCAGAACACCATTATCCTCCATCTTACTTGGGTACAGTGCAATCTCTTTCTCTGCTTATGATAAATGTTCCATTTTTCCCTTACTTAATTCATACAATTCTTGCTCCTTCATAATAAAATTTGATCACTGCTTTCACATCAGTACCATCATTTACTTCCTTAAATTTTATTTCATCCATATTTAATATTTTCTTTTTCCCCCCATGTCATACATTTTTTACACTTCTATTTCAAATGTAACCACCATTCTGACCAACCCTTATACAATTCGCTCATCTCTACATGCACTGCATCTAAAATGTGTGTTTTAGCTGCTTTTCTGTATATGTAGACTAGCTACTTATTCTACTGTATTACTGCCTCGTAAATCGTTTTTCAGTTGTGCACTTGCCTTGCTTCATTTAAAAAGTTTTAAATTGCTAACTTTGTAGCGTTCAAATTGTATTTACTGTTTAGGGCTACACACTCAAGTGCATTAGCCTTTTCTGTGTTTATTTAGTATATTACTGCATTGTTTAGCCAATTTTAACAAAAATAAATAAATAAATAAATAAATAAAAATACTATCGTGTTTGCTCGTTTCCTGCCTTTCCTAGCTAGTATCGTCCAGAACACAGGCTTTTGCTGGTTTTAGGAGTTTATTTTCTGTGTTCAGAGCTATCCAGACCTTGCTAGAGGGAAGTCGTACTGCTTACCAGTGGGAGTGGTGAGCACTGTACTGCCTAACACTAGAGGAGTGGTTTTTCTAGCTCTGAAATTGTAATTTTAGCCATTTTGGTCAGAGTTCTATTCCCTTTCAACTTTCTGGCTTAAAAATGCGTGTGTTTGTGCATTATTCGCATCATGCAGCACCACGGGGCTACGGTTAAACCATTCCAGGTGCCAGAAAGTCTGGTCTTCAAAATTTCCCTTAGAACTAGCTGGTTTCTCAGTAGTAGCACTAAAATCTGAACCCGTGTGACTAGCACTTGCTCTAGAACCTGCTGGAAAGCACTAGGAAGCTTAAAACTGATACAAGCACTCAACTCTCCTTGTTAATAAGGATAAATTAATCGTATCATTGTCATCATCACTTAACATGGACTCTTCTTCCTCATTATTTTCTGTATTTAATTTTTCTTTTGTTTTAACATTATTTTTATTTTTTCCTCTATCCGCAACATTAATATTTTCTTTTTGCATTTCTGTTTCTAACTCCTTTTTTAATGACTTTATCCTTTTTTGCTTGTTCTGTTACTTCCTTCATCTCCTCTAATTCTACCTCATTCCCTCTTTTCACATTCACACCCCCCCCCCCCCAAAGTGTCCCACTTTCTTGCATTTACAACATTTTGGTTTACAATTTCTTGCATCATGACCTATACCATATATCCCTTCACTCTGCTACACTTCCTCCTGTATCCTTTCCATCAGCTCTTCCCCACAACACGTGCTTGCCATTTTCCAGCTCATTCATTAACCATGTCCAACAATAAATCATCCTGCAACCATCCAAACAGGAGGGTTGTAACCTCTGACACAAAAAGGTTTTGCTGGAACAAATCTTCCAACTCCGGATTGTATGCTTCCATCACCTCATCCTGCCCTTGAAAAGGCTTGCCTGCCTTTTCTATAGTCTCAGTCATCCCATCTTCCCTTCTAAACCTCTGCTTCACATCCAATTCTTTCTCCAATAACGAAAACGAAGCAAAGCAACAGAAGCAATGAATAGTCCTTTAATACTCCAACGGTAAGTGCTTTTGTCTTCACACCTTTACAAAGAGACTTCTTCAGACAACACTTTCATATAAATAACCAACTTATATACTATCAGCAGCTAGTCACATGATCGCATTCATCACATAATACAATAATTACTAACCAATGCTAATTAAAACATAAAAAAACAAACTGTCTATAAATATAGCAATAGCAGTTTAAATACCATATATACTAATGTTTAAAACCTCTTCTTTTTAAATAAATTACACATTCTTCCCTATTATTGAGACCAGGGGAGAAACAGGCATTTAATTTAACTTGCCAAGAATACTCTAACCAGCCTAACTCTTCCTCTATGTTCATACAGAACACTGTGTCTTTTAATTTTTATAATACTAAAAATTTAAAATTAACTTTGCACTTTTTAGTTTTGTAATGCTTACTCATAGCATTTTGTCATCCTCAACTTGAATAGCATATTTGTGTTCATATATGTTCTGGATGCATACTGGTATAATGCAAGTACATATTATTTTGTACTTTTTTATATATTTTAGTTAATAGTCTATTTTCTTCCTTAAACACCACTAGATCCAAAAAAGTAACTAGTTCATAACTTTTCTGATAAGTAAACTTAAGATAGGTGCACACATTGTTAATATAACTAATAAAATTACTCAAATCTTTTTCTGTTCCTCTCCATAACAGAAAAATATCAATAAATCTGAACATCTTAATTATTTTATCTCTAAAACCACTACCCAAAATGTGCATTTGTTCCCATCCTTGCATAAACACATTGGCATAACTAGGGGCCAATGCCGCCCCCATAGCTACTCCATTGGTTTGTAAATATATTTCATCTTTAAAAATTATATAATTGTAGCTCAACACAATGTCTATCACTTCCATAAGAAGACTAATGGTACTGGAGAAAAAACTCCGATTTTAATAATTCATGCCCCACTATTTCCATCCCCCCCAAATTGGGAAACAGTGTACAATGACTTTATATCTAATGTTACCATAATGTCTATAGGCTCTACTTCCAAATCTCTAATTTTGGCTAGAAAGTCAAAACGATATTTGATATGAGTAACATGCTTAAGTATTAACTGTTGCAAATGTTTGTCTACTTAAACTGACAGTGCCTCTGTTTTGCTGTTTGCACTCGACACTATAGGTCTAAGATGGGGGTTATTTAAATTCTTATGGATCTTCGGAATTCCAAAGATCCTACTTAACTTGGGGTTACTGTTATTCAAACTTTTTTAAATATTTTCTTCAATTCTCCCTGTTAAAAACCACTCCTCAATACAGGCTTCTATCATTCTATATCCCTGTTTCACCTTAGTCATATTTGTTTTCTTGTAAAAACATTCATCTGATAATAACTCAAGCATTTTGGTTTCATAGTCATCAATATCCAATGCCACAACAGCACATCCTTTGTAAGCATTTAAAATCAAAATATCCTTATTGCTAATAAGCTTATCAAAACTTTCTTTTTCAACCTTAGACGTTATAATATTTAAATTCAGACTGTTTTTCAAATATTTCTTTCAACTAGGCTTCTCACAGATTTAAAAATGCTTCCAAATCTTTATGCAATGGTGGGTTATAAAGTACAGTTGTGTACACTTACCATAAATGTAGATGTTAGAGTGTATTCAGTGTTGCAGTCATTACATTTGGGTAATCCTGCTGGCAGATTGCCCTCAGTCGGCCTGAATTCCACAGTCCTGGGTCCTACGTCGGATGCTGTCGCCCCTTCCCTGACGTCAGGTAGTCAGGGGTATAAAAGAAGCAGCCAACGCCATTTTTTTTTTAGTTTTTCTTGCCCCAAATGTCAGGTGCCCCCTAAAAGGGTAGCCAAATGTTTTATATATATATATATATATATATATATATATATATATATAGTTACATGCACCAATATAAACTTTACCTTCATCTACAAGCAAATACACCACATAGGTTGTGTAAAACAGGGAAGGAAAGATAGGTTCCATCAGAGGAAAAGGGGGATGGCGGGTGAGTAACCTGGACTGCAACAGTGAATACACTAACAGCTACATTTATGGTAAGTGTACACAACTGTACTATGTTCTTCGTGTTTCACTGTTGGCAGTCATTACATTTGGGTAGATTCCCAAAGCTATGGTTAGGAGGCTGGAACTAAACCGCATTAGGAGCGGCTAAGAGTCCCTGCAGAACTGCAGTGGCAAAGACTGCCCTGGATTTAGAGTAGAGTGGCAGATGATAGTGCTTTGTAAAGGTGTGCACTGAACTCCAAGTAGCTGCCTCTAAAATGTCTTCGGTTGGTACTCCTCTGAGAAAGGCTGCTGAAGTGGCTGCAGCTCTGGTGGAATGTGGCCTAATGCCCTTAGGCACTGGCTTGCCATGTTGTAAGTAGCAGAAACACATGCAGTGGGCTATCCATTTTGAAATAGTTTGCTTTGAGATAGCCTTTCCTTGTGATCCTGCAGCATATGCCACTAGTAATTGCTCTGTCTTTCTGAAAACTTTGGTCCTATCCAAGTAGAATCTAAGCTGTGTACATCCAAATAATGCAGAATTCTTTTCCCCTTGTTCTGTGGATTTGGATAAAAAGTTGGCAGATGAATGGTTTGGTTAAGAGCCACACTGGACACCACTTTAGGCATAAATGTTGGATTTGTCCTCAGGGAAACCATGTCCGGATAAAAACTTATAAAAGGCTCCACAGCCATGAGTGCCTGTAGCTCTGAAACACATCTTGCAGAAGTTACTGCTAGGAGCAGAGCTGTTTTCCAAGATAAAAACTTTATATTGGCAGTAGCAGCTGGCTCAAAAGGAGACAGGGTGAGTTTTTCCAAGACATAGTTGAGGTCCCATGCAGGCAGTGGTGATCTCCTTGGTGGCCTTAAATTTTTGGCTCCTCTGAGGTACTGTTTTAATAAGGGATGAGAAAAGATTAGTGGCTCTATATTATAATGAGCCGGAATGGCAGAGGCATGAATTTTAATAGATGAGAAATATAGGCCATTGTCCAGCATCTCAGTTAAGTATAGTAATATCGGAGGAATATTTGGCACAGCTGTATCCGTTGCTTGTGCCTGGTTCCAAGCACAGAATCTTTTCCATTTTCCAGCATAAGATTTTCTAGTACTAGGCTTTCTGGCTTCCAAAATGACATCCATCACAGCTTTGCTGAGAGGTGTGTTTTGTATAGCTACATTATCCGCTATGCTGCCAGGTTTAAAGTCTTGAGCTGGCTGTGCAAGATCTGATTGTTTTGCTGGGACAGTAGATGTGGCACTTGAGGAAGGGTCTAAGCTGGACATTGAGACAAGCTCCTTAATATTGGGTACCAGTGCTGGCGGGGCCAGTCTGGTGCAATCAGTATAATCTTTGGCTTCTCCTGTCTGACCTTTAGGAGTACCTTGGGGAGGAGAGGCAGAGGGGGAAAGGCATATACTGATAGGTTTTTCCAGCTGAAGGATAGGGCGTCCACTTTCCATGCTTGTCTGTGATAAATCGTTGTGCAGAATCTCTTTAGTTGGTAGTTGTGAGGGGAGGCGAATAGATCTATGTCTGGGCATCCCCATTTCCTTGTTATCATGCTGAAGACTTGTGGATCCAGCTGCCACTCGTGGGGATCCATAAGGTTTCTGCTTAGTTCTTCTGTCAGAGTATTTTTCTTTGCTGGCAGGAATTGTGCCTGCAGATGTACTTGGTAAGTCAATGCTATGTCCCACAAAGTCATGGCTAGTCTGCAAAGGGGGTAAGAATGTGTGCCCCCCTGCTTGTTTATTTACCACATGACCATGGTGTTGTCTATCAGTAGTTGTCCTGGATGAAGTCGGTCCTTGAAGGCTGTCAGGGCATTTTGAACAGCTAGCATCTCTTTTTGATTGATATGTAGATGCATTTGGTTTGCGGTCCATGTTCTCTGAATACATTTTCCTGCCATGTGGAACCTCCCAGGCATAATCGGATGCATCCGCTGTTGGTGTTTGCCTGGCTGGGGGTAATGTGAATGGCTGCCCCTTGTTTTGGTGACAAGCCTTTGCCCACCATCGAAACTCCTGTTGCAGGCAGGGAATGAGAGTAATTATAGTTTCCAGGCTGTGGCAATGTTGAGTCCAAACACTTTTTAGGTACCATTGAAGTTTCCTCATATGCAGTCTTGCATATGGAATTAGTAGAATGCAGGATGCCATGAAGCCCAAAGCCTGCAGAATTTTTCTTGCAGGTAACTGGGCCTTTGTTGCTAACATGTTGAAGTAGGTAGTCAGTTGTCTTTGTCTGGCGTGAGATAAGCCATCTGGGCAGCTGTATTTAAGCTTGCACCCAGGAATATTATCTCTTGAGAGGGTACGAGTTTTGATTTATTTTCGTTGACTGTGTACCCTAGGCATGTTAGAAGTTTTTTCACAAATGACAGATGCTGTAGAAGGATGTCCTTGTTCTCTGCTTGAATTAGACAGTTGTGCAAGTAAGGACACATTTGTATTCCTCTGTCTGCAGAATGCAATTACTGGTGCCAGGCACTTTGTAAAAACCCTGGGTGCAGTAGATAAGCCAAAGGGCAGTGCAGAGAATTGGTAATGCATTGAGCCAGCCTTGAATCTGAGGTATTTTCTGCATATCTGTCTGATTGGGACATGCAGGTATGCCTCTTTTAGGTCTAAAGTCACAAGCCAAGCGTTCTTGTCCAGCATGGGCAGTAGCTGCTGTAAGGTCAACATTTTAAATTTTTGTATATCCAGGAATGTATTCAGAATCGATAGATCCAGTATTGGCCTCCAGGCCTTGCCCTTTCTGGGTACCAAGGAACAGTCTTGAGTAAAATCCTTGTCCCCGTTCTTGCTCTGGCACTTGTTGAATGGCCCTCATTGTCCATGAGAAATTAGACTTGTTTCTGAACCTCTGCCTATTAATTTTTTGGCAGATCTGGTCAGCCATTTGCCTTTGGCTGGGTATGGAAATGGAACTTGTAGCCTTGTGACACGATATTTAGAACCCACTTGTCCTGGGTTATAATGTGCCAATTTTGAGAAAAAAGTGCTAATTTTCCCCCTAAAGGTGCTGTCAGGAAATAAGTGCTTGGTGCAGGCAGGGGGAAGTCATTGGGACTGTTTCCTGTAAGGTTCTGATTTGTCTTCTCCACTTTTGGAGGTAGAAGCACCCCATTGCTTTGATCTGTATGAACCTTGCACCTGGGATCTGCCTCTAGGGCGTCTGGGGCTGCCCCTTTGAGGTCTGTCTGACACATGAAAGAACCAATTCTTTGTTGGCCAGTGTCTACTAAACCTAGGTGGCTGTACTTGTAAGAAATCTTTGACAGTTTGCATAGATTTTGCTTTGTCCTCCATTTTCTTTAAATCCTCCTCTGCTTTAACACCAAACAAAGAATCATGCTGTAAAGGTGCATCCAATAATTTAACTTTAACATGATCAGGCAGACTTTGTTCCTTAAACCAAGCATGCCTTCTAATTACAGAACCTGTAACTGCGGCCCTGCAGGAGGCCTCTAAAGAATCAAAATCACATTGCAAAGTATGTTTTCCAACTTGTTCAGCTGTATGCAATATATCCTGCATTTCCTTCTTTTCTGCACATTCAGAATTTAACAACATTTTCTGTTTAAGCAATGCCATGACATGTTGCTGATATTTGAGCATATGAAACTGACAGTTTAAGGCCCTTATAGCCAAGGTAGCAGATGTGTAAACCTTTTTTCCCCATCTATCCAGTGCCCTAGAATCCCTGTCAGAAGGGGTAGGATTTTTTGCAGCGGAAGCCTTAACACCCTTGGGACCCTGGGAAATAGTTTCTGGGACTGCAGCAGGGTTTTTAAAAAGGAATTTATGTGAGTCAGGAACCCTGTAATATCTGTCAGGCTTAACAGGTGCTGGAGGGTAAGGAGTCAGGGGTAAGGCTAGACTCCGAAAACACATCATCTACAATGTCTAACACAGGAGGGATGGCTAGAGGCTTGTGTGGAGGTAGTAACAGGAAATCCCTTAGCCTCTTTTTAGACTCTGAAAAATCTTGGCTCTCCCAGTGGAAATGCTCCCTCATGGTATGTAAGGTTTCCCCAAAAGAATAATCCTCAGGAGGAGAAGCTGAAGGTATGGATTCTTCAGCATCAGAATCCTTATGGGTGGAAAAGAACATTCCTGATCAGAAGAGGAATCAGAAGAAATGGACACCTGATCTGAAGATTCATAGTCAGTCTCTTGCCTAGGTCTCTTATCAAGAGGAGGATGGGAATCCCTGATTAAGGTAATCAAGTCTTCGGCCATTTTGAGCATCTGTTTTTTGGGCATGGAAGCCTGTCCGCGTGGCTCGAGGTAGCTTCTTTGCCTTTGAAGTCGGTTTAATGTACAGATGTTTGGGTCTGAATACACCCTCAGAAGCCGGTGCCTGCTCAGCGGCTCCGGACCCATCTGAAGGAATAGCGTCCGAGGCTCTAATACCTTGAGTTTCAAGCGGCATGGCCAACTCCACGTGTGAGACGGTAGCGGCCTGCGACTCTAAAGTAGCGGTCGTCAGGGGATGCGAAAGCACCTCACTGAGAACCAGCGAACCGGCGAGTGGCTTAGGAGAAGCTTAGTCAGTTTTGGGCCTCGGTCTTTCTTTTTCTTTGTGTTTTTTGTGAACTCCGGTAGTCAGATGGCTTCCGACGACATTTCTGGATAATTAAATCTGTGTCCAAAGTAGTTCATACCGATGCTTAATAGTGCGTTGGTTAAATCTAGCACAAAACCGACAACCTACAAAATTATGATCAGGGTCTAGGCAAGGAATACAGTAAGAATGAAAGTCCTTATGCGGTATTTGCTTCCCACAAGAAATACTATTAACTTTTTCTGACAACAGTTCTGGAGCAAGAAAAGTTTCCCCAACGGGGTATTTAGCTTTATAGAAGACTTCGGATCTGAAATTCGAACTCGAAAATCTCAGGAGTCGGCCAACCGGCACTTGCGAACTGCTTCTGCTTCGGATACCGCACGGCAAGAACGACTAAAGAAAACGGCGTCGGCTGCTTCTTTTATTCCCCTGACGGCCTGACGTCAGGGAAGGGGTGACAGCAGCCGATGCAGGACCCAGGACTTTGGAATTCAGGCCGATTGAGGGCAACCGGCCAGCAGGATTACCCAAATGTAATGACTGCAACAGTGAAACACGAAGAACATCTGCTTGGCTTACAAAAATGCAATTTTCCATTATCATCATTCATACCTTTGTTAAAAGGACATTTAAAGTTCAACATTCTAACAACTTTTAAGCTCATTGAATGTTTGCAATTTGTTCGCTCTTTGTGCGGGTACAAAATTCCAACCTTTACCCAAAAATCAAATTTTCAACTTCAGACAGCAAATATTTAGAAAGATTCACAATTTTGAAACTAAATCAGTACCTAAGTCCTCCATTGTTGCTTGCTGCGGTTCCAATTCAATTTGTTCTGGCCCCTCCTCACAAATCCATTTTTTTGTTGCTGTTTTTGCTGATTCTGGCGCCATTTATTATTAGAGGCTATTCCCTTTGATGTTACCTGAGCCCAGGTTCTTTCGCCTCCTTCCTTCCTTGGATAAATCTGAATTAGCTGCCCTTCTCTCATACACAGTCATTCATGGCAATACTACTTCCTGGTTCTGCAGTCTCTTCACTAATGGTATTAAGGTTAATTGTACCTGTAGCATTACTAGTTGCTACTACAGGATCATTGTTCTTAGATTTATTACTTTATTTTACCAGATACTTCAGTAGTATTCTGAGCGTTTTTATTTATCTGCTCAGATCTCCATACTGTTCCATTATCGCTGCAAGCTAACACTGCATTACAAGGTATAACGTTGTTACGCATCTCCTTCTGTAGTTCCAGCCGATATGCTGAAGCCACTCCCTCATGATAATCTCTTGCATCTCTTTCATATTTTTTAAGTTTGCGCTGACTTAAGTCATTTAGTTTAATAAGATTTTCTTGTATAGCACACATCTTAGTGCTAAAATTCTCTGCTGATATTGCTCGTTTTAATTAAAGATTTTACATATTTTATTAGAATTACTGGCAAGGGTTATCTTATTACAATCCATCAGAATTTCCATGTATTGTAACCCCGCCCTTTGGTTTACCTCCAACCATTTGTCTACTTCTTTGGGCAAGTCTTTTCCGGCTGGTAAATTGTTGACTCTTAAACCTTAGGGACTCGTTTCTCTTTCAAACTGGTTTCAAACAAGAGACTGCTCCATTGTAGTCGTTTATATTTGGAAAGCTCTTTTTCTAATTCATTGAACATCTCCGCATGATTTACTCTAGAGCTTGATGTTATATTTAATGTCATATTACGTACAAAGGGATTTAATGGTGGAGCCAAACATCACTTTAATACATCTTCATTAACTAATACAGCATTGTTAGTGCTAGATTGTCTGCTTGCCTCTTAAGAAATTTGTAGCTGTAATAAACGAACCTTCTGGTGTATCATTTAGCATACCACTCTGCTGGCAGAGTCATAAAACTAGTTAACGGTTATACCCGCAATTTTGCTGGTACTAGTTTTACGACTAGGTTTAGGTTAACATCTTTGCTGCATGACTAACAGCACCAGAAACTCCAAAATCATTTGATTTGTCTATCTCATCCTCTGTGTCAGCTCAACAGACTTCCTGCTTCTCCGAGCCACCTACACACATGGACCAGAAGACAGGAAGTCTCATAGCAAAACACACCCCCACACTTGAATAGAGTAGAGGAAGTACCTTGATGCCCTATCCAATTCTCTCCTAGTAAACACCACCTCAGGTCTCCCCAGAAAAAGAGGCTGCTAACCTAGTCTAATTCCATTAAAAGACTAATAAAAAATTAAAACGCATACTTAGTTATTTGCTCTCTCTGAAAACTCGTCAAATGTGCTAGACTTTCAGAAGAAATGTGGCCGAAGCATGTGTGCACTTTCTAAGACAGTCCAAGGTTAGGTGGACGGACTATGGAACTCTCCTCTGATATATCCTTTGTGGTGGCAACTGCAATCACAACAGCATCCATGACCAGATCCTTGCTCCAATGGGGTCTACTTTTGGGTGGGACCAGGACTTTGACAGGTTTTCGGGGGATAGGTTTCACCACATATTTTAATGATTTCAGTAAGTTGTCAAATGAGGTATCTGTGTGGGAGGACCTGAGGGATCCTTCCCATACAACAAACTCTGTATCCTTCAGAGAGGGACTCCTCAGGGGAGCCTTAAGTATTTCCTCTTACACATAACCTTTGTATCAACCTAAGGGAGAAGTGAGAGAAGATATGGAAAAGGTAGGAACAGCCTTGAATGCAGAGTGGTCTTGAGGCACAGACACAGATGAGTAGCCAAGGATACTGGAGGAAGAAGGGATCTGGATGAGTCTGACTTTGCTGCAGAAGCACCAGTTTCAAAGAGGGAGTGAATCCTTTCCACAGCTTCAAAAGCTGGCACACAGGCCGACCAACAATCTGGTGTTGATCTCTGACCCCTTCAGCTCAGATGTTGCGACCAACATTGAGCTGAGCTGAGACTGAAGTACCTAAGGGCAAGAATAAACTCAGAAGGTCGACCCCAACCAGTCGGCCCAGATTACTCTGCTCTAGTACAGAGTTAAGATCATTAAGAATGGTGCTGGTATCTGAAGTAGCCATACCGCAGGCACTGGCAGAGAGGTGAGAAACTTGGCAATCAGATGCAAGAACCCTGGAAACAATGCACCCAGAGGAGGAGGAACGATCACACCAACATTCACCTTCCAATTCTTGCTCCTCTGACTGAATTTTCAAAGTGAGGAAAAATAAGTTATGTACTCACCATAATGTTGCATCTGTGTAGTTGTACTTCATTTGTCTTCAACCTGTGGGTTACGGATCCGAGCCGGCAACGTCTACTAGCATCAGCTCCGCGCTCCAAATTCCTCCCCTAACCCATACTACACCTCCACTGCCTTCCATCCCCAGATCGAGTTTGCAGAATCTTATACTGATAACCCGACCTGAAAAAATTTACTTGTGACCTATACTGCAGCCCAAAGGCTGATCATATGCCAAGGTCCGGGGGAAGGAGGGAGGGACGGTTGAAGGCAAATGAAGTACAACTACTCAGATGGAACATTATGGCAAGTACATAACTTCTTTATCTGAAGTAGTTTACTTCATTTGGTCTTCAACCTGTGGGACAGAGTCCCCAGCTACTAAAGAGGCCCTCATGGAAGGATATTCCAGAGCACCACAGAATCAAAGGATGCTCTCCTTCTGGACATCGAATCCAATTTGTAATGAGAAATAAACGTATTAGATGAGGACCAAGTAGCTGCAGAACAAATATCATACAAAGACACTCTAGACCAAAAGGCCGCAGATGCAGCCACAGACCTAGTGGAATGAGCTTTCACCTGACCTGGAGGAGATAGATCTCTGCCCTTATAGACTTGCATGAAGAAATCCATCTAGCTATAGAGACCTTAGAGATAGGTTTCCCCAAAAAGGGTTTATAGAAGGATACAAACAATTGATCAGATTTACGGACTTTTTTTGTCCTGTGTAAATAGAATTGTAACTGTCTATGAACATCCAACATGTGGAGTTTGTATTCCATCTTGTTAGTAAAATTAAGAAAAAACACAGGCAAATTAATGGTCTGATTGATATTGACTGGTGATGCCACCTTAGGAAGAACGGATGGATTGATTCGAAGAGAAACCCTATCTTTGTGAAAAATCATGTAAGGAATCTTGATGGACAAGGCCTGTAATTCTGAAATCCTTTTTGCAGAGGTAATGACCACCAGAAAATCTGTTTTCCAAGATAAAAATTTTAGATCTGCAGTTGTGGCAGGCTCGAGAGACATAGCGACCACAGCTTGAAGAACCATAGTAAGGTCACGTGGGGGAACAGGATCTTTGACTGGGGGGGGGGGGGGCGTAACAAAAAGGTGCCTATGATAAAGGCTTTATACAGTCTGGAAGAGGCTAGAGAGGCAGAATTCTTGCCCACATGAAAATGAGAGATGGCAGCAAAGTACAGTTGTGTACACTTACCATAAATGTAGATGCCAGAGTGTATTCACTGTTGCAGTCATCACATTTGGGTTATCTGCCTGCAGGTGGCCCTCAGTCGGCCAGAATACCAGTCTTCGATTTTCTGCATCGGATGCTGTCGCTTCTTCCATGACATCAGGTCGTCAGGGGTATAAAACATGCAGCCAATGCCATTACATCAGTTTTTCTTCAAGAGCCCCAATAACAGGAAGCAATTACATGGTGTGGAACACCCCCAGTAGAAAGTAAATACCAATGTTATAAGGTATGGCAATATAAAAAAGAAGGATAGATAGAAGTAAGGACTGGAGGGAGGGTAACCAGGACTGCAACAGTGAATACACTTGAATATCTACATTTATGATAAATGTACACAACTCTACTATGTTCTTCGTGTTTCACTGTTGCAGTCATCACATTTGGGTTGATTCCCAAAGCTGAGGATGGGTGGAGGTAGTTACGAAGCATTAGGGCTGGCAATCAGGCCCTGTAAGACTGCCGTGGCAAATCCAGCTCTGGATTTAGAAAAGACAGGTAAGTGATGATGCTTGGTGAAAGTGTGTACAGAGCTCCAGGTTGCAGCTTCCAGGCTGTCCCTGGTAGGGACTCCCCTGAGAAATGCTGTAGAGGTTGATGTAGCCCTGGTGGAATGTGTTCTGATCCCCTGTGGGGTAGATTTCCCATGGCGTTTGTAGCAGAAATGGATGCAGTGTGTTATCCATTTAGAAATGGTTTGCTTTGAAATGGCCTTGCCCTCTGCCACTGCAGCAAAACTGGCTAGCAGCTGGTCAGATTTTCTGAAAGGTTAAGTCCTGTCCAGAACAGAACCTAAGCTGCCTGTGCATGTCCAGGGAGTGCAGGATCCTTTCACCTTTATTCTGCGGATTAGGGAAAAAAGTAAATGAATGGATTGGTTTAAAGCCATACTAGATACCACACCTAAGGCATAAATGATGGGTTAGTCCGGAGGGAAACCCTGTCCGCATGGAAGATAATGAAGGGCTCCACGGCCATAAGGGCCTGCAATTCAGACACTCTTCTCGTTGAAGTGATGGCTAGGAGTAAAGCTGTTTTCCATGAGAGTAATTTTAACTCTGTTGTAGCAGCAAGTTCAAAGGGTGGAAGTGTGAGCATCTCCAATACAAAGTTAGGGTCCCAGGCTCGAGTGGGAGCTCTCCTGGGGGGGGGGGGGTGTCTTACATTTTTGGCTCCTCTCAGGAACTGTATGACCAGAGGATAAGAGAAGAGGGGTGGACTCAGTATTATAATAGGTTGAGATGGCAGAGCCATGAGTAATTTTAACTCTGCTGTAGCAGCAAGTTCAAAGGGCAGAAGTGTGAGCATCTCCAATACAAAGTTAGGGTCCCAGGCTGGAGTGGGAGCTCTCCTGAGGGGATGGGGGTCTTACATTTTTAGCACCTCTCAGGAACTGTTTGACCAGAGGATGAGAGAAGAGGGGTGGCTCAGTATTATAATAGGTTGAGATGGCAGAGGCATGAATCTTGTAAAATAAAATAAAGTCAAACTGCTAAAACCAACAAAAAATTGCAAAGAATATAGTCACTGTGTAATATTAGCGCTTTCGTCAAGTTTATTAACTCAATTTCATCAGACAAATACATCACTCCACTAAATGTGCTTAGTCTTCCGTAATCACATGATCTACACAATACAATTAAATCATCCCCCCCATTTTTAAAAACCTATTAATAAATTCATAAATATACATACTTATATTTATATATATATATAAAAAATCTAAAAATATATAAAAAATTGATTGTAACAATAACAACATATAACAGCTATATGTTTATATTCATCTATTGAGGCTTTTAAGTTTTAAAATACATGAAATAGACTAGATATCATTGAGACCTGGCCTAGCATAAGCTCTGGTTATAATTTGCCATCTTAGTTCTAACTGTTCCATTAATAAAGACATGGGTACCCCTCTGTTATTCACTACTACTGTGTCAATGACTCTAAATAAAAATGCATGGTTACAATAATCTTTAACATGTCTAGCTAGGGCATTTTCCACTTTTCCTTTTCTAATGTAATTATAAATTCCTTACATCATGGATAAAGTATTCTTCCCAATATGCCATGACTAAATTAGCCACACTTGCACCTACTGGGGAGCCCCATTGCTACTCCTTGATTTTGTATATAAAAATTCTGATCGAACTTAAAAGTAATTATTTGTCAAGATAACAACCAAGAGCATTTGTACTAAGGAAATTTCTGTGACTTTCTTGTAACTACTGCAGATATATGCAGACGGGAACTAACTTCTCTATTCAAGGCAAAGATTCTACTAGTAAAAATAGATATAACTGTAAAACTAGTAGAGTAGTATATCTAAATGCCAATCTTGCCCATATTTCTACATTGGCAAAACGGATAGGAAGCTAAGAGATGGTATACGAACATTTATATTGCATCAGAAAAGGAAAAGTGGAAAATGCCCTAGCTAGACATGTTAAACATTATTCTAACCATGCATTTTTATTTAGAGTCACTGACACAGTAGCAGTGAATAACAGAGGGGGACCCATGTCTTTATTATTGGAACAGTTAGAACTAAGATGGCAAATTATAACCAGAGCTTATGCTAGGCCAGGTCTCAATGATATAGTACAGTTGTGTACACTTACCATAAATGTAGATGTTATAGTGTATTCACTTGTTGCAGTCATTACATGTGGGTAATCTGCTGGCAGGTTGCCCTCAGTCGGCCTGAATTCCAAAGTCTTGGGTCCTGTGTCGGTTGTGGTCTCCTCTTCCATGCAGTCAGGTCGTCAGGGAGATAAAACATGCAGCCGATGCCATTTTCTTCAGTTTTTCTTGCCCCCGATGTCAGGTGCCCCAAAAAGGTAGCAAAAAAAAAAATGATATATATACACATAGATACATGCATCAATATAAACTTTACCTTCATCTAGACGATAGTGAAGGAAAGAAACTCCAGAATGACAGGGGGATGTTGGGAAGGTAACCTGGACTGCAACAGTGAATACACTCTAACATCTACATTTATGATAAGTGTACACAACTATACTATGTTCTTCGTGTTTCACTGTTGCAGTCATTACATTTGGGTAGAATCCCAAAGCTATGGTTGGGAGGCTGGTGCTAAACAGCATTAGGAGCGGCTATAAGGCCGTGCAGAACTGCAGTGACAAAGCCTGCCCTGGACGTAGAGTAGAAAGGCAAATGATAATGCTTTGTAAAGGTGTGAACAGAACTCCAAGTAGCAGCCTCTAGAATGTCTTTGGTTGGTACTCCCCTTCGAAATGCTGCTGAAGTAGCTGCAGCTCTGGTGGAATGAGACCTAATGCCCTTGGACACAGGTTTACCATGGTGTAAGTAGCAGAAATGGATGCAGTGGCTTAACCACTTTGAAATTGTCTGCTTTGATATAGCCTTGCCTTCTGATCCTGCAGCATGACACTAGTGATTGCTCAATTTTTCTTAGAGCTTTAGTCCTGCTTAAGTAGAATCTTAGCCGTCTGTGTACGTCCAAGGAATGCAGACTTCTCTACCCCCTGTTCTGCGGATTTGGATAAAAGGTTGGTAGATGAATTGTTTGGTTAAGAGCCACACTGGAAACCACCTTAGGCATAAAAGTAGGATTTGTCCTCAGAGATACCCTGTCTGGGTAAAATATGATAAAAGACTCTACAGCCATGAGGGCCTGTAGCTCTGAAACTCTTCTTGCTTTAGTAATTGCTAGTAGCAGAGCTGTTTTCCATGATAAGAACTTTATATCAGCGGTAGCAGCTGGTTCAAATGGAGGCAGGGTGAGCTTTTCCAACACATAATTGAGGTCCCATGCAGGCAATGGTGATCTTCTAGGAGGCCTTAAATTTTTGGCTCCTCTAAGACACTGCTTTAGTAAAGGATGAGAAAAGATTGGTGGCTCTGTATTGTAATGAGCAGAAATGGCAGAGGCATGGATTTTAATTGATAAGCAAGATAGGCCTTAGTCAAGCATCTCAGTTAAGTATTGTAATATCTGAGGAATATGTGGTTCTGCTGCATCAGTTCCTTGTGCTTGATTCCAAGCACAGAATTTCTTCCATTTGTCAGCATAAGATTTTCTAGTACTAGGCCTTCTGGCTTCCAAAATGACATCCATTACAGCTTTACTGAGAGGAGTTGTTTGCAGGACTACATGATCAGCCATGCTGCCAGGTTCAGAGTCTGTAGTTGATTGTGCAGGATCCGATTGTTTTCCTGGGACAGCAGTTGTGGTCTTTGAGGCAAGGTCCAAGCTGGATATTGAGACAAGTTCCTTAGGAATGGGTATCAGTATTGGCGGGGCCAGTCCGGGGCAATTAGTATCATCTTTGGTTTCTCTTGTCTGACTTTTAGGAGGACCTTGGGGAGAAGAGGCAGAGGAGGAAAGGCATAAACTGATAGGTTTTTCCAACTGAAGGACAAGGAGTCCACTTTCCATGCTCGTCTCTGATAAGTTTTTGTGCAGAATTTTTTCAATTGATAATTTTGAGGAGAGGCAAATAGATGTCTGGGCACCCCCATTTCTTTGTTATCATGCTAAAGATTTGTGGATTTAGTTTCCACTCGCGAGGATCCATAAGGTTTCTGCTTAAATCGTCTTGCCAGAGTGTTTTGATTTTCTGGCAGGAATTGAGCTTGAAGATGTATTTGGTAGGTCAAAACTGTGTTCTACAGTGCCATGACTAATCTGCAAAGGGGGTAAGAGTGTGTGCCCCCATGCTTGTTTATATACCACATGACTGTGGTGTTGTCCGTCTTTATCAGTAGTTGTCCTGGATGAAGTAAGTCCTTGAAGGCTGTTAGGGCATTTTGAACAGCTAGCATCCCTTTCTGGTTGATATGTAGATACATTTGTTTTGGTGACCATATGCCCTGAATGCATCTTCCTGCCATGTGGGCCCCCCAGGCATCATCTGATGCGTCTGTTATGGTTTGGCTGGCAGGGGGTACAGTGAAAGGCCGTCCCAGGTTTTGGTGACATGCCTTTGCCCACCACAGAAACTCCTGTTGCAGGCAGGGAATGAGAGGAATCATTGTTTCCAGACTGTGAGAATGTTGACTCCATAAACTTTTTAGGTACCATTGAAGTTTCCTCATATGCAGTCTTGCATATGGAATCAGTAGGATGCAGGATGCCATGAAGCCCAGAGCCTGCAGAATTTGTCTTGCAGAAGACTGGGTTTTTTGTTGCCATCAGTTTGAAGTAAGTAGTCAGTTGCCTTTGCTTGCCTGGCAGGAGATAAGCCATCTGGGCAGTTGTATTCAAGCTTGCACCCAGGAATGTTATCTTTTGAGAGGGTACCAGTTGTGATTTCTTTTCGTTTATTGTGTACCCTTGGCAAGTTAGAAGCCTTTTCACAAACGCCAGGTGTCAAAGAAGAGTGTCCTTGTTCTCTGCTTGAACGAGACAGTCGTCCAAGTAAGGATATATGTGTATACTTTTTTGTCTGCAAAATGCAATTACTGGTACCAGGCACTTTGTAAAGACCCTGGGCACAGTAGATAAGCCAAAGAGCAGTGCAGAGAATTGGAAATGCATTAAGCCAGCCTTGAATCTGAGGTATATTCTGCATGATTGTCTTATTGGGACATGCAGGTATGCCTCTTTTAGGTCTAAAGTCACCAGCCAAGCATTCTTGCCCAGCATGGGCAGAGGCTGCTGCAAAGTCAGCATTTTGAATTTTGGAATGTCCAGGTATGTGTTCAGAATCAATAAATCCAGTATTGGCAGTCAGGCCTTGTCCTTTCTGGGTACCAAGAACAGTCTTGAGTAAAAACCTTGTCCTTTTTCCAGTTCTGGTACTGTCTGAATGGCCCCCATATCCATGAGGGACGTAACCTGTTTCTGTGCCTCTGCCCATTGATTTTTTGGCAGATCTGGCCAACCATTTGCCATTGGCACAGTGTGGAAATGGAATCTGTATCCCCGTGATATGATGTTTAGTACCCACTTGTCATGGGTTATTAACTGCCAATTTTGAGCAAAAAGTGCTAATTTACCCCCTATGGGTGCTGCCAAAAGATAAGTGCTTGGTGTAGGCAGAGGGAAGTCATTGGGATTGCTTTCTGTAGGTTTGCACTTTACCTCCTCCAGGTTTGGAGGTGGAAGCGCCCCATTGCTTTGACCTGTATGAATCTTGCGCCTGGTATCTGGAACCCTTAGGGCATCTGGATTTGCCCCTTTGAGCTCTGTCTGACACAGGAAAGGACCAATTTTTTGTAGGCCAGTGTCTACTGAATCTTGGTGGCTGCACTTGTAAGAAGTCTTTAACAGTTTGCATAGACTTCGCTTTCTCTTCATTTTCTTTAAAACCTCTTCTGCCTTAATACCAAACAGAGAATCATGCTGTAAAGGAGCATCTAGCAATTTAGCTGCAACATGATCAGGCAAATTTTGTTCCTTTAACCAGGCATGCCTCCCAATCACAGATCCAGTAACTGCAGCCCTGCAGAAGGCCTCTAAGGAATCAAAACCACATTGCACAGTATGCTTTCCAACTTGTTCAGCTGCATGCATTAATTCCTGCAATTCTTTATTTTCCGCACATTCTGAAATCATCATTTTCTGTTTCAGCAATCCCATAACATGTTGTTGGTACTTAAGCAAATGAAATTGACAGTTTAAAGCCCTGACTGCCAAGGTTGCAGATGTATAAACCTTTTTTCCCCATCTGTCCAGTACCCCTGAATCTCTGTCAGAGGGGGCAGGATTTTTTGCTGTTGAGGCCTTAACTCCCTTTGGACCCTGTGAAATAGTTTCAGGATCAGCAGCAGGGTTTCTAAATAAAAATTTATGTGAGTCAGGGACCCTGTTAATACCGGTCAGGCTTACTGGGAGCCGGAGGTAAGGAGTCAGGGGTCAAGCTTGACTCTGAAAACACATCATCCACAATGTCTAAAACAGGGGGAATGGCTAAAGGTCTGTGCTGAGGGAGAAGGAAATCCCTGAGCCTCTTTTTTGATTCTGAGAAGTCTTGACTCTCCCAGTGAAAATGATCCCTCAAAGTATGCAAGGTTTCTCCAAATTAATAATCCTCAGGAGGAGATGCAAATGGAATACACACCACAGCATTATAATCCTCATAGGGAGGCGTAGATAATTCCTGATCAGAAGAGGAATCGGAAGAAATAGAAACATGACCTGAAGATTCATAATCAACGTCTTGCCTAGGCCTCTTATCAGGAGGGGGATGGGTACCCATGATCAAGGTAATAAGGTCTTCAGCCATTTTGATCATCTGTTTTTTAGGCATAGAGGCCTGTGCATGTGGCTCATGAGTCGTTTTTTTTAGTTTTAGAAGTTGCTCTTGTTTTTGGTTTTGCAGCTTTCGTCGGTTTGAAATACAAATGTTGAGGTCTGAATACACCCTCGGAAGCCGGTGTCTGCTCAGTGGCTCCGGACCCATCCGAGGGGGATATATCCATCAGTCCAATACCTCGAGTATCTTGCGGCATGCCGGACTCCACATGGGTGTTGGTAGTGGCCTGCGACTCGAAGCTAGCAGGTATCAGGGGCTGCGAAAGGGCCTCACTGAGTACCGGCGACTGGCTTAGGAGAAGCTTTGTCGTCGGTTTTGGATCTCGACTGCCTTTCTCTGTCCTTTTCTTTGCGTTTTTTTATGTACTCCGGTAGTCGGATTACTATCAGACAACATTTCTGGGTAGTTAAATCTGTTTCCAAAATACTTTGATGCAAAAACATACCGACGCTTAATAGTGCGTTGGTTAAATCTAGCACAAAACCAACAGCCAAGCACGTTGTGATCAGGGCCTAGGCAAGGAATACAGTATAAATGGAAATCCTTATGAGGTATTTGCTTCCCACAAGTAATACAATTATTAACTTTTTCTGACATTGGTAAAAAGCAAGAAAAAAAGTTTCCCCAACAGGGTACTTAGCTTTAGTGAAGGCTTCGGTTCTGAAACTCAAACTCGAATATTTCAGTAGTCGGCCGACCGGCACTTGCGAAATGCTTCTGCTTTGGGCACCGCGCGGCAAGAAAGACTAAAATCATGTTGGCTGCATGTTTTATACCCTTGACGACCTGACGTCATGGAAGAGAAGACAGCAGCCGACGCAGGACCCGAGACTTAGGAATTCAGGCCGACTGAGGGCAACCTGCTAGCAGATTACCCAAATATAATGACTGCAACAGTGAAACATGAGGAACATCTGGTCTATTTCATGTATATTAAAACTTAAAAGCCTCAATAGATGAATATAAACATATAGTTATATATTGCTATTGTTACACACAATTTGTATAGATTTTATATATATATATATATATATATATATATATATATATATATATATATGTATACATATATACACACACATACACACATGTATAACCATGTATATTTATGAATTTATTAATACTTTTTTAGAAAATGGGAGGGTTGATTTAGCTTATTAATTGTGCAGCTCAAGTGATTAGGGAAGACTAAGCACATTTATTGGAGTGATGTATTTGTCTGATGAAGCTGAGATAATAAACTTGACAAAAGTGCTAATATTACACAGTGATTTGGTATTCTTTGCAATTTTTTGTTGGTTTTAAGAGGCATGAATCTTAATTGAAGAGAAGCATAGGCCTTTGTGGAGCATTTCTGTTACGTAATCTAGTATATGAGGTACGCTGGGGCACGGTTGTGTCCATTCCCTGAGACTGGCTCCAGGAACAGTATCTTTTCCACTTTTCCAAATAAGATTTTCTAGTACTAGGCCTCCTTGCCTCAAGAATGACATCCAGCACCTGCTTACTGAGGGTTGCTGGTAACGAGTTCAGGGGATGAGCCAGGCTGCTAGGCCCAGGGTCTGTAGCGGAGGGTGCAAAATCTGGCCCTCCTGCTGGGATAGCAGGGAAGGAGTCTAAGGCAAGTGCTACGGTGGCACAACTGTCAGACTGTGCAAAAGAGGGTACCAGTGCTGGCATGGCCAGTCTGGTGCAATCAGGACTGTCCTTGGCTTGTCCTGTTTGATCTTTAGTAGAACCTTCAAGAGGAGGGGCAGGGGGGGGGGGAGGCATAAATGGAGAGCCTTTCCCAGGTGAAGGACAGGGCATCCACTTTCCAAGCTTGGCTGTGGGAAGCTCTGGTGCAATATTTGCTCAATTGATCGTTCTGAGGGAAGCAAAGAGGTCCACCTCTGGTGCCCCCCACCTGTTCCTCAAAAGCTTGAATATTTTGGGTTCCAATTTCCACTCGTGTGGGTCCATGAGATTTCTGCTTGTCGTCTGCCAGTGAATTTAGTTTGCCTGGCAGGAATTGAGCTTGCAGGTGCACTTGGTAGCTCAAGGCTGTGTTCCACAGAGCCATGGCTAATCTGCAGAGTGGGTAATAATGGGTTCTCCCCTGCTTGTTTATGTACCACATAACTGTGGTGTTGTCTGTCTTTACCAATAGTTGTCCTGGAAGAATAAGGCCTTTGAAGGCCGTCAGAGCATTCTGTACAGCTAACATTTCTTTTTCATAGATATGCAGACGCATTTGCTTTGGGCTCCATTTGCCTTGAATGCATTGTCCTGCCATGTGAGTCCTCCATGCATAGTCTGATGCGTCTGTTAGGGTTTGGGCGGCAGGGGGTTGAGCGAAAAGGAGCCCCTTGTTGTCGTAGCAGGCCTCTGCCCACCAAAGGAACTCTGTCCTTGGACAAGGAATGATGGGAATCATCGTTTCCAGGTCCTGAGAAAGTTGACACCAGAGACTTTTTAACTACCATTGAAGTTTCCTCATATGCAGTCTTGCATATGGAATTAGAAGAATGCAAGAGGCCACGAACCCTAGGGCTTGCAGTATTTTCCTTGTAGATAACTGGGGTTTTGGTGGCCAGTAGACTGACGTAGTTTGTCAAATAAATTTGTTTTTCTGGAGTGAGGAATGCCATCTGGGAAGTTGTGTTCAAGCTTGCTCCCAGGAATACAATCTGTTGGCTAGGTACCAGATGCGATTTCTTTTGGTTACTGGTGTACCCCCAGTGAAGTTAGAAGTCTCTTTACAAAATGTCAGGTGCTGTAGAAGCAATTCCTGACTGTCCGCCTGAATGAGGCAATCGTCCAAGTACAAGTAAATTTGAATCCTTCTATGCCTGCAATATGCAATGGCTGGAGCTATGCATTTGAATACCCTGGGCGCAGTAGATAAGCCAAAGGGAAGTGCAGAGAAAGTACAGTTGTGTACACTTACCATAAATGTAGATGTTTGAGTGTATTCACTGTTGCAGTCATCACATTTGGGTTATCTGCTTGCAGTAGCCCTCAGTCGGCCTGATTAACAAAGTCTTGGGTCCTGCGTTGGTTGCAGTCTCATTTTCCATGACGTCAGATAGTCAGGGGGTATAAAGCATGCAGCCGACACCATTACATCAGTTTTTCTTGCCCCAGATGTCAGGTGCCCCCATAATGGGAAGCAATTATATATACACAAGGTTACACCTAACAAAAAAGCAAATACACCAAAAAGCTTTAAGCATAGAAGTAAGTATAGAGGTATAGCCAACAGAAGTCAGGGGGCTGGAGGGAGGGTAACTAGGACTGCAAAACTGAATACACTCTAACATCTACATTTATGGTAAGTGTACACAACTGTACTATGTTCTTCGTGTTTCACTGTTGCAGTCATCACATTTGGGTAGATTCCCTAAGCTAAGAATGGGAGGAAGAAATTAGATAGTATTAGGACCAGCTATAAGGCCCTGAAAGACTGCAGTGGCAAAGCCAGCTCTGGATTTCGAAAAAAATTGGCAAATGGTAATGCTTGGTGAAGGCATGTACACAACTCCAGGTAGCAGCTTCTAGGATGTCCCTGGTTGGGACACCTCTGAGAAAGGCTGTAGAGGTAGATGCAGCCCTGGTTGAATGTGGTCTAATCCCCTGTGGGGTAGGTTTTCCATGGTGATTATAGCAGAAATTAATGGAATGGCCTATCCATTTAGAAATAGTTTGCTTTAAAATGGCCTTCCCCTCTGCCCCTGCAGCAAATGCAAACAGCAGTTGTTCAGATTTCCTGAGAGGTTTAGTCCTGCCCAAATAAAACCTAAGTTGTCTGTGCACATCTAAGGAGTGCAGTATTCATTCCTCTTTATTCTGTGGATTTGAAAAGAAGGTTGGCAAATGAATGGACTGATTAAGGGCCACAATGGATTCCACCTTGGGCATGAAGGAGGGGATTGGTCTTGAGGGACACCCTGTCCACATGAAATATGATGAAAGGCTCCACTGCCATGAGGGCCTGTAATTCAGACACCCTTCTTGCTGAAGTGATGGCTAAAAGGAAGGCTGTTTTCCAAGAAAGGAATTTCAACTCTGCATTTGCAGCTGGTTCAAAAGGAGGCAGAGTGAGTTTTTCTAATACAAAGAAAAGGTCCCAGGCTGGAGTGGGGGCTCTCCTGGGTGGTCTTAAGTTTTTGGCCCCTCTGAGGAACTGCTTCAGCAGTGGCTGAGAGAAGAGGGGTGGTTCTGTGTTGTAATGAGCTGAAATGGCAGAGACATGAATTTTGGAGGAGGAAACAGAAAGGCCCTTGTGCAGCATCTAAGTTAAGTACTGAAGAATCTGAGGTAAACTGGGCGTTGCTGTGCCCATCCCCTGAGTTTGGTACCACGAACAGAATATTTTCCATTCTTCAGCATAGGATTTTCTAGTACTAGACCTCCTTGCCTCCAGAATGACATCCAATACTTGCTTACTGAGGGATGGTAATGGAGAGATCAGGTAATTATCCAGGCTGCCAGGTTCAGGGTTTGAAGCTGAGGGTGTAAAATCTGGCCCTCCTGCTGGGACGGCAGGGGTCTGAGACAGGTGCCATGGTGTCAGCAGTGACAGACTGCGCAAAAGGGGGTACACCAGTGTTGGCGTGGCCAGTATGGTGCAATCAGTATCGTCCTTGGTTTGTCCTGTTTGATCTTTAGTAGTACCTTGGAAAGGAGAGGCAGAGGGGGAAAGGCATACATTGATGGGTTTTCCCAGGTGAAGGACAGGGCATCCACTTTCCAAGCTTGCTTGTGGGGAGTCGTTGTGCAGAATTTTTCAAATTGGTAGTTCTGGGGGGAGGCAAACAGGTCTATATCTGGGCTCCCCCATTTGTTTCTCAACATGTTGATTATCTTTGGTTCCAGTTTCCATTCGTGTGGGTCCATGACATTTCTGATTAGTTCGTCTGCCAGTGTATTTAGCTTTCCTGGCAGGAATTGAGCCTGTAGGTGCACTTGGTAGCTCAAGGCTGTGTTCCACAGAGCCTTGGCTAGTCTGCAGAGAGGGTATGATTGGATTCCCCCCTGCTTGTTTATGTACCACATAACAGTGGTGTTGTGGGTCTTCACCATTAATTGCCCTGGAAGAATGTAGTCCTTGAAGGCTGTCAGGCCATTCTGTACAGCTAACATTTCTTTTTGATTGATGTGCAGGTGCATCTGACTTGGGTTCCAATTGCCCTGAATGCACTTCCCTGCCAGATGAGCCCCCCATGCATAGTCTGATGCGTCTGTTGTTAGGGTTTGGGCGGCAGGGGGTAGAGTGAATGGCAGTCCCTTGTTTTGGTGACAGGCCACTGCCCACCAAAGGAACTCTATCTGTGGACAAGGTATGATAGGAATCATTGATTCAAGATCCTGAGAATCTTGACACCATAGACTTTTTAGATACCATTGTAGTTTCCTCGTATGCAGTCTTGCATATGGAATTAGGAGAATGCAGGAGGCCATGAACCCCAGGGCTTGCAGTATTTTCCTTGCAGATAGCTGGGTCTTTCTGGCCAGTAGTTTGAAGTAGGCTGTCAAATCAAAAAAGTTATGTACTCACCATAACGTTCCATGTTGGTAGTCCGTCTCACCCTTCATTTTTACGTATGGGTTCAGAACCGATCCTCAGCTCCGACTCAGCTGATTTATAAGCTCGAAGACTTCTGATTGGCTCGTGGCTAAGCAGGTATCCCAGAGTGCACCAGTACAAACCCCAGATCTTGTTTGCTGATCACTAGAAGAAATAAAGTACAGTTTTGTACCTACCATAAATGTAGATGTCCGAATTGGATAGCATCTGCAGTCATAACAACTGGGTTGTCCTGTCAGGCAGCCCTTCAGTCGGCCGGATTCCAAAGTCCGGGTCCGGCTTCGGCTGATGTCGCACTTCACCCGACGTCATCTCTGTTGGTCTTCGGGTATATAAGCATCAGCCGACGCCATTTTCTTCAGTGTTTCTTGCCCCAGATGCCAGAAGCCCTGTAGAAGGCTAAAAAATTTTGGATAGATGCCAATGTTTCCAAAAGATAGAGGTAAACGCAAAAATAAGCATGTATGTACATAAATACAAACAAATACACCATGAAAGAAGTCCCCCCACTAGCTAGCTATTAGAAGGGTAAACACCCTAGGAGTACCACAGAGGGGAAGGAGGGAGGGTAATCCTGACTGCAGATGCTATCCAATTCGGACATCTACATTTATGGTAGGTACAAAACTGTACTATGTCCTTCATGGATGCATCTGCAGTCATAACAACTGGGTAGAATACCATAGCCAACTAGGGAGGAGGATAAAGGTAGATTATGGTGTGTTTAGGATCCCTTGCAGAACAGCAGTGGCAAACCCTGCTCGGGATCTGGAATATAGAGGTAAATTATAATGCTTGGCAAATGTATGCACGGAGGTCCAAGTAGCCGCCTCAATAATGTCTTTGGTAGCCACTCCTCGTAAGAAGGCTGCGGTAGTGGCTGTTGCCCTTGTAGAATGAGGTCTTATGTTCTGTGGAATTTGCTTTCCATGGAAGGAGTAACAGAATCGTATGCAATTTCCTATCCATTTGGAGATTGTCTGTTTGGAAATAGCTTTTCCTTCCCTTCCTGTTGCATAGGCTACTTAAAAGTTGGTCAGTCTTTCTGCTATTTTTGTTCTGTCCAAGTAGTAGCGTAGCTGTCTATGTACATCCAAGGTATGCAGTATTCCTCCCCTCTGTTTTGTGGGTTGGGAAAGAAGGTAGGTAGGTGGATTGCCTGGTTTAAGGACACTCTGGATACCACCTTAGGCATAAATGTAGGATTAGTCCTCATGGACACTCTATCTTGGTGGAAGATTAGAAAGGGTTGCACTGCCATTAAGGCCTGTAGTTCTGAAACCCTCCTTGCTGAAGTAATTGCCAGTAGGAAAGCAGTTTTCCATGACAGGTGTTGCAGGTCTGCTGTTGCTGCTGGTTCAAAAGGTGATAGAGTCAATTTTTCTAGCACAAAGTTCAAGTCCCAGGCTGGTAATGGTGGTTTCCTTGGAGGTTTTACATTCTTGATTCCTCTGAGGAACTGCCTGAGCAAAGGGTGTGAAAAACAGGTGGATCAAAGCTGTATTCTGCTGAAATAGCTGATGCATGAATCTTGATGGAGGAATAGGACAGGCCTGAATGAAGTAGTTCTGCCAGATACTCCAGAATGTTGGGCATATCTATGTTTGATACATCTTTACCTCTTTCTGAGCTCCAAATGACAAACCTTTTCCATTTCCCAGCATAGTTTCTTCTTGTTGAAGGTCTGCGTGCTTCAAGAATAATGTCTTTAACTCTTTGTGAAAGCTGTGGATTAGCAGCTGCTATGTGATGTTCCATGCAGTCAGTTGCAACGTTTTTAGGTTTGGATGCATGGTGCTGTAGTTGTTCTGAGTTAGCATCAAAGGCATCAGGGGTATTGGCCACATATTGTTCCGAGACATGCTCCTCAGCAGTGGGTACCAATGTTGTCTTGGCCAGTTTGGAGCTATCAGGATTATCCTTGGACGTTCCTCCTTGATTTTTAGTAATACTTTGTGTATCAAGGGAAGAGGTGGGAATGCATATGCTGTTAGTCCTTTCCAGCTGAAGGAGAGCGAGTCCACTTTCCATGCTAGTGGGTGGAATGTCCTTGTGCAGAATTTTTGAGCTGGTGATTGAGAGGTGATGCGAATAGATCTATCTGAGGCATTCCCCATTTCTTGAGATGGTCTTGAAGATGTCCGGTGCAGCTGCCATTCGTGGACATCCGATGTAGTCCTGCTTAACATATCTGCTAGAGAGTTTTCTTTTCCTGGTACAAATATTGCCTGTAACTGGATGTTGTAGCTGAGTGCCAGGGTCCACAGCTCCAAAGTCATTCTGCATAGGGGGTAGGAATGAGTGCCTCCCTGTTTGTCGATGTACCACATGACTGTGGTGTTGTCTGTCCTTATCATCAACTGGCCTTCCTTGAGAAATGGTCTGAACTTTTGGATTGCCAGTTTTACTGCCAGCATTTCTTTTAGGTTGATGTGCAGGTGAAGTTGGTCCTGTGTCCACAATCCTTGCATGCATTTGTCCAGCATATGTGCCCCCCATCCCAGGTCTGAAGCATCTGTTGTGATGGTCTGGCTTGCTTGACCTTTGCGAAAGGGCAGGCCTGGGTTTGACTGGCATCGTGAGCCCACCATAGGAACTCCTGTTTTAAGCATGGTATTAGTGGAATTTCCGTTTCTAGGCTGTGTCTGTGTTGGGACCATAAATTCTTTAGGTACCACTGAAGCTTTCTCATATGTAGTCTGGCAAATGGAACCAAGATTATGCATGATGCCATGAAACCCAAGGCCTGCAGTACCTTTCTTGCTGTTAACTTGTTCAGATTTGTTAGTGCCAAGAAGTAAAGAGGGAGTTCTTTCGTTTTTCTGTAGTTAGGAATGCCATTTGCCTTACTGTGTCCAATTCCGCTCCCAGGAAAGTCCTTGTCTGGGATGGTATCAGCCTTGACTTTTGTAAATTGACTGTGTATCCCAGTGCTTGAAGCAAGTAAATGACCCTTTGTAAATCTGTTGTCAGCTTGCTTTTGTTGTCCCCTTGTATCAGACAGTCGTCCAGGTATGGATAAATTTGAATTCCCTGTAGTCTGCAATGGCGATTACTGATGCCAGGCATTTTGTGAATACTCTGGGCAGTAGATAAGCCAAAGGGCAATGCTGAGAATTGATAGTGCTCTGATCCTGCAAGAAATCTGAGGTATCTTCTGCAGATAGGTCGAATGGGGACGTGCAGGTATGCCTCCTTGAGATCTAGAGTTACCAGCCAACACTCCTTGCCCAGCATGGGAAGAAGTTGCTGTAGGGTCAGCATTTTGAATTTTGGGACAATGATGTAAGTATTTAGGGTAGACAGGTCTAGAATTGGTCTCCAACTTTTTCCTTTCTTGGAACTAGGAATAGTCTGGAGTAGAACCCTTTCCTTGCTCTGCTGTTGGCACTTTTTCCACAGCTCTCATGTTTGCTAATTCCATTATCTGTTGTAGAGCCTCTGTTTTTGATTTGGAGGTAGGTTTGGCATTCCTCTTTTGACTGGTAAAGTGTGGAAGTGGAACCGGTAACCTTGATCTATGGTTCGTAAAATCCACTTGTCCTTTGTTATGTGGTGCCAGTTTTTGAAAATAAGGTTAGCTTTCCGCCTAGAGGAGCTGCTATTTGTTCCCTGGTTGGCGGGTTTAGGTTTAAGTCACTGTGGCTGTGTTGATGTAGAGGCAGGTATTGATTCTGTGCCTCTGTTGTTACCTTGCCACTGTCGTCCTCTGTAGGCACCTCCTCTGGATTGGTTTCTGCCTCTGGAACGTCTATTCCTGCCCCTTTGAGGTCTTGTGGAGTCAGGAAAGGACCAATTTTGGCAGGCCAGTTCCTGCTAAACCTTGGGGTTGAACCTGCAAGAATTCTTTAACTGTCTGGACTGATTTTGCCTTTTCTTCCATTTTCTTCATAACCTGCTGGGCAGGTGTACCAAACAAACTTGATTTATCCATAGGAGCATCAAGCAATTTAGATTTAACATGATCCGGTAAAGCTTGCTCCTTTAGCCATGCATGCCTTCTAATTACTGTGCCAGTCATGGCTGATCTAAATGAAGCCTCCAGTGCATCATAGCCACATTTTAAAGAATGGTTACTAACCTGCTGTATGTTATTTACCATTTCTAATACATAATTCTTATCAAGAGATTCATCAGTGGTTAGCTTTTTAGTTAACTGATCAAGCATAAACTCTTGGTATTGTATCATGTGAAACTGACAATTTAAAGCTCTAGCTGAAAGAGTGGCTGAAGTGTAAACTTTTACCCCATCTGTCTAATGACCTTGCTTCCCTTTCAGAAGGAACAGGGTTTTTAGCTATAGTCATGGCTACTGCCTTGGGACCCTGGGATATAGTTTCGGGGCTGCAAGAGGGGCCTTGTAGAGGTGGTGATGAGTATCTGGCACCCTGTAAAATCTGTCTGGTTTGGCAGGGGCTGGGGTAAAGAATCTGGAGCTGAGCAGGCATCATTGAAAGCATCATCCACCACAGAGAGAACAGGAGGGATAGCTAAGGGCCTGTGCTGTGGTAGGTGCAAAAGGTCCTAAGTCTTTTCCTGGAGTCTGAAAATCCTGTTGCTGCCATTGGAACTGTTCTCATGGCATGCAAGGTTTCCCAAAGGAGAATTCTTCTGGAGGAAGCAGCTGGAATGGATTCTTCAGCATCAGAATCTTCAAAATTGGAGAAAGGAGCCTCTGGCTGGTCAGTTATGTCTGATTCATCAGCAGAATCATCAGAGGACACTGGCTCAGGGGCTCTGCCCTAGGTCTCTTTTCTGGGGCTGAGAGGCCCTGTCTGGGTGAGATTGAGATCCTCTAATTAATGAAATTAAATCTTCTGCCAAGGTAAGCATTTGAGAACTGGCAGAGGGCCTGGTGGAAGGGGTTTAACAGGCACTGTTTTAGTAGTCTTGGCTGCTTTAGCCCTGGCGAAGGCCTTAATGGACATGGCTGCTGGAGGCCTAGCAGCACCACGTGCTGGGGTAGAGACATCCAAGGGAATGGTGTCTGATAAGTCAGTGGTAAGCACCGTAGTGGGTAAAATTTCTGAGGCCGATTCAAGAGTGTTAGCAGGGACCTCAGTTGTAGTGATAGTTTCAGGTGTAGTTTGATCAGTTTTCTCGGTTTCGCCGAAACCGAGACACTCGGTTTGCTTAACCATGGTTTCGCCGAAACCGCGGACCGCGAGTGTCGGTCTTTTCTTTGCGTTTTTGGCAGAATGCGAGTCGGAGGGTCCGGCGGCATAATGTACGCAAAGTCAGAACCGAAAAACTGTTCTGCAAACTCTGACCGGCGCCTAAGCGTCGGTTGAAAGAAGCACAGGACGAACAAGCTGCTACGTCGTGGGCTGGGCCTAAACAGGGCAGGCAGTAAGAGTGGAAATCTTTATGAGGTATTTGTTTCCCACAGGTTAAACAATTATTGACTTTTTCTGACATCGGCTGAGGCAAGAAAGAGTCCCCAACGGGGTACTTAGCTTTAGAAGTCTTCGAAGTAGTATTCGGTAGAAGTAATCTCTGGATCCGACCGACCGCACTTGCGAACAGCTTCTGCTTGGCCACGCGGCAAGAAAGACTGAAGAAAATGGCGTCGGCTGATGCTTATATACCCGAAGACCAACAGAGATGACGTCGGGTGAAGTGCGACATCAGCCGAAGCCGGACCCGGACTTTGGAATCCGGCCGACTGAAGGGCTGCCTGACGACAGGACAACCCAGTTGTTATGACTGCAGATGCATCCATGAAGGACATCCATAAAGACAAACCAATACTTAAGGGTCTCCAACCAAAGATAATCAAAATATTAATACCTCCAGATTCTTCCAGGATGGGGGCAGGAGGGCAGGTTGGTGAAAATGAAGGGTGAGATAGACTACCAACATGGAACGTTATGGTGAGTACATAACTTATTTATGTTGTGTAGTCCAATCTCACCTTCATTTTTACTTATGGGACAGCGTCCTTAGCGCCTTATTCTTGTGTGGCTCATTAGAAAATACTCCTAAGCACCATGGAGCCAAAGGATGCTCTAGCCCTAGAAGCTAAATCTAATTTGTAATGTGTAATAAAAGTGTGAGAGGTAGCCCAATTAGCTGCTGCACAAATATTATCAAGTGGGGCCCTGTCTTGAAAGGCAGCAGAGGTAGACCGAGACCTGGTAGAATGAGACTTGATGCTGGAGGGTAAAGGTCGGCCCTCCGAATTGTAGACAAAGGCTATGCAACTGGAAATCCAATTAGATAGCGTCACTTTAGAAACTGGTAAACTCAATCTAGATTCAGAGAAGGAGATGAATAGTTGATCTAATTTCCTAAAGTCCTTGGTCCGATGCAAACAAAAATGTAGCTGTCTATGAATATCTAGCTGATGAAACTGATATTCAGCTGCATTACAGTGATTAGGGAAAAAAACTGGGAGTTCTATGGATTGATTTAAGGTGGCGTGAGAAGAAAAGTACAGTTGTGTACCTACCATAAATGTAGATGTTTGAGTATATTCACTGTTGCAGTCATTACACTAGGATTATCCCGCTGGCAGGCTACCCGCAGTCGGCCTGAATTCCAAAGTCCTGGTCCAGCGTCGGTCGCTGTCGCCTCTTCCCTGACGTCAGTGCGCCAGGGGTATAAAAGATGCAGCGGATGCCATTTTCTTCAGTTTTTCTTGCCCCAGATGTCAGGTGCCCCCAAAAAGGGTAGGCTAAAAAACATTGCTTATAAAAGCATGCACTAAAATAAACAATACCTTCATCTACAAGCAAATACACCACATAGGTTGTATAGGATAGAGAAGTACAGATAAGTCCCAGCAAAGAAAGGGGGATGGTGGGTGGGTAACCTGGACTGCAACAGTGAATACACTCTAACATCTACATTTATGGTAGGTACACAACTGTACTATGTTCATCGTGTTTCACTGTTGCAGTCATTACACTTGGGTTGAATCCCAAAGCTGAGGTTGGGTGGCTGTGTCCAAATAGAATTAGGAATGGCTACAAGTCCCTGCAGAACTGCAGTGGCAAAGCCTGCTCTGGATTTAGAGTAAAGAGGTAAGTGGTAGTGCTTAGTAAAAGTGTGCACTGAAGTCCAAGTTGCAGCCTCCAAAATATCCTTGGTTGGTACTCCTCGGAGGAAGGCTGCTGCCCTGGTAGAATGTGGTCTAATGCCCTTAGGCACTGACTTGCCATGTTGTGAATAACAGAAATGAATGCAGTGTCCTATCCATTTTGAAATAGTCTGCTTTGAGATAGCCTTTCTTTGTGATCCTGCAGCATATGCCACAAAAAGTTGCTCAGTCTTTCTGAAAGCTTTAGTTTTGTCCAGGTAGAATCGTAGCTGTCTGTGTTTGTCCAAAGAATGCAGAAGTCTCTCCCCCCTTATTCTGTGGGTTTGGGAAAAAAGTAGGCAAATGAATGGTTTGGTTAAGAGCCACACTGGACACCACCTTAGGCATAAATGTTGGGTTTATCCTTAGAGAAACCCTGTCCTGATGGAAGATGATAAAAGGTTCCACAGCCATTAATGCCTGTAACTCAGACTCTTCTTGCTGAAGTTACTGCTAGGAGCAGAGCTGTTTTCCATTATATGAATTTTATCTCAGCTGTATTGGCTGGCTCGAAAGGAGCCTGTGTGAGTTTTTTCAAGACAAAATTGAAGTCCCATGCAGGTATTGGTGCTCTCCTTGGAGGTTTTATATTTTTGGCACCCCCTGAGGAACTGTCTAAGCAATGGATGTGAAAAAATAGGTGGGTCTGCATTGTAATGTGCTGAAATGGCAGAGGCATGGATCTTAATTGATGAGAAGGATAGGCCTTTGTCCAGCATCTCAGTTAGATAATGTAATATCGGAGGTATTATTTGGGACAAGCGTGTCAATTCCTTGTGCCTGGTTCCAAGCACAGAATCTCTTCCATTTTTCTGCATAAGATTTTCTGGTGCTCGGCCTCCTGGCCTCCAAAATAACACCCATAACCGCTTTAGAGAGAGGTGTACTCTGAATGGTTAAAGTATCCGCCAGGCAGCTAGATTTAGAGTTCGGAGTTGGCTGTGCAGGATCTGATTGTTTTGTTGGGTCAGTAAATGAGGAATTTGAGGCAATGTCCAGGCTGAGCCTTGGGACAAGCTCCTTAGGATTGGGTACCAGTGTTGGCGTGGGCAATTAGTATCATTTGTGGCTTCTCTTGTCTGACCTTTAGGAATACCTTGGGGAGGAGAGGCAGTGGAGGAAAGGCATAAACTGTAAGGTTGTTCCAGCTGAATGACAAGGTATCCACTTCCCATGCTTGTTTGCGATAAGACCTTGTGCAGAATCTCTGAAGTTGGCAGTTGTGAGGGGAGACAAAAAGATCCATGTCTGGGCATCCCCATTTCCTTGTTATCATGCTGAAGATTTGTGGATCTAGTTTCCACTCGTGAGGATCCATGAGGTTTCTGCTTAGTTCGTCTGCCAGAGCATTTGTTTTTCCTGGCGGGAATTGTGCTTGCAGGTGTACTTGGTAGGTCAATGCTGTGTTCCACAAAATCATGGCTTGTCTGCAGAGGGGGTAGGAATGTGCATTCCCCCCTGCTTCTTTATGTACCACATAATGTGGTGTTGTCCGTCTTTATCAGCAGCTGTCCTGGATGAAGTAGGTCCTTGAAGGCTGTCAGGGTATTTTGTACAGCTAGCATCTCTTTTTGATTGATGTGAATATGCCTTTGGCTTGGGGGCCATGTGCCCTGAATAACATTTCCCTGCCATGTGGGCCCCCCAGGCATAATCTGACGCATCTGTTGTTAGTGTTTGCCTGGCTGTGGGTAAAGTGAATGGCTGTCCCTTGTTGTGGTGAAAGGCCTGTGCCCACCATCGAAACTCCCGTTGTAGGCAGGGAATGAGTGAAATTAATGATTCCAGGCTGAGGCAATGTTGAGTCCAAACATATTTTTAGATACCGCTGTAGTTTCCTCATATGCAGTCTTGCATATGGAATTAAAATGCAGGAGGCCATGTAGCCCAGAGCCTGCAGAATTTTTCTTGCACATAACTGGGTCTTTGTTGCCATGCTTTTGAAGTAAGAAGTCAGTTGCCTTTGTTTGTCTGGCGTGAGATAAGCCATCTGGGCAGTTGTATTTAAGCTTGCACCCAGGAATATTATCTCTTGAGAGGGTACTAGTTTTGATTTCTTTTCGTTTTCTGTGTACCCTATGCAAATTAGTAATATTTTTACAAACGCCAGATGCTTTAGTAGAATGTCTTTGGTCTCTGCTTGAATAAGGCAGTCGTCCAAGTAGGGATATATTTGAATTCCTCTGTCTGCAAAATGCAATTACTGGTGCCAGGCATTTTGTGAAGACCCTGGGCGCAGTAGATAAGCCAAAGGGCAGTGCAGAGAATTGGTAGTGCATTGAGCCAGCTATGAATCTGAGGCATCTTCTGCAAGATTGTCTGATTGGGACATGCAGGTATGCCTCTTTCAGGTCCAAAGTTACAAGCCAAGCCTTAAGCTGTTGTAGAGTCAACATTTTGAATTTTGGAATGTCCAGAAAAGTATTTAGAATAGACAGATCCAGAATTGGTCTCCATGCTTTGTCCTTTCTTGGTACTAAGAAAAGTCTTGAGTAAAATCCTTCTCCCTGCTCTTGTTGTGGCACTGGCTGAATGGCCCTCATGTCCATGAGAGATTCAACTTGTTTTTGTGCCTCTGCCCATTGATTGTGTGGCCGGTCTGGCATACCTTTTGCCTTTGGAAGGGTGTGAAAGTGGAACCTGTAGCCCTGAGAGACTATATTTAGGACCCATTTGTCAATTTTGTGAAAAAAGTGCTAGCTTTCCCCCTAAGGGTGCTGCCAAAAGATAAGTGCTTGGGATTGGCAGAGGGAAGTCATAGGGACTGTTTCCTATAGAGTTGCGATTTGTCTTCTCTGCTTTTGGAGGTAGAAGCACCCCATTGTTTGGGCCTGTATGAGCCCTGGGGCTGTTGTCTGCCTCTAGGGCGTCTGTATCTGCCTCTTTGTGGTCTGACACGGGAAAGGACCAATTCTTAGGAGGCCAGTTCCTGCTAAATCTGGGTGGCTGTACTTGTAAGAAATCCTTCACTGTCTGCATAGATTTAGCTTTATCCTCCATTTTCTTTAACACCTCTTCTGCCTTAACAGCAAACAAAGTACCAAGCTGTAATGGAGCATCCAATAATGCTGCTTTAACATGATCAGGCAGAGTCTCTTCCTTTAACCAAGCATGCCTTCTAATAACAGAACCTGATACAGCGGCCCTGCAAGAGGCCTCCAGAGAATCATAACCGCATTGCAAAGTATGTTTTCCCACTTGTTCAGCTGCATGCAATAAATCCTGCAATTCCTTGTTCTCAGAACATTCAGAATGTATCAAAATTTTCTGTTTTAACAGAGACATTAAGTATTGCTGACATTTAAGCATATGAAACTGACAATTTAAAGCCCTTACAGCCAAGGTAGCAGAAGTGTAAACTTTTTCCCCCCCCATCTGTCCAGTGCCCTAGAATCTCTATCTGAGGGGGCAGGGTTTTTTTGGAGTAGCAGCCTTGACCACTTTGGGACCCTGTGAAATAGTTTCTGGGTCAGCAGCAGGGTTTTTATATAGAAATTTATGAGAATCTGGAACCCTGTAGTATCGGTCTGGCTTAACAGGTGCAGGAGGTAAAGAGATGGGAGACTACAATGTCTAGAACAGGTGGAATAACAAGAGGTCTGTGCTGAGGTAGTAGAAGAAAATCTGAGCCTTTTCTTAGAATCTGAATAATCTTGGCTCTCCCAGTGGAAATGCTCCCTCATGGTATGCAGGGTTTCCCCAAACGAGTAATCCTCAGGAGGAGAAGCTGAAGGAATAGATTTCTTCAGCATCAGAATCCTCATAGGGAGGAATAGAGTATCCCTGTTCTGAAGAGGAGTCAGAGGAAATGGAAACCTGATCAGAGGAATCATATTCAGTATCTTGCCTAGGCCTCTTATCAGGAGGGGGATGGGAACTCCTGATCAAAGTAATTAGGTCTTTGGCCATTTTGAGCATCTGTTTCTTAGGCATGGAAGTCTGTCCTGGAAAATGCTGTAATTGTTTCCTCGTCTTTAAAACTGTTTTAGTCTTTGTCTTGGATGCTGAAGTTGGCTTGATCTAAAGCTGTGTAGGTCTGAAAACACCCTCAGAAGCCGATGCCTGCTCAGCTGCTCCGGACCCATCTGAGGGATTAGTTTCCGAAGGCCCAATACCTTGAGTATCCAGAGGCCTAGCTGTCTCCACGTGGGAGTCGGAGGCGGCCTGTGGCTCTGAGGTAGCGGGTGTCAGGGGCAGCGAAAGCGCCTCACTGAGAACCGGCGGACTGGCCTAGAAGAGGCTTTGTCGTCAGTTTTGGACCTCAGATGCCTGTCCTTTTCTTTTTCCTTGCCCTTTTTATGAATTCCGGTCGTCGGTCGTTCCGACGGCATTATATAGTTAAACCTTCGGCCAAAGTAATGAAAAGCAGAATCGTACCGACGCTTAATAGTGCATTGGTTAAATCTAGCACAAAACTGACAACTAGCTACGTCGTGGTCAGGGCCAAGGCACGGAATACAGTAAGAATGAAAATCCTTATGAGGTATTTGCTTCCCACAAGAAATACAATTGTTAACTTTTTATGACATCGGTCTGGAGCAAGAAAAAAGTTTCCCCAACGGGGTACTTAGCTTTATAGAAGACTTCGGATCTGAAATTCAATTTCGAAAATCTCAGGAGTCGGTCGACCGGCACTTGCGAACTGCTTTTGCTTCGGGCACTGAGCAGCAAGAAAGACTGAAGAAAATGGCATCGGCTGCATCTTTTATACCCCTGGCGCACTGACGTCAGGGAAGAGGTGACAGTGACAGATGCCAGACCAGGACTTTGGAATTCAGGCTGACTGCGGGTAGCCTGCCAGCAGGATAACCCTAGTGTAATGACTGCAACAGTGAAACACTATGAACATCTTTGGGAACAAAGGAGGGGTTAGTACGCAGCGAGACCCTGTCTTTATGAAAGATCAAATAAGGTGGCTTAACAGATAAGGCTTGTAACTCTGATACCCTTCTTGCAGATGTGATGGAAGACAACTAGAGTCTTCCAAGACAAAAATTTCAATGAGGATGAGTGAGAAGGTTCAAACGGGGAAAATGTCAGTTTGGACAATACAAAATTTAAATCCCAAGAAGCCACAGGCTCTTGAAGAGGTGGCCTCAATAGAATGGCTCCTTTCAAAAAGGTCTTGCATAGCTTATGAGACATTAAATTGGTGTCTGGAAATCCTAAACGGAAATGAGAAATAGCTGCCAATTGAACTCTGATGATGGCAGCGGCAGATCCTTGCTGAAAAAGCTCGAAGAGAAATTCTAAAATTACAGACATAGAAGCAGTGTAGGGGTCTACATTCATTTTCTGTGCCCACATAGAAAAATGTTTCCATTTACTGCCATATAGTCTCCTAGTTGGAGGTTCATGGGAGGACATAAGGATATGTGACACTGAGGCAGATACATCATGAAGCCTGACTATGGATGGGACTGGAGCAGCCACGTTGTCAATTTGAGGGTGTGGATCGAGGGATGTAGCAACCCTGACATGCGAGTTAAAAGATCTGGAGCTGGGTCCAGAATCCAAGGATAGTCCAGGGGAAGAGACTTGAGGAAGGGGAACCAAACCCAACGAGGCCAGTAAGGAGCAATGAGGATTAACTTGCATCCCAGCCGTCTGGCTTTCTGAATCACTTTGGAAATGAGAGGAAATGTAGGAAAAGCATACAGAAGACCTAGTGGCCAATCGTGAGCTAGAGCGTCTCTGGGCGTCTCCCCCGGAGGGGGAATGAGGGAAAAATAGCGGCATTGAGTGGACTGGCAAAAAGGTCTCAGCAAGGCTGCCCCCATTTGCGAAAAATCTGTTCCGTGTTTGAGACCACTCGTGAGGGAGTAGGATCGCCCAACTGAGCTTGTCTGCTATCACTTTTGTCATCCCTGGGATGTGCATCGCTACCAGAAAGCGCTGGGAAGAAATCACCCATTCCCAAACTCACATGGCCTCTCGACAGAGTGGGTAAGATCTGGTACCGCCCTGCTTGTTAATATACCAAACTACCGACACGTTGTCTGTCTGTGTATCACAACAGTCCCTAGAGGAAGAAGGTCTTGAAGTGCTTGCAAAGCCAGGAGCACTGCCCTCATCTCCAGAACACTGACATGCAGGTGAACCTCGTGTTCTTGCCATGTGCCTTGGACATTTCTGCCAAGATAATGCCCCCCCCCCCACCCGATCTGGGCATCCGTGGTCACCGTGGCAATGGCTTGGGCAGGAACAAAGGAGGCGCCCGTCGTCCACTGGCTGGGTGCTATCCACCAAAGGAAGTCCTCCTTGCATGATTCCGTCAGCAGAATAGGGTGATTCAGTGGAAGATATTGGAAGGACCATTGGGAAAACAGAAGCCACTGGAGAACTCTCATGTGCAACCTGGCTAATGGTATTAATAGGATGGTGGATGCCATAGTCCCGAGGAGCTGAAGAACCCACTTTGCTTTGACCTTCCACAACGGGAGAAAACATTGAATTTGAAAGATTAAATTTTGTACCCTTTTGGCGGGAAGACGAGCTGTCATGTTCACTGTGTCTACCTCTGCGCCTATAAAGATCACAGCTTGAGAGGGTAATAATGCAGATTTTTCCCAGTTTATGGAGATCCCTAATTGAGCACAAAGTTGAATAGTGGCATCCCTGTTTTGGAGAAGTAGATGCCTGGTGGGGGCGGTCAGGAGCCAGTCGTCCAAGTATGGAAACACCTGGAATCCCTGACATCTCAGGTGAGCTGTCACTACTGCCATGCATTTAGTGAACACCCTGGGGGGCTGTGGTGAGACCAAAGGGCAGAGCACAAAACTGATAGTGACAGGCTCCCAGCCGGAAGCATAGATGACTCCTGGACGCCTTGTCCATTTTTATATGGTAGTAGGCATCCCGGAGATCTATTCAGCACATCCAATAGTCTTTCCCTAACAAAGGGAGTATCGACTGCAGTGTTACCATCCGAAACTTGTCCTTCCTCACGGATGCGTTTAATCTGCTGAGGTCCAATATTGGCCTCCAGTCTCCTGTGTTTTGTGACTAAAAAGAAAGTACAGTTGTGTACACTTACCATAAATGTAGATGTTAGAGTGTATTCACTGTTGCAGTCATTACATTTGGGTAATCTGCTGGCAGGCTGCCCTCAGTCGGCCTGAATATCAAAGTCTTGGGTCCTGCGTCGGTCGCTGTCTCCTCTTCCATGACGTCAGGGGTATAAAACAGGCAGCAGACAGCATTTTCTTTAGTTTTTCTTGCCCCAGATGTCAGGTGCCCCCCCCCCCCCAAATGGGGAGCAAAAAAAATATATATTGTGTGTGTGTGTATATATATATATATATATATATATATATATATATATATATATATATATATATATATATACATATATATATGCAATTGTCACAACATAAACTTTACCTTCATCTAAAAGCAAATACACCACAAAGGCTGTAGAATATAGTGAAGGAAAGAAAAGCTGTAGAATAAAGGGGGATGGCGGGTGGGTAACCCGGACTGCAACAGTGAATACACTCAAACATCTACATTTATGGTAAGTGTACACATCTGTACTATGTTCTTCGTGTTTCACTGTTGCAGTCATTACATTTGGGTAGAATCCCAAAGCTATGGATGGGAGGCTGGAACTAAACAGCATTAGGAGCGGCTATAAGGACCTGCAGAACTGCAGTGGCAAAGCCTGCCCTGGACTTAGAGAAGAGAGGCAAATGATAATGCTTTGTAAAAGTATGAACAGAACTCCAAGTAGCAGCTTCTAGAATGTCTTTGGTTGGTAACCCTCTGAGAAAAGCTGCTGATGTAGATGCATCCCTGGTGGAATGTGACCTAATGCCCTTGGGCACTGGTTTACCATGATGCAAATAGAAACAAATGCAGTGGCTTATCTGCTTTGAAATAGCCTTTCCCTCTGATCCTGCAGCAAATGCCACCAGTAGCTGCTCAGACATTTACAGATTTGGTCCTGTTTAAGTAGAATCTTAGTTGTCTGTGCATGTCCAAGGAATGCAGAATCCACTCCCCCTTGTTCTGTGGATTTGGATAAAAAGTTGGCAGGTGAATAGTTTGGTTAAGAGCCACACTGGATACCACCTTAGGCATAAAGGAAGAATTGGCCCTGAGGGACACCCTGTCTGGGTAAAATATCATAAAAGGCTCCACAGCCATGAGGGCCTTGTAGCTCTGCAACCCTTCTTGCTAAAGTGATTGCCAGAAGTAAAGCTGTTTTCCAGGATAAAAACTTTATATCCGCAGTAGCAGCTGGTTCAAATGGAGGCAGGGTGGTTCAAATGGAGGCAGGGTGAGCTTTTCCAACACAAAATTGAGGTCCCATGCAGGAATTGGTGATCTTCTGGGAGGCCTAAAATTTTTGGCCCCTCTAAGATACTGTTTTAGCAAAGGGTGAGAAAAGATTGGTGGCTCTGTGTTGTAATGAGCCGAGATGGCAGAGGCATGGATTTTTATTGATGAAAAAGATAGGCCCTTGTCAAGCATCTCAGTCAAGTATTGTAAAATTTGAGGAATATTTGGCTTTGCTGTGTCAGTCCCTTGTGCTTTGTTCCAGGCACAGACTCTCTTCCATTTATCAGCATAAGAATTTCTAGTACTAGGCCTTCTGGCTTCCAAAATGACATCCATCACAGATTTACTGAGAGGTGTTGTTTGAATAACTACATGATCAGCCATGCTGCCAGGTTCAGAGTTTGGAGCTGATTGTGCAGGATTTGATTGTTCTGCTGAGAGAGTAGATAAGGTATTTGAGGCAAGTACCAATGATGGAGTTGAGACATATTCCTCAGGATTGGGTACCAGTGTTGGCAAGACCAGTCCGGGGCAATTAGAATTATTTTTGTTTTTTCTTGTCTGACCTTTAGTAGGACCTTCGGAAAAAAGAGGCAGAGGAGGAAAGGCGTAGTCTGATTGGATGCCCTATCCTTCAGTTGGGGAAAACCTCTTTCCATGCTTGTCTGTGGTAAGTCCTTGTGCAGAATTTGTCCAGTTGATATTTCTGGGGAGAGGCAAATAGATCTATGTCCGGGATCCCCCATTTCTTTGTTATGCTGAAGACTTGTGGATCCAGTTTCCACTTGAGGGTCCATAAGGTTTCTGCTTAGGTCGTCTGCCAGAGTATTTTGTTTTCCTGGCAGGAATTGAGCTTAAAGATGTACTTGGTAAGTCAAGGCTGTGTCCCACAATGCCATGGCTAGTCTGCAAAGGGGGTAGGAGTGTGTGCCCCCCCTGCTTATGTACCACATAACCGTGGTGTCGTCCGTCTTTATCAGTAGCTGTCCTGGATGTAGTAAGTCCTTGAAGGCTGTCGGGGCATTCTGAACAGCTAATATCTCTTTCTGGTTGATATGCAGATGCATTTGTTTTGGGCTCCATATGCCCTGAATGCATCTCCCCGCCAGGTGGGCCCCCCAAGCATAGTCTGATGAGTCTGTAGTTAGGATTTGGTTGGCAGGGGGGTAGAGTGAAAGATCGTCCCATGTTCTGGTGACAAGTCTCCGCCCACCAAAGAAACTCCTGTTGTAGGCAGGGAATGAGAGGAATCATTGTTTCCAGACTGTGACAATGTTGACTCCATAAACTTTTTAGGTACCACTGTAGTTTCCTTATATGCAGTCTTGCATATGTAATCAGTAGAATGCAGGATGCCATGAACCCCAAAGCCTGCAGAATTTGTCTTGCAGATAACTGGGTTTTTGTTGCCATCTGTCTGAAGTAAATAGTCAGTTGCCTTTGTCTGGCGTAAGGTAAGCCATCTGGGCAGTTGTATTCAAGCTTGCACTCAGGAATGTTATCTTTTGAGAGGGTATCAGTTGTGATTTATTTTCGTTTATTGTGTATCCTAGGCATGCTAGAAGCCTTTTCACAAACGCCAGATGTTGAAGAAGAATGTCCTTGTTTTCTGCTTGAATGAGACAGTCGTCCAAGTAAGGATAGATTTGTATACTTCTTTGTCTGCAAAATCCAATTACTGGTGCCAGGCACTTTGTAAAGACCCTGGGCGCAGTAGATATGCCAAAGGGCAGTGCAGAGAATTGGTAATGCATAAAACCAGCCTTGAAGCGTGGATACCTTCTGCACGATTCCCTTATTGGGATATGCAGGCATGCCTCGTAAGTCTAGTCACTAGCCAAGCGTTCTTGCCCAGCATGGGCAGAAGCTGCTGCAAAGTTAGCATTTTGAATTTTAGTATGTCTAAGAATGTGTTCAAAATTGATAAATCCAGTATTGGGCTCCAGGCATAGTCTTTTCTGGGTACCAAGAACTCCTGATCAAGGTAATTAGGTCTTCAGCCATTTTGATCATCTGCTTTTTGGGCAAAGAGGCCTGAGCACGTGGGCTCATGCTTCGGTTTTTTAGCCTTAGAAGTTGCTTTTGTCTTTGTTTTTGAAGCTGGCGTCGGTTTTATATAGAAATGTTGAGGCCTGAAGACACCCTCCAAAGACGGTGCCTGCTCAGCGGCTCCGGACCCATCTGAGGGAGAGACATCCGTGGGTACAATACTTTGAGAATCTCTTGGAGTGCCGGACTCCATATAGGTCTCGGTAGAGGCCTACGACTCGAATGTAGTGAGCATCAGGGCTGCAAAAGCACCTCACTGAGTACCAGCGAACCGGCGACTGGCTTAGGAGAAGCTTTGTCATCGGTTTTGGGCCTCGACAGTCTGTCTCTGTCCTTTTATTTGCGTTTTTTGTGAACTGCGGTAGTCTGATTGCTATCTGACGACATTTCAGGGTAGTTAAATCTGTTTCCAAAATATTTTGAAGCAAAGATATACAGACGCTTAATAGTGCGTTGGTTAAATCTAGCACAAAACCGACAGCAAGGCACGTTATGATCTGGGCCTAGGCAAGGAATGCAGTACAAATGAAAATCCCATTTGCTTCCCACAAGTAATGCAATTGTTAACTTTTACTAACATTGGTATGGTGCAAGAAAAAGTTTCCCCAATGGGGTACTTAGCTTTAATTGAAGACTTCGGTTCAGAAACTCGAATTCAAAAATTTCAGGAGTTGGCTGATCAGCACTTGCGAACTGCTTCTGCTTCGGGCACCGCACGGCAAGAAAGACTAAATAAAATGGCGTCGGCTGCCTGTTTTATACCCGACGACATGACGTCATGGAAAAGGAGACAGCAACTGACGCAGGACCCAAGACTTCGATATTCAGGCCGACTGAGGGCAACTTGCCAGCAGATTACCCAAATTTAATGACTGCAACTGTGAAACACGAAAAACATCCTGGAGTAAGTTCCGGATCCTATCTGGTCTGCTGGGACGGGTTGGATGACTCTTTTTAAGAGCAACTTGTTTATCTCCACAGTTGCCTGATCCCTGAGATTGGGTGGTACATCTGGGATCTTCTTGGGAACAAACGGTGGAAGGGAAAAGGGTATGATATAGCCTCTGGTAACAACTCTTTGTACCCACTTGTCTTGGGTTATACTTAGCCAGGCTTCTGGATAAAAAGAAATGCGACTCCCAACCGGCCCCAGAGAAACGCGGTCAAGCCCCACATCAGGAACGCTGATAAGGCCGTCCCCAAAAGGAATCACAATCTTGTTGGTACTGCAGACCTTCCCTGCCTCTAGGGCGATGTCTCCCATTTCCTCCTCCTCCTCCTATGCCTCTGAAGGAGGGTTCACCCTGTGTGTCCGTAAAGACCCTCTGGGACTTCTTGAACCACATTTTACCACCCCTTTGACCTTCAGGGTATAGTCTAGAGGGAACAGTAAAACGTACTCCCACAGCACAGGGTCTTTCCTTCTTGCTCACACCGAGTGCGTCCTTCACCTTAGATCCAAATAATGAGGAACCATCAAAAGGGGTATTGGAGAAAGTGGATTTGAATGGTTCTGCAAAATTACACAAATGCATCCAGGAGTGACGTCTTAGGGCAACTCCTGAACCCGCTGCTCTACTCGCTCCATCAGCCGCATAAGAAATAAGCCACATGGAGGAGTTAACTATAGAATTTTGGGTGGACAACTGAGCAGAAATCTTATCAGGAACTCCCTCAGTACATGTACCCTGTATAGAATCTCCCAACTCCTTAAGGAGATCCCTCTGCAATCGCGTGAAGTGAGTGAGATAGTTCAACAATCGAAGAATAAAAACCACTGAACTGAAAACACGCTTCCCATACCTGTCCATCTGTCGAGACTCCTTATTCGGAGGATGGACATAAGTTTCAGCAAGCTCCTTCTTAGAGGCCGCTGCCACCACCATGGCATCTACAGGGACACCTTTGGACAAAAACTCTATCTGGAGGGGCAGAAAGAAACTTGTTGGGTCTCCTAGGGGCTGGCTCCACGGCATCGAGAGTATCCCACACCTTTCAACCAAATCCATCAGTTCGTTAAAAGGTGGAGACACCCAGGAGGCAGAAGGTTGAGACCCGAAAGCCTTCAGGTACACAGACTCCTCATCAGAAGGATTAACAATGGGCCAGCCGCACCTCTGCTTAAGGATCTACAGGATGTCCACAAAAGAGAGATCAGAGGACGACTTGGGGGATCCTTCTGACTCCTCGAGTTCAGTGTCAGAGGTCAGACTCATCCTGGGAGTCAATATGCTTCCTGTTGCAGGTCTTCTTCCTTGGCGGCTCCTCAGAAGGGTATTCTGGGGAGGTCAAGGAAGAGTGGGGGCCACCAGCTGGTGGCTCCTGAGGCCGAGGGTCTCTGCCATCTCCGGAGAGAGTAGGGGCTGAGACCGAAGTGGGTGCTCTAGAGGGGAGAGTGCTGGTTACCTTTGGTGGCAACTGGTGACTTGGACAGTACGCTCATCACATAGAATACCGACCTCTCCGGCTCAGAGGGTCTCTCCCGCTCCGAAGAGACAGATCATTCTATCGGCTGCGAGATAGATGCAGGGTCCGAACTCACCCTAGCCGAAGCGCCGAAGGGAGACTCGAAACCAAAGAAGACCGATTCCAACCTTCCCTGTCGGCGCCGACTGGAGAGCTTTAGCCCCTGGACACAACGGGCAACACCGAAAGTGTAGGAGCAGAGCTCTGCCCCGAAGCAACCGCAAGTGGAGCTGGAGCCGAGGGTTCCACCAATGGCACCAAGTCCTCCGACAAACCAGCCTGGCTCGGAGGAGGAATAACAAATCGAAGGTATCACAGGTTTCATAGGCTCTGGAACCGACTGGGTTGGAGCCGACAACAATTTAGATAGAGCAGACGACTTCAACAGTTTCAGGACTACCCTCTCCACATCTTCATCCGAAAGGCTCCTGGAAGACCTGGAGGACATAGTCGGGGATCTTGATCTTGGAGGAATAGCAGGTTCCATAAATTCAGTGGTCAGCTCCGACAAACTAGGATCTGACCAGGTCACCACAATGTTGCTCCCAGTCGGCTCTGAAGGTAGTGGAGCCGATGAGGCCGATCTTGCCACTTTAGGAAGCAGCTCCAAGAAACCAGCCGGTGCCAGAGAAGGTCTTTTCGAACCCTTAGACTTTGCAGATTTAGTGGACTTGGAAGAACAGGAAGAGCTAGACAAGGTTTCCTCAAAGGAAGGCTTTAACAGACCCTTTAGAATTAACTTGTTCCTTCTCTCCTGTAACACTCTAGGGGAGAAGGTATGACAGAACAAGCAAGTCTCTTGCAAATGGATAGCCCCTAAGCAATAGACACATAGACCATGACCATCCATCAATGACATTTTTTGGGAGCACTTCATGCATTTCTTGAAGCCCGAAGGCTTGTGCTCCTTAACCTCTTTAGACATACACAGACAGGAAAGAGAAGGGAAGTAAGAGAGGACTACGCCCTCTAACTTAAACGGGCCTAGCCCTGAAGGAGGAAGAGACACCACGAGAACTAGGTCCTCTAACTAAAACGGCCTAGTCCAGACAGGAAGGGGACAGCTAGGTCTTCTAACAAACAGACCAGCGAAAATTCAGACAGACACAGACACACAGAAAAAACCTTGAATCTGTTAAAGATTAACAGAGGAAGTTAGAACTGGAGTTTCGAACAACGAAATCCACAACTATAGGAAAGAACACCAGCAGATAACTGCCAAAAACCAAAACTGCTCTACAAAATTGTAGACTGGAAAACCAAAAAAACACTAGCGGTAATAAGCTACTATCCGCACTAAGTAAGAAACTGGTACACAGGATACCACAAAGGAAATTACTACATTAACATTAACAGGCCCAAGGACCACGATTGAACCAAAGGGCGCAAAGAGCTAATTACCTAAGAATTAGTAACCTACACTAACAAGTACTAATGCAACAACAATTGTACTAAACTAATATATCTCTGACCAAAAAGTTTAACAATGTAAGCAAGAAAAAAGTTAACACTTAGCCAGAGCCAAGAGAAGCACCGAACTCGTCACCGTGGCAAACGAGATCTGGGGTTTGTACTGGTGCACTATGGGATACCGGTTTAGCCACGGGCCAACCAGAAGTCTTCGAGCTTATAAATCGACCGAGTCAGAGCCAAGGATCGGCTCCAAACCCATACGTAAAAATGAAGGTGAGATTGGACTACACAACATCTTGTTTTTCTGGCAGGAGAAAAGAAATCTGCGAAGTTGCATTCAAGCTTGCTCCCAGGAACACAATTTCTTGGAAGGGTACAAGATGCGATTTCTTTTTGTTTATGGTGTACCCCAGAGAAGTCAGCAATTTCTGTACAAACGCCAGATGATTCAATAGTATGTCCTGGCTTTTCTGCCTGAATTAGACAACCATCCAGCTATGGATATATTTGGATTTTTCTTTGCCTGCAAAATGCAATGACTGGAGCTAGGCACTTTGTGAATACTCTGGGTGCAGTAGATAAGCCAAACGGCAGTGCAGATAACTGACAGTGCATGCAACCTGCTTTGAAGCGTAGGTATTTTCTGCAAGATTCCCTTATTGGGATGTGCAGGTAGGCTTCTTTTAAATCCAGTGTTGCCAACCAAGCATCCTTGCCTAGCACAGGGAGCAGCTGGTGAACAGTTAGCATCTTGAATTTTGGTATCACTAAAAATGTGTTTAGGATAGAGAGGTCCAGGATAGGATGCCAGGAGTTGTCTTTTCTAGGCACCAGGAAAAGTCTTTAGTAGAACCCTTGTCCCCTTTCCTCTTCTGGAACAGGTTGAATAGCCCTGATGCTTAAGAGAAAGAGAATTTGCTTTTGAGCCTCTGCCCACTGATTTGGGGGTAGACCTGGCGAACCGTTTGGGTTTGGTAAGGCGTGAAAGTGGAATCTGTATCCTTGGTTAATTATATTTAAAAACCATTTGTCCTGGGTAATGAGTTCCCAGTTTTTTGCCTGCAGAGCAATCTTTCCCTCTAAAGGAACAGTCAGTTGTGCAGGGCTTGGAAGATTTAAAGTCAAGTCACTGAGACAGTTTACCATAGGGGGGAGTCTTACCACTCCCTGCTTTGAAAGTGGGAGCCCCCCACTGCTTAGTCCTGGGAGTTCTGCTGGTTCTGGGTCTGGACTGAGAAGGCCTGGAAGAGGCAGGAAAGAACCAATTTTTAGAGGGCCAATGCCTATTAAATCTGGGAGGCTGTACTTGCAGGAAATCTAACAGTTTGCATAGATTTAGTTTTTTCCTACATCTTTTTAAGTACTTCTTCTGCTTTGTTGCCAAACAGGCGGTCTTGGTTTAAGGGAGCATCCAGCAATTTAGCTTTAACATTATCTGGCAAAGATTGCTCCCTAAGCCAACCATGCCTTCTAAGTATAGACCCAGTGAGAGCAGCCCTGCAAAATGCCTCTAGTGAATCAAAACCACATTGCAAAGTATGTTTTCCAACTTGTTCAACCGAATGAATTAAATCCTGTAAATCTTTATTTTCAGCAGTCAGGAATCAACATCATTTTCTGTTTAAGCCATCCAATAATATGCTGCTGATACTTTAACATATGAAACTGGCAGTTTAAGGCCCTAATGGCCAAGGTTGCAGAAGTGTATACCTTCTTACCCCATCTATCCAGCACCATGGAATCTCTAGGGGGTAGGATTTTTGGCAGTAGTAGCCTTAATATCCTTGGGTCCCTGTGAAATGGTCCCAGGATCCGCAGTAGGATTTTTAGAGAGGAACTTGTGAGAGTCAGGAACTCTGCAATATCTATCTGGTTTTCTGGGAGCAGGAGGTAGAGAGAGTCAGGGGCCAAGCTAGATTCCGAAAAGGCAGCATCAACAATGTCCGGTACAGGGGGGATAGCTAAAGGTCTGTGCAGGGGCAGGAGTAAGAAATCCTTAAGCCTCTTTTTAGAGTCAGAGTAATCCTGGCTTTCCCAGTGGAAATGCTCCCTAAGAATATGCAAGGTTTCACCAAAAGAGAAATCCTCTGGACGGGAAGCATAGGGAATAGAGTGCTCTGCATTAGAATCCTCATAGGTAGATAAGGGTAAATCCCGGTCATCAGAGGAAACAGAAATTTCAGAGTCCTGATCACTACGTCTCAGAGGGGGAAGGGTGGCTTCCCCTGATTAAAGTAATAAGGTCTTCAGCCATTCTTATCACTTGTTTTTTAGGCATAGATGCCTGACCATGCAGTCTGGGCGTCTGTTTTCTAGGCATGGATCGAGTTTTAGGCCTTGAAGAATAAGATGGCATTGGTTTAATATGCAAGTCAGTAGGCCTGAATATACCCTCAGAAGCTGGTGCCTGCACAGCTGCTCCGGACCCATCCAAGGTAGTGACATCTGCAGGTTCCACAGTTGAAGCATCTCGTGGCATACCGGACTCCGAATGGGTCTCAGTGGAGTCCTGCGAATCTGAAGTAGCGGGTATCAGGGGCTGTGAAAGCGCTTCACTGAGTGCCGGCAAACTGGCGACTAGCTTAGGAGAAGCATCATCGGCAGCGTTGGACCTATGCGGTCCGTCTGTCTTTATCTTAGCGTTTTTTCAGAATGTCGATAGTCAGATGGCTTACCGAAGACATATCTGGATAACTGAACAGAGTACCAAAATATTTAGAAGCATAAATAAACAAACTATGAATAGTTAGTTGTTTACAGAAGGTACAAAACAGACAGCGAGGTACGTCGTGGTCAGGGCCTAAGCAAGAAATGCAGTACGAATGAAAATCATTATGAGGTATTTGCTTTCCACAAAAAATACAATTATTAACTTTTACTGGCATTGGTTTAGAGCAAGAAAAAGTTTCCCCAACGGGGTACTTAGCATAGTTGAAAACTTCGGTTCTGAAACTCGAAAACAAAAATTTCAAGAGTCGGCCGACCGGCACTTGCAAACTGCTTCTACTTCGAGCACCGCATGGCAAGAAAGACTGATGTAATGGCATCAGCTGCATGCTTTATACCCCTGACTACCTGACATCATGGAAGATGAGACAGCAACTGACGCAGGACCCAAGACTTTGTTAATGAAGCCAACTGAGGGCTACTGCAAGCAGATAACCCAAATGTGATGACTGCAACAGTGAAACACCAAGAACATCTGATAGTGCATAGAGCCTGCTCTGAAACGTAAGCACTTCCTGCAAGATTCCCTTATAGGGATGTGCAGATAAGCTTCTTTTAAGTCTAGGGTTGCTAGCCAGGAGTCCTTGGCTAGCATAGGAAGCAGCTGTTGAAGAGTAAGCATTTTGAATTTTGGAACCACCAGAAAGGTGTTGACAATAGACAGATCCAGGACGCCAAGAGTTTTCTTTTCTGGGTACCAGAAACAGTCTGGAATAAAAGCCTTGTCCCCTTTGTTCTGCTGGGACAGGTTGAATAGCCTTGAGACTGAGAAGAGAAAGTACTTGCTTTTGGGCCTCTGCCCACTAGTTTGGGGGGGGGGTATGGCCATCCGCTTGGAGTTGGGAGTTAGTGGAAGAGGAAACTGTATCCCTGGGAAATAATGTTTAAGACCCATCTGTCCTGGGTAATGTACTCCCAGTTTTTGGCATGCAGGGCAAGTTTCCCTCCTAAAGGTGCAAGTACTTGGGCAAGGCTTGGAAGAGTTAAGGATAAGTCATTGTGAGATTTTTACCATAGGATAGCGGCTTACTGCTCCCTGTTTTGGATGTGGGAGCACTCCATTGCTTAGATCTGTGCATACCCTGCGACTGTAGTCTTGGTGCTCTGCTGCCCCTGGGTTTTGACTGAGAAGGTGTGGGAGGGACTGGAAAAGACCAATTTTTAGAAGGCCAATGCCTACTGAATCTAGGTGGCTGTACTTGTAAGAAATCTAACAGTTTGCATAGATTTAGCTTTTTCCTCCATCCTTTTGAGGACTACTTCTGCTTTATTGCCAAATAGACACTCTTGATTTAATGGTGCATCTAGCAATTTTGCTTTGACATGGTCTGGCAAGGTTTGTTCCTTAAGCCAAGCATGCCTTCTAATAACAGACCCAGTGAAAGCAGCCCTGCAAGATGCTTCTAAGGCATCAAAACCACATTGCACAGTATGTTTACCAACTTGGTTAGCCAAATGCATTAACTCTTGTAAATCTTTATGTTCTGCACAATCAGGAATGAACATCATGTTCTGTTTAATTAGCTCCATAATATGTTGCTGATACTTTAACATATGAAACTGGCAATTTAAAGCCCTGATAACAAGAGTAGCAGAGGTGTATACCTTCTTACCCCATCTGTTTAAAGCTCTAGAATTCCTGTCCAAAGGAGTAGGATTTTTGGCTGTAGTAGACCTTATTTGTGGGAATCAGGTATTCTATAGCACCTGTCAGGTTCCTAGGAGCTGGAGGCAAAGTATCAGGGGTAAGGCTGGATTCCAAAAAGACATTATCTACAATTTCCAGAACAGGAGGGATAGCTAGAGGCCTGTGCTGAGGCAAGTTTAAAAATTCCCTGAGTAGTCCTGGCTCTCCCAGCGGAAATGCTTTCTAAGGGTATGCAGGGTTTCAGCAAAGGAAAATTCTTCTAGTGGGGAAGCAGAGGAAATGGAATCCTCTGCATCAGAATCCTCATAGGTAGATAAGGGTATGTCCTGGTAATCAGAAGGGTCAGAGTTATCAGGTGACTGATCAGACGAATCAGAAGGAAAATCAGTTCTTGCGTTTCTTTGAGGGGGAAGGCTGACTTCCCCTAATTAAAAGTAATAAGGTCTTTAGCCATTCTAAGCATTTGTTTTTGTGGCATGTGGGCCTGAGAATGCAGTTTGGTCATCCGTTTCCTAGGCATATTCCAAACTCTAGGCCTGAGAAATTTGGTATTTTTGGTTTGAAATACAGTAGTCTGTTTAATATGAAAATCGGAAAGCCTGAATACACCCTTAGAAGCCGGTGCCTGCACAGTGGCTCCAGACCCATCCAAGGTAGAGACAGCCACAGGTTCCATAGTCAAAGAAGCACCTCGCAGCATACCGAATGGGTCTCAGTAGAGGCATGCAAATCTGCAGAAACTGGTATCGGGGGCTGCGAAAGTGCATCACTGAGTACTGGCGGACTGGCGACTAGCTTAACGGTAGTGTCGGCAGTTTTGGGCCTATGCGGTCTGTCTCTGTCTTTATCCTTAAGTTTTTTCGAAATATCGGTAGTCAGATGGCTTATCGAAGCCATTTCAGAATATGGAGATCGAGCGCGATAGAATTTAGCAACAAGAACATCCCTATGATGAATAGTTTGGGCACAAAACCGACTGCGAGGGACGTCGCGGTCTGAGCCTAAACAGGTGACGCAGTAAGAATGAAAATCTGTGAGGTATTTGCTTTCCACAGACAAGACAATTATTTTTTTCTGACATTGGTTAGAGCAAGAAAAAAAGGATCCCAAACGTGGTACTTAACTTTTAGAAGACTACGTCTGAAACTCGAAAAAACGAAAATTTCAGGAGGCGGCCAACCAGCACTTGCGAACTGCTTCTGCTTCAGGCACCACACGGCAAGAAAGACTGACGTAATGGCGTTGGCTGCATGTTTTATACCCCTGAAGACCTGACGTCACGGAAGAAGCGACAGCATCCGACGCAGAAATCCCAAGACTCTGGTATTCAGGCCGACTGAGGGCTAACTGCAGGCAGATAACTCAAATGTGATGACTGCAACAGTGAAACACGAAGAACATCTGAACTTTGACAGTAGAAAAACTAGCTCCATGTTGAAAAATATCAGCTAGAAAATCAAGAATGGCGGAAATAGGAGCCGTGAAAGGGTCTAATCTCCTCAGAGAGGCCCAAAAGGAAAAACGTTTCCACTTGCTCTGATAAACCTTCCTGGTCGAAGACTTATGAGCAGCTACCAGAATAGATCTAACTGAGGAGGACAGTCCAGGAGTCCTAGCAATCATGGGAACTGGAGCAGCCAAACTGAGAGCTTCAGGCTGTCCAAATTCGGATAAGGCACCCCCGAAGGGCGTGAAATTATATCCTAAATGGGATCTAGGATCCAAGGCAGAGCCAGAAGAGGAGACCAAAGGAAGGGAAACCATACCTGGCAAGGCCAGAACGGGGCAATGAGGATCACTTTGCTCCCCAGTCGACGAGCTTTCTGTAGAAAGCTCAGAATGAAAGGTACTGGCGGATAAGCATACAGAAGACCGGGAGGTCAAGCATGAACTAGAGCGTCTCTGGAGGACTCCCCCGGCAGGGGGTTCATAGCTAAAAACTTGCTGCACTTCGCATTGGAAGGAGAAGCAAAGAGATCGCAGTAAGGGTGACCCCACTTGCTGAAGATCTGTTCCACTACTAACAGATTCAGAGACCACTCGTAAGGCATCAGAATGGTCCGACAGCCTGTCCGCTAGAATGTTGGACCGTCCAGGAATGTGCATTGTGATGAGAAAGTGACCGGTGGAGATCGCCCTTTCCCACACTCTCATGGCCTCGTGACAAAGGGGGTAAGATCTGGTCTCTCCCGGTTTGTTAATATACCAGACCACTGACATGTCTGACTGAATAGCAATCGTTCCCACAGAAAGAAAGGCATGAAGGGCCTACAACGCTAGGAGGACCACCCTTCATCTCTAGGACATTTATGTGCAAGCTGGTCTCTATGGGGCACCACAGGCCTTGGACTGTCCTGCCCAAACAATGCTTCCCCACCTGAGTTGGGGGGCATCCATGGTCACTGTGGTTTGGGCCGGGGTTGGAACAAAAGGTGGTGCCTCCAAAATGTCTGGAAAGCACATCCGCCATATCATTGATGACTGACAAGACTCGAATGAGTTGGATTGGATAGTTGAATGGCAGTTCCAACAGCGACCAATGTACAGCTACAGTCCACTGCAGAATTCTCATGCATAACCGGGCACACGGGAGAAGAGTTATGGTCGCCATCGAGCCTAAGGCCCTCAACACCAATTCCGCTGTTAGGAGATGAGAGTGGTAGATCAGGGAAACGTGCATCCGCAGGTTTTGAAAGCTCTCCAGGGTCAGGAAGATTTTGCATTGAAGAGTATCTATCCTGGCACCAATGTAGTTTATCACCTGTACAGGATCTAGGAGAGATTTGGATGCATTGATTGTGATCCCCAAATGCAGGGCAAGAGTCAGGAAATAATCCGTGGTTTGGGAGAGTAGATGCCTGGTGGGAGCAGTGAGGAGCCAATCGTACAGGTATGGATAGACCCGAATTCCCTGAAGCCTCAGGTGAGCTGCTACCTCCGCCATCACTTTGGTGAACACCCTGAGGACTGTGGTGAGACCAAAGGGTAGGGCTCGAAATTGGTAATGATCGACTCATAGCCAGAAGCAGAGGAACCTCCTGGAAAGTACAGTTGTGTACACATACCATAAATGTAGATGTTAGAGTGTCTTCACTGTTGCAGTCAACTGTAGGGTGCTCCTGCCGGCAGGCAGCCCGAGGTCGGCCAGAATCCCAAAGTCTGGGTCCGGCGTCGGCTGTACAAGCCAGTACCCTGATGTCAGTACGCTCTGGTACATAGCCCTCAGCCGACACCATCTTCTCCAGCCTTACTTGCCCTAGATGTCAGAAGTTCCCAATAAACCATAAATGAATCCCACTAGGAAACACAAATACACCACAAAAAAGAGAAAAAGAGGGGATAGGAGGGAGGGAAACACCGACTGCAACAGTGAAGACACTCGAACATCTACATTTATGGTAGGTGTACACAACTGTACTATGTTCATCGTGTTTCACTGTTGCAGTCATAACTGTAGGGTGGAATCCCAAAGCAGTGAAAAAAAGGGGGAGGTCTAGACAGAAGGGGCAGCAAGAAGACCCTGCAAAACAGCAGAGGCAAAGCCCGCCCTGGTCTTAGAATACAAAGGGAGATTGTAGTGCTTGGAAAAAGTATGCACAGAACTCAAGTGGCAGCTTCCAAGATATCCTTGGTAGGAACTCCCCTGAGAAAAGCTGTAGAAGTAGCAGCTGCTCTAGTAGAATGACTTCTCACAGTACCTGGAAATTGTTTCCCATGATGAGTGTAACAAAATCTTATTCCATAAGAAATCCATTTGGAAATAGTTTGTTTGGAAATAGCCTTTCCAAGAGAACTGGAGGCAAAAGAAACAAACAATTGGTTAGATTTTCTGAAATCTTTAGTCTTGTCCAAATAAAATCGTAACTGTCTGTGCACGTCCAAGGAATGTAAAATCCTTTCCCCTTTATTCTGAGGATTAGGAAAGAAGGTAGGAAGGTGAATTGTTTGATTCAAAGCCACTTTCGAAATCACCTTAGGCATGAAAGTAGGATTGGTCCTAAAGGATACTCTGTCCTGGTGGAAAATAAGGTATGGTTCCACAGCCATGAGAGCTTGCAACTCTGAGACCCTTCTGGCAGAAGTCAAAGCCAACAAAAGAACTGCCTTCCAAGATAAAAACTTAATATCTGAAGATGCAGCAGGCTCAAAAGGAGGTAAAGTAAGTTTTTCTGAAACATAATTAAGATCCCAAGCAGGAACAGGAGGGGTTCTGGGAGGCCTTAAATTCTTAGCCCCTCTCAAGAATTGTCTCACCAAAGGATGAGAAAAAACAGGGGGATCAGTATTGAAATGAGCAGAAATAGCAGAAGCATGAATCTTAATGGAAGAAAAGGATAGTCCATTAGACAAAAGATCCGAAAGGTAAAGCAAAATAGAAGAGAGATCAGGTACCAGAGGATCCAAGCCTCGGTCCTGCATCCAAATGCAAAATCTCTTCCATTTAGAGGCATAGGATTTCCTAGTGCTAGGTCGTCTAGCTTCCAAAAGAACATCCAAAACTTGTTTGGGAAGGCTAGAAGAGATCAAATTCCTTTGAAGAGCCAAGCAGCCAGACAAAGGGTCTTGAGATTGGAATGTAGCAACTGACCCTGGTGCTGGGACAGAAGAGAAGGGTTCAGAGGGAGGATTCCAAGTTGGCTCCAAGAACAGGTGCTTTAAAGTTGGGTACCAAAACTGTCGAGGCCAATTTGGAGCAATCAAGATGAGGAACTTGGGCTTGTCCTGTTTTATCTTTAGTAAAATCCGAGGAAGAAGAGGAAGAGGAGGGGAAGGCATATCCCGAAAGGTTTCTCCAGCTGAAGGACAGGGCATCCACTTTCCAAGCTGTTTTGTGGAATGACCTGGTGCAAAAGAGAGGCAGCTGATGATTGAGATGGGATGCAAACAGATCTATCTGGGGGCATCCCCAAACTGCAGTAATCCTGTTGAATAAGTTGGTGTCTAGCATCCATTCGTGAGGATTTAAAATGTTCCTGCTCAGGCTGTCCGCTAAGAGATTCTGTTCTCCTGGTATGAATTGGGCCTGGAGTTGTAGATTCAGATTTAGAGCCGTGTCCCATAAAGTCATAGCTAGTCTGCAAAGGGGGTACGAATGAGAACCCCCCTGCTTGTTTATGTACCACATGACTGTGATGTTGTCTGTGCAAATCAAAAGAGGTCCTGGATGCAAAAGGTTCTTGAAGGCTAGAAGAGCATTTTGAACTGCCAACATTTCCTTCAGATTGATGTGCCAGTGAAGATGATCCTTTGTCCAGGTTCCCTGCTGGCAATTGTCTAGAAAATGTGCTCCCAAAGCATAATCCGAGGCATCCGTGGTTATGATTTGAGAAGGTTGAGGAAGACGGAAAGGCTTTCCTTCGTTTAACGCACACACCGTGGACCACCAAAGGAACTCCTTCTGGAGGCAGGGAATCAGAGGAATCAGTGTGTCCAGATCGTGGTAATGCTGTGACCATACACTTTTCAGATACCATTGAAGCTTTCTCATATGAAGCCTTGCATTTGGAATCAACAGAATGCAGGAAGCCATATAGCCCAGTGCCTGCAGGAATTTCCTTGCAGTGAGCTGAGGTAGAGTTGCCAAAGTTTTGAAAATTGAAGCCAGCTGTATTTGTTTTTCTGTAGTGAGGAAGGCCCTTTGTAAGGTTGTATTTAAGAGGGCTCCCAGAAATACCATTTGTTGAGAAGGGATCAAATGTGACTTTTTTGTGTTCACTGAAAATCCCAGTAGGAGGAGAAGACGTTGAACAAAATCCAGATGTTGAAGTTGTTGAAGTAAAAGATCCTTGCTGTCTGCCTGAATAAGGCAGTCGTCCAAATAGGGGTAAATCTGAATCCCTGGAGTCTGCAATAAGCCACTACTGGTGCCAGGCACTTGGTAAAGACTCTGGGCGCAGTAGATAAACCAAAGGGCAGTACAGAGAATTGAAAGTGTCTCGAACCTGCCTTGAACCTGAGGAATTTCCTGCGTTCCTGCCTGATGGGAATGTGTAAATAAGCTTCCTTTAGATCCAATGTCACCATCCAGGCGTCCTGAGAGAGCATTGGAATCAGCTGCTGCAGAGTAAGCATCTTGAATTTTGGAATTTCCAAAAAGGTGTTTAACACAGAAAGATCCAGAATAGGTCTCCATGAGCTTTGCTTTCTTGGAACCAGAAACAGTCTTGAATAAAAACCTTTTCCCATCTCTGAGAGTGGAACAGGCTCTATGGCTCTCATGGCCAGAAGAGCATCCACTTGATTTAAGGCCTCTGACCATTGATGTTTTGGCAGATCTGGCCAACCGAAAGCCTTTGGCAAGGTATGAAAGTGGAATTTGTAGCCTTTTAAAACCACGTCCAATACCCATTTGTCCTGGGTAATATGAGTCCAATTTCTGTAAAAAAGAGAAAGTTTTCCTCCGAGAGGGCATCCAGGTAAAGAGGTCCTGTAGCCCAACCGAGAGAGTCATTGAGTTTGCTTCCTTTGAGATTGGGATCTGTCTTCTCCCCTTCTAGGTGAAGAAGCAGTCCATTGTCTCGATCTGTAGGAGGCCTGAGCTTGGCCACGACCTCTGGAGCGTCTATATCTTCCCCTTTGAGGCCTGTCAGACGTGGGAAAGGACCAATTTTTGGAGGGCCAATTCCTGGAAAATCTAGGAGGCTGAACTTGCAAGAAATCTTTCACAGTTTGCATAGATTTTGCCTTTTCTTCCATCTTTTTAATAACCTACTCAGCCCTAGATCCAAAAAGAACATCATGCTGAACAGGGGCATCTAATAATTTAGCCTTAACCTGTTCAGGTAAACTTTGCTCACGAAGCCAAGCATGTCTCCTGATAACAGTACCAGAGGCTGCGGCCCTGCAAGAAGCATACAAAGCATCAAAACCACAATGCAAGCTATGTTTGTTCAGTTGTTCAGTTGCATGCAATACATCCTGTAGTTCCTTATCTTCTGCACATGCAGGAAGGGAGGCAAGCTTTTGCTTTAAAACAGACAAAAGAAATTGCTGATACTTAAACATATGAAACTGGCAGTTTAAAGCCCTAACAGAAAGGGTAGCAGAAGTATATACCTTTTTACCCCACCTGTCTAAGGCACGAGAATCCTTCTCAGAGGGAATAGGATTCTTAGAAGTAGCAACTTTAGCTGCCTTAGAGCCCTGAGATATAGTTTCAGGATCTGCAGAAGGATTCTTAAACAAGAACAAATGAGACTCAGGAACCCTATAAAACTTATCAGGCTTAGAGGGAGCAGGAGGCATGGAATCAGGATTCAAATTAGCCTCGGAAAAAGCATCATCCACAATGTCAAGAACAGGAGGGATAGCCAAAGGTCTATGTTGAGGAATAAGAAGGAATTCTCCAAGCCTCTTCTTGGAAGCAGAATAATCCTGACCTTCCCAATGAAAATGTTCCCTCATCTCATGTAAGGTTTCCCCAAAAGAAAAATCTTCAGGCGGAGAGGCAGAGGGCAAGGAGTCCTCAGCATCCGAATCCTCATAAGGAGAAAAAGAATATTCCTGATCAGAGGAAGAGACAAAAGATATAGAAGCCTGGTCAGAGGAATCCAGAGGAACATCCTGTCGAGGCCTTTTCTCGGGGGGGGGGGGGGGGGTGAGAACCCCTAATCATAGTAAGCAAATCTTCAGCCATCCTTAACAATTGCTTCTGTGTCCTGGGAGTAGATTCAGAAGTAGCTTGAGCAGGAGCTTTGGAACAGGAGTCTTTGTCTTTGCCTTTGAAATAGTGATGTGAGTAGGCCTGAATACCCCCTCAGAAGCCGGTACCTGCACAGTGGTTCCGGACCCATCCGAGGGAGCGACGTCCGAAGGTCCTGCAGCAGATAAAATAGAAGGCCTTGATGGCTCCCCATGGAAGTCCGTATCGGCCATCGGTTCAGAAGTGGCAGACGACAGGGGCTGCAAAAGCGCCTCACTGACGACAGCCGAACCGGACGCTGGCTCCAGCTGCAACGAGTCCTATTTGGACCTCGGAGGCCTGTCCTTGTCTTTGCGCTTCTTTTGAATTCCGGTAGTATCCGACGACATTCTATAATTGAAGCGTCTGCCAAAATAATTCAGAGCCCAGTCGTACCTGCGTTTGATAGTACGAGAATTAAACCTGGCACAGAACCGACAACAAGAAACGTCGTGGTCAGGGCCTAAGCAAGGTAGACGGTAAGAGTGGAAATCTTTATGAGGTATTTGTTTCCCCACACGTAATACAATTAACTTTTTCTGACATCGGAGGAACAAGAAAAAGATTCCCCAACGGGGGTACTTAGCTTTGAGAAGAGAAGTAAGAACTTTGGACCGACAACAACCAAAAACGCTGTTCGAAAATCGCCAACCAACGACTTGCGAGCTGCTTTCCACCGCACGACAAGAAAGACTGGAGAAGATGGCGTCAGCTGAGGGCTATGTACCAGAGCGTACTGACGTCAGGGTACTGGCTTGTACAGCCGACGACGGACCCAGACTTTGGGATTCTGGCCGACCTCAGGCTGCCTGCCGGCAGGAGCACCCTACAGTTATGACTGCAACAGTGAAACACGATGAACATCTCCTGTGCATCTTAATGTGACAGTAAGCATCCTGGAGGTCTAACGAACACATCCAGTCACTCTCTTGCAGGTACGGCATGATGGACTGTAGTGTGACCATCTGGAACATCTCTTTGGCAACTGACAGGTTCAGGGTAGAGAGGTCCAGAATAAGCCTCAAGTCCCCCATTTTCTTTGGCACCAAAAAGAGCCTGGAGTAGAAGGCCGATCCAGTCTGATCAGGGGGGACGGTTTAGATGGCTCGTTATTCTAGCAGCTTGGAAATTTCCTGTACTGCTCCCTCCCTTTGCATGGGTGGTACATCCGGGAGGTGTCTGGCAGATTTGGGGGAACCCACGAAGGGGATAGAGTATTTGCCGGATATGATTTGAAGCACCCAGCAGTCCAATGTTATGGACTCCAATGCTGCTAGCTGCAAGAACAATAATCCCCTGACTGCCTCCAGAGTAGAGCAGTTCGGCAACCCCTCAGGGTTGCTGCCCGGGTCTCTCAGAGAAAGGTTCGAGACCCAAAGTTCCTCGGATCCCCTCTGCTTCTGGGACGGCATCCATTCTGTCCCCCTCTGCCTCTGGGGGAAGAACAGCCCTCAAGTGTCCCGAGAATACTGTGACTTCCAGAACCACATCTTTTACTCTCTCTGGTTTCGGGAAAAGGACTTTCAAGGGTTAGAGAAGCGGATCCCAATGGCAGACAGTGTCTTCCCGTTCTTCTCACTCTGGACTAATGTCTCCTTGACGGTCTTACCAAAGAGTGTAGAGCCGTCATAAGGGGCACTGGCAAAAGACGCCTTGAAGGATTCGGAAAATTGACATAACCTACAAGACAGTGCGCCTCATGGACATGCTGGGCCAAGCCGACCTAGCCGCTCCTTCCGTAGCATGTGAGAGGAGTCGTACGAATGTGTAAGATACTGCTTTTAAAGTGGCCATCCTCGCAGAGAACGAAGCCTTGTCCTGCGATATGAACTTGCCCTCCTGCGACATGGACTTGGGGGAGACTCCTCCAGCTCCTTTACCAGGTCGCATTGAGAGTCTAGTGACATGGGCCAAGTAGTTCAGTACCCTAATACAAAAGGTAGCTGAAGCGTACACCCGCTTCCCTTGGAGGTCCATCATCCATGACTCTTTACTAGGAGGGTGGACAGAGGAACTCTCCTGAGCAAGTTCCTTCTTAGTGGCTGCTGCTACCACCATGGTGTCTACAGGAGAGCCCTTATTCCAAGCTGGTCTGTCTATGTGGGGGGGGGGGGGGCTTAGGATCTTATCAGGTCTTTTTGGGATAGGTTCCATGGTGTCCGGTTCCTTCCATGCCCGCAAGGTGACCAGATCCAAAGGATTTGCGGGAGGGGACACCCAGAAAGTAGATGGGCCCGTGCCGAAAGCCTCCAGGAACACAGACTCATCAGAAGAAGGTTTGGGGGCAGACCAGCCTACCCATTGGTGCATGATCTCCATGATGTCGCCAAAGGAGACATCCTCGGGAGGTAACCTAGGGGAACCCTCTCCATCATCCAAGTCACTGTCCTCAGTGATGGGCTCAGGGGAGTCCAAGTGCCTCCCTCTTGCACATATGCTTGCGAGGTACCTCTCCAGTGGGGCGCTCTGGGGGGAGCACACAAGCCACTTGTTCCTTGGGGGGAACCGTCTGGGGCTCTTCGAGCACAGGCTGTCCCACTGGTAAAATGATGGGGACCATAGACAGAGCCGAGGGGGGTCTGGGAGGAGTCCGAGGGGGCAGTAAGGGGTCTCGATCCATCGGAGAGAACTCTTTCTACCAAGAATACCGAAGGAGAGCGAACCTCCTGAGAAACCAATAAGGAGGCCGGTCTCCCCAGGTCCGAAGAGAATCTGAACCAGGCCCAAGGTGGACGGAGCTCCGAGAGGGGGAACCTGGCCTGACAAAGTCAGAGCCGATGAAAAAGGTTCCACTCCATCAGATCAGACACCTAAGTTCCAGCTCAGCGAGCAGCTCAAATCAGAGCTGGTCGGATCCGAAATACTCCAGGGAGCTGTCAGCGTCGAGGAAGCAGGTACCGTCGGTGCCTATGTCCTGACCAAAGCCAACCTTGGATCAAAGTAATCCGAACCCGAAGATTGGAATGGAGAAAGAGATATAGGTCGGAAAAAGGGAAGCGAGCTCCCCCCTCCTGAGGGAGGGGGGCTGGCAAACCCCCAGCTGGATCTATGTACAGATAAATTCGCCTCATCATTTTATTCAGATCCATATCAGACAAGGACCGGGTGGACCGTGACAAGGCCACGGACTCCAACTTGGCGGGTCAGGGCACTGAGGCCCAAGAAGCTAGATGCATCTCCTCCGGCTTTGGGGAAAACCTCAGATCGGAGCAGACTGGAGTCACGGATCCATGGCATCTTAGTAGGAGAAGCGAGGTCCGGAGACCTCTCTTTTCCCATGCCTTCGACTCCCTCCTTCCTCTATCTACCTCTTTTTTGCTCCGCTACCACAGGCTTTGGTACAGGAGGTTGAGTACCAGCCTGGGAGGGAGGAGAAGCCAGAGGAAGAGGAAAAAACAGAAAATATTCCTGAGTTGACCACCACGGAGCTAGAAGATGGCGCTGAAACCTTAATGTTGAAAATTTAAAACTTTAGACTGTAAACATAAAACGTCATTTAAAACCAAAGGGTAAAAAAGAAGAAAAGCGCTTTCAACCTATTCAGGCCTTCTTCAGTTCAGTAAATCTTTTAGGTTTGTGCTGAATGTTTTAAACGTCTATGTACCTATCAGGAACATTTAGTTTGGACACGCCTTTAGTAGCTTCAATTCATTAAACACTTAAAGAGCAAGCCTTCCTCAGATAATCAACTAATGGATATACGCCTACGTTTTAGCACAGGCTTAACGGGAAGTACAGCATTTAACCCTGGATACTTGTGTGCTCTAAGGTTAGTGATCCATTTTATTTTTCGGGTTTCTGTTAGATTCTTCACATCTCCTCCTGTGGGACTTGGTATAATTATATCCACAGCTTGGAAGTAGAAAGAATGTGTAGGAAAACATTTCACATGGTTGGCCAAACTATTTTGAACTTCTTCATGTAAAATATCTCTAAGGTGCCTTAAAATATGGTCCTTGAAGCATTGGTCCATTTTCCCTATATAAAATGCTGTACACTGTTTACAGGTCGCTAAGTATAATAGACGTTTGGCGTTACATGTGGCAGATACCTTGAAAATTATATTCTTTCCATTTACTGGATGCCTAAATCCTGGAACAGGATTAATATGTGGGCATGCTTTGCATCTCCCACATTTTCTCATTCCTGTGGGTTCAGGGAATCTTTTATGATGACCATCTTTATGGCAAAATAACTGTTTCAAGTTCTTTTTATTTTTATAAATAAATCTTGTTTTTTTCCACACTAATGCTTTAAGCTTCTCATCTTCCAGGAGTATCGGCCAATATTTATTAATAATTTCACAAATTTGCTGATTATCTGAGCTGTAGGTGAGCAAACAATCTTCTGCCCTTGCTGGTTCTCCTGGGGTTTAGCTTTGTGTTCATCATCAGACGCTGTTCAATAGTAGGGACAACCTTTAGTCTTTCTGAAGGTGTTCCGATCTATTGGTTTATTCAGATTGGATTCTTTACAGCCTCTCTTTCTAAGATGTCCTTTGAGCAATTCACATTCCTCCTTAAATATACCTTCCTTAGTGCATAACCTAGACAGGCGCATCCTTTTTATTTTCCATCATATTCTTGTAGATATGACTTGGGTGCATACTATGGCAATATAAATAATGGTTGTGCCAAGTTTCCTCGCGATGTACTCCTGTTCGGAGACCTTGCTTTACATCATAGCTAATTTTAACATCCAAAAAGTCAATCTTTATCTGAGTATTTAACTGAAAATTTAAGGAACCCTGTGGTAGACTGCAAATAGTCTATGAATGCTTGCAGATCTATGACCTGCCCCGTCCACACAATAAAAATATCATCCATAAAGTGCCCATAATATAATAAATTACTTCTCCACGGATTCTTCGAGCATTCGAGCATATTATATTTTGCCGTTCCCAATATGCAAGTACCAAGTTCGAGTAGGTGTTTGCACATTGTGTGCCCACTGACACTCCCCATGTCTGTAAGTAGCACTTATCACCATAAAGAAAAATGTTAAGAATGATATCTAATAAGTGACAAATAATGTCAGCATTAAACTTCAATTCATGTGCTAAAGATCTTACTGCTTCGATCCCATAGTCATGAGGTATTACCGTGAAAAGATTGTTAACATCCAATGTTACCAAGAGCACCTTAATTCCCTGTTGGATTGCATTCATTTTATCTGACAGGTGTCTTAAAAAAGTACCAGTATCTCCAATTATGGAATGTATTCTTGACAGTTGCTGCTTTAACTCATTCTCAACATACATGGAGGGGGGTTCAGTCACCCAACCTCGTCCCGCCACAATTGGTCTTAATGGTGGGTCCTCTGGGTGTTTATGGACCTTTGGCAAGCCACTTCTAGTTGGAATAATGGGACGGTCCACACTAAAAAAGTTGTGCAGTTCTTGGTTAATTCTATACTCCATGAGTAATGCATAGATATAATCATTTACTTGTTTTATTTTTCTTTCCCGTACATTTTGGGATCTAACTTTGTACGTTCTGTTATCATGTAACAAGGATAGCATCTTTTTTCTGTACCATTCAGCTCCCATTACCACAATGGCTCCACCCTTATCAGCCTTTGTTGTGACTTGGATAGCGCTTTACTCTCATCTGATGTCATATTCATAAAGCGCCTTTTGTTCATCTGGTTATCCCTAAGTTTTTCTACTTCATTTTCACATAGGCGGACAAATGCTTCCATGGTGGGATGATTAACTGGAACAAATGGGCTTGGTTTTCTGTATGTCCATTAATTAGTAGAAGAGCTATTCCCAAAAATCGATTTTAGAGAAATTCCTACCAAACAATTTTATATCAACATAGAACTCATTTAGGTCAGACGTTAATGAAGGAATAAATGTCAGTCCTTTAGACAAAATACTAATACTTGCTTTATCCAGGTGTTCATTTGACAAATTAATCTCCAAGGACTGTTCTTCTGAAATCTCTACCAAAATTTCTTCCTTTTTCTTTCTTGACTCCGAGTTCGACCAGTTCTCTGAAACCTGTCTTGTACTGGGACAGGAAATTGGTAGTGAAAAGGGGTATGGTTAGCCCCTACCTTTGGTATAGTACCTGTGGAAGTACTGGGTACTAAGTTAATATGTGTGGAATGCAGCTTTAAATTTGCCATAGTAACAGTCGAGGTAGTAACTGGAGACTCATTAGATATGGCTGTGGATACTGCCGATAGGGTTGACTCCTTTGCAAAAGCAGTGTGGTTCATAGTTTGAACTACACTCTGTCATTCTTCCCTTGGCCATTCAAAGATGTTGCCATCTTTAAAATCTTTGAAATCCCTCTAACGTTTCATTTTTATATTCTTAAGCCTAGTGTCATAAGCAGTTAGACGTTGTAAAATTTCCAATTTATGCAAGTTCGATTCTGACAGATCCATTCCCTCCAACTCAAGCTGTTTCATACTAATTAGCTCAGTAGCTTGCTCTTCCTCGGGTTTAAAGTGTTCAATTAATAACTGTAAATAACTGAAACTGGCATCAAGATTTATGCTCTGCCATCTGGCTAACAGCTCAGGTCTACTGTTTCCGTACGTAGGCAGACACTTAACCCGCATTCCTCTAGGAAGGATTCTGTAGTGTAAACATGCTTCAAAGTGGAAGTGCTGCCATGACAGTCTTTTCAAACGAAAAGCAGCATCTTCCAATTCTCTGTAGATAACTTCAAAATGACCATTTACATTAGGTTCAGGCGTAAATGTCAAAGTACCAGTTTCCAAATTCATATTTAACAATGGATTAGCTAAATCTCCAAAAAAGTTCCATTAGAGTTTTGCCTTAAGGTACATCCTTGTCATTTGTATTAGCAGCGACAGCGTCGTCAGCCATGTGCAGCTACAGAGTGCCAAAATGTAAACAATGGCAGAAAAAAAACTTCCTTAGCTGCTAAATGTCTTCCCAGGTGCACACAAGTGAGAAAAAAAAACAGAAAATATTCCCGAGTTGACCCCCACAAAGCTAGAAGATAGCACTGAAACCTTAATGCTAAAATTTAAAACTTTAGGCTTTATTTAAACATAAAACTTAATTTAAAACCAAAGGGTAAAAAAGAAGAAAAGTGCTTTCAACCTATTCAGGCCTTCTTCAGTTCAGTAAATCTTTTAGGTTTGTACTGAATGTTTTAAACATCAGGAACATTTATTTTGGACACACCTTCAGTAGCTTCAATTCATTAAACACTTAAAGAGCATGCCTTCCTCAGATAATCAACTAATGGATATACGCCTATTTTTCAACACAGGTTTAAGGGGAACTACAGCATTTAACCCTGGATACTTGTGTGCTCTAAGGTTAGTGATCCATTTTATTTTTTGGGTTTCTGTTAGATTCTTCACATCTCCTCCTCTGGGACTTGGTATAATTATATCCACAGCTTGGAAGTAGACAGAATGTGTAGGAAAACATTTCACATAGCTGGCCAAACTATTTTGAACTTCATGTAAAATATCTCTAAGGTGCCTTAAAATACGGTCCTTGAAGCCTTGGTCCATTTTCCCTATATAAAATGCTGTACACTGTTTACAGGTCGCCAAGTATACTAGATGTTTGGTGTTACATGTGGCAGATACCTTGAAATTATATTCTTTGCCATTTACTGGATGCCTAAAATCCTGTGGGCATGCTTTGCTTCTCCCACATTTTCTCATTCCTGTGGGTTCAGGGAATCTTTTAGGATGACCAGCTTTATGGCAAAGTAACTGTTTCAAGTTCTTTTTATTTTTATAAACTAATCTTGTTTTTTCTCCCACTAATGCTTTAAGCTTCTCATCTTCATCTCAACATATGTGCGAGGTTGAAGCCCGCATACATGTTGCAGTCCATACTCAGATGGGCCACACCCAAGCACAAAACACACAGTGTGGCCATCCGCAGGGGATAACTTATGGCCACACTCTGTGCAACGCTTGAAAACGAGCTTTTCCGCCATACTAATACAGTAGAAAGATACCTTAAAAAAAAAACAGGCAGTTTCTTTCTGACACACACTCGTATACAGAGGAAACACTGAAGGGGGGAGGGGAAGCTATAATCTACACAACAGTACAAACTACTCTAACTATCCTAAAACACGACGCACCAAGCGGGGAAAGGAGAAAGGGGACCTACACTAACTGACAAAAAAATTTTTAGAAAAAGGCTACTCACGAAAGATTTACCCACTTGACTAGTTGAAGCTCAAGAGACACGATGCTGAAACAATTCGCGGCAAACGAGATCTGGGCATGGAAGGCAGTGGAGGTGTATTATTGGAGCTTGGAGCTGATGCCAGTAGAAGTTGCCAGCACGGATCTGATATGGATCCGTAACCCAAAGGTTGAAGACCAAATGAAGTAAACTACTTTAGATAAAGAAGTTATGTACTCACCATAACGTTCTATCCGAGTAGTTGTACTTCATTTGTCTTCAACCTGTGGGTTACGGATCCGACAGGGCCGCATAACCAGCATCTGATCCGAGCACCACGCTCCTCCTCTTACCCATAATACCCCATTCTCCTTCCTCCACTCAGAGTTTGCTGACCAACAGATAACACATACCCGACCCAATAAGACCTTATCACTACTGACAACCCAAAATTCTGAGCCCAGTAATGACCAAAGACATCCCCTGAAGTATCCATTTCCATATATGGCCACTACAAAAGTGACAAGGATGGGGGTTAGGAAGGGGGGGGGGAGATGGCTGAAGACAAATGAAGTACAACTACTCAGGTGAAATGTTATGGTGGGTACATTTTTGGTCTTCAACCTGTGGGACAGAGTCCTCAGCTACCAAACACCTGAGTGGCCCTCATGGAAGGATATTCCAGAGTATGGCAGAGCTAAAGGATGCCCTATTCATTTCACATTATAAATTTGATATCGTATCCAGGAAGGAATGAGATGAGGACCATGTAGATGCAGAACAGATATCATCCAGCGAAACCCTGGACCAAACGGCAGCTGAAGCAGCCATAGATCTGGTAGAATGAGCTTTTATCTAACCCGGAGGGGAAATTCCCTTAGTAGAGTATGCTTGAATAATGCATTAGGAAATCCAACAAGCAACTGTTACCTTAGAAACTGGCTTCCCTAAGAAGGGTTTTGAATAAAAAACAACTGATCAGATTTACGAAAAACTTTTGTCCTCTGCAAGTAAAATTGTAATTGCCTATGGACATCCAGCAGATATAATTTATATTCTCTTCTGAAAATTTGGAAAAATAATGGAAGATTGATAGTGGGTGGCCACGGTGGTGCAGCGGTTAGCGTTGCCACCTCACAGCAAGAGGTTCTCCGGTTCGATTCTCAGCTGGGGTGATTCTGTGCGGAGTCTGCATGTCTTCCCTGTGGTTGCGTGGGTTTCCTTCGGGTGCTCAGGTTTCCTCCCATATCCCAAAGACGTGCAGTAGGTGGATTGGACACTGTATATTGGCCCTAGGTTTGAGTGTGTGCACCTTCTGTGGAAGGTTGGGAGCTGGGCTGGCAACTCGACACTGTAAAACTCCACAGCCAATCATGAGCGGACAGACGATCCGCTGTGGCGAACCTAACCGGGAAAAAGCCAAAAGAAGAATGGAAGATTGATATTGGCTTCTGACACTACTTTGGGAAGAAAGAACGGGTTAGTACGCAAAGACGCACTATTTTTATGAAAAAAAATCACTTAAGGAATCTTGATGGATAGTGCTTGAAGTTCCAACACCCTCCTGGCAGAGGTAATGGGAACCAAAAAAGCAGTCTTCCAAGATAGATACTGCAAATCTACTGAAGCTGCAGGTTCGTAAAGAGAGGAGACTAAAGCCTGAAGCACTAATGTGAGGTCCCACGGAGGTGTCGGATCCTTCAACAGGGGCCTAAGGAGTAAGTTACCTTTAAGGAAGGTCTTGCAAAGTTTAGAGGAGGCCAACTAAGACATGTTTTCGCCTTCATGAAAATTAAAACAAAGAGTTAGAAGGTCACACTGAAAAACCAATCAGAAAAAACTAAATGAAAACTCCAGCCAAGTTAGAACTTCCAATGAGTGACCTCCCAAACCTCCTGTAACAGAGGCACATGGGATATATGCGAATGACCCTTATGAACATCAGGTGTTTCAGCTATATGGCGATTTGGACTGCCCATGACTTTTACATTTGAAGTCGTTTTAATGGACAATTTCAGGCCAATTAAGCCAAACCCCACTAACTATGGATATGCATATTTCGGCCTTAAGACCTCGTCAGCATAGAATAAGCAGTGTTTGACTAAGCATAAGAAACACATGAAAACTGGAAATAGCAGCCAGTTGGACTTTGAAGAAAAAGGGTTCCTATTGAATTAATCGATAGCTTAAGGTTGTCGAATGCTTAAACATCGACACCAAAGCTTTGAAAGCTTACAATAGCGAACGGCCACATAATCAAATTCTTTCCTTGGGAAAGAATTCACATGGCCATTATCAGGGATAAAAGGAGAAAGGACGGTAGAAAGGGATTCCCCTTGACTAGATCAGAGGACTGAATCCAACACTGAAGAGAGAGTTCCTGCACACTCAATGGCAGATCTAACAAGAACCACTGAACGGCAAGAGTCCACTAGAGAATCCGCATGTGAAGGCGTGTTAAGGGTAATAGATTGATCATATAGATGCATTACTCCCAAACACCCTCAGTACCGTTTCTGCTGTCGGAACTTGGACTTGAAGGACATACAGAACATGTATCCCCAATGAAGTCTAGGATCTGAACCGGAGCCAGTGATGACTGGTTGAGGTTGATGGTGATGCCTAGTCAAGAACAAACAATCCCTGGATTGGCAAAGTAAATGCTTGGAAGGGGCAGCGAAGAGCCAATCGTTCAGGTAACGGAAGTCCTGAATACCCTAAAGCCTCAGGTGAGCCGCTACTACTGCCATCACCATGGTGAACACCCTGGGGGCTGTGGTGAGACTGAAGGGAAAGGCTCTGAACTGTTAACGATTGGCTCCTAGCCGGAAGTGGAGAAACCTCTGAGAGTGCCTGTCCATCTTGATATGGTAGTACGCATCTTGGAGTCCATCAAGCACATCCAATCGTTCAGCTGCAGGTAGGGCAGGATGGACTGAAGTGCGCCCATCTGGAATTTCGCCTTGGCTACAGACAGGCTCAAGGTGGATGGATCCAGAATGGGTCTTGGGTCCCCCGTTTTCTATGGCACTAAAAGAACCTGGAATAAATGCCTGATCCAGACTGGTCTAGGGGACAGGTTGGATGACTTGTTTTCTTAGCAGCTTTTCTATCTCTAGTGCTGCTTCCTTTGCGTGGGTGGAACGTCTGGGAGGTGCTTCGGTGGTAGTGGTGGTTTGATGAACGGGATGGAATAACCTCTGGATATAATCTGCAGCACCCAATAGTCTGTTACGCACTCCCATGCCGCTGGGTGTAGTGACAGGCCTCCAGAGATTAGCAGTCGGGCAGCCCTTCAGGGCTGCTGTGCAGGTCTATCAGAGAATGGTTCTCAGGACCAGAAATTTCTTGGACTCCCTCTGCCTCTAGGGTGGCATCTGTCATAACCCCCTCTGCCTCTAGGAGAAGGAGAGTCCAGTGTGTCCCGGGAAAATGCCTGAGACTTTCAGAACCACATCATCTTCGTCCCTCGCTGATTCCAGAAAAAGGATCTTTGAGGGGAGGAGAAGCGGATCCCGATGGCAGACAGTGTCTTCCTGTCCTTCTCACTCTGGACCAGTCTCTCGAACTGACTTCCCAAAAAAGGGAAGAACCGTCATATGGGGCATTTGTGAACAACGTCCTGACGGGTTCCGAGAATTGAAAAAACCAGTGCCAGGCATGGTGCCTGATAGCAACGTTAGTGCCAGCAGCCCTGGCTGCTCCCTCTGTTGCATGGGAGAGAAGATGCATGGATGTATTGGCTACTGCCTTGAGAGTGGCCATCTGAGCAGAACACGTCTTCTTGTCCCCCACCGACAGTGACTCTGGGTTGACTCTGAGATTTTCTTGACCAAGTCTCACTGCAGCTGAATTGCGTGTGCCATATAGTTCAGTGTCCTTACGGAAAAAGTCGCTAAAGCGTACACCCACTTCCCAAAATGGTCCATCGCCCTTGGCTATCAGTGAGGAGGATGCACCATAGAGCTCTCCTGTGCGAGCTCCTTCTTGGTGGCGGCTGCCATACCCATAGCATTCACCGGGGACCCCTTATTCCAACAAGCCCTATCTGAAGAGAGGCTAAGGACTTTGTTGGGGCGCTTAGGGATAGGCGCCACCATGTCTAGTTTCTTCCACGCCGGAGATGTTATCAAATCCACTAAAGGATCCACGGGAGGGGACACCCAGGAAGTAGATGGGCCTGTGCTAATTGCCTCAAGGAACACAGACTCAGAGGTCAGTTTTTGGGCAGACCCCCCCCCCGACATAGGAGTTCTAGGACATTCTTGGGGGATGACAGGGGGGAACCTACCTTTCCTCCAAATCAAGGTTTTCAGTAAGGGACTCCAAAGGGGAGTCCAAGTCTCTCCTTTTACATGTCCATTTGCAAGGAATCTCCTCAGTGGGACTCTGTGGGGAGGACTCGCAAACCTCCTGCTGCTCCCACAGGGGGAGCTTCCTCAGGCAAACCGGGCACAGGCTGTCCCAGAGATGGCAGGATGGTCAGGGACATACCCAAAACAGAGGGACTCAGGGCAGAGTCAGGGGACAAAATGGTTAAGGACCTCAACGAAATCAAGAACACCCTCTCCACCACGTCAAAGGCCAAAGGAGAACGGACATCCTGTGAAGTTGTCAGTAGGAGACGTCCCCCTCTGACCCGACGGGGGAAGTCAGAGCTGAGACTTCCCCCTCTGACCCGATGGGGGAAGTCAGAGCTGAGACTCCACGAACAGAGATGCCGAGGGGAAGACTGCACTCTGACACACTCAGCAGACAGCAACCCCTTGGATCCGACGCCGAAGACACAGCTCCGAGAACTCGTATCCAATCCAGTTGGATTAGACACACTCAAAGCAATGGCCAGCAAAGTACAAGGTGCCATCGGCACTGACCCCGAGGGTCCTTGGATCCAAAGGCTCCGAAACTGAATGTCAGATCAGAGAAGGAGTGACTGGAGTAGAGGAATGTGAGCTCCCCGCTCTGGAGGGAGAGGGGCAGGCAAGACTCCCATCTGTATTTGGGTGTGGATGAACTTCTGCATCATTCTATCCATCTTCACTTTGCTAAGGCTCCGGGTTGAATGGGAGGAGGTGGTCACCGACACCGGCCTGGAGTGCTGATGAGGGGAGGTCCAAACAGGAGACCAGATCCAGGACTCCTCCGGCTCAGAGGAAAACCTAGGAGAATGAAGCCGGAAAGAACCTGGCATGGTCACTGGCTTGGATTTCGGTGGAGGCTCCGCCAGAGCAGAGTGGTCAGACGACAGCTTCTTCTGCCTTTTTATGTTGCTTCTCTCCTTCTCCGGACATCTTGGCAGAGGTCTGGGAAGAAAAAGAAGCTGATGCTGAGGTAGAAGCCAGGGGTGCGGGGGCTGCTGTCTCCAAGGAGGGAAGTAAGCCCTTTATAATAAGTTTTTCCCTCCTGTCCTTAAGGGCCCACAGGTTAAACACTGCACAGACAGGATAGGAGGTAAGCAGATGAATGGCACCCAGGCATACCACGTGTGGCCATCGGCTAGGGAGAGCTTATGGCCATACACTATGCAATTCCTAAACCCTGATTTTGGGGTATCAGGCATACTCCCAAACCAGCTCGGACAGAGACAGAGACAGAGACACAGACAGAGACACAGACAGAGACACAGACAGAGACACAGACAGAGACACAGACAGAGACACAGACAGAGACACAGACAGAGACACAGACAGAGACACAGACAGAGACACAGACAGAGACACAGACAGAGACACAGACAGAGACACAGACAGAGACACAGACAGAGACACAGACAGAGACACAGACAGAGACACAGACAGAGACACAGACAGAGACACAGACAGAGACACAGACAGAGACACAGACAGAGACACAGACAGAGACACAGACAGAGACACAGACACCTAGAAAATTACTAAAAGGGAAAGAATTACTTTAACAGATGACCAAACACGGGTAGGGAAGGCAGGGTAGATAAAGAATAGAACTTTCTAAAGATGGACAGAAAAGGACCAAAAACCAACTCACTTACCCAAAAGATGCTCAGAGCTCAAACCACAATGCTAGCTGTTACAGCGGCAAACAAGATCCGAGGTGGGGGGGGGGGTGAGTATTATTGGTAAGGGGAAGAACTTGGGAGCTCAGATCAGATGCTGGTTATGTGGCAGAGTCGGATCCGATACGGATCCGTAACCCACAGGTTGAAGATCAAATGAAGTCAACTACTTCAGATCCCTTGTTCTTTTCACAGCAAAGGAAGTGGGAACACACAAAGCAGAAATCAGCTCCCTAGCAAACTCCAGAAAATCCTTCCTCTTCACAAAAAGAGAAGCCACATTTTTTGTACTTTCCTGTGGGATTCCTTAGAAAAGGACCAACCCAAAGCAGGCACACACACCCAGGACCCAGGCACCTTTTTCCCATTACTAGGTAAAACATATACCCTTACCCCCACTCAGAACAGTCAGTGAGAATATGACTCCTAATTGAAGCCACAGTAGATAGTTGTTGGAATCCAGGGACACCACCTTTGGATTTGTCAATGGGTTCTTATACAGGTGGACTCTAGTGTTAGGGTCTGGGAGCCTGACTAAAAAACAGCACTATTAAAACACATCATCCAAGATTTCCCGAATTGGAGAAATGATTTGGGTTCAGGCATGCCAAGACGATTTCTATACCTAATCTGGGCATGACAGCATTCCTTGGTCTTTGATTTAAAGGTCTCCTTCATTGTATGAAAGGTATCCTCAAATTTGATATCCTCTTTTGGTGAGGTAGTAAAAGTACAGTTGTGCAAGTACACGCATCATAACAATAGATGTTAGAATGAACACTGCTGCAATAACCTTAGCTATATGGGTTATATCCTGCCAAGGATATAACAGCTGGCCAGCTCCAAAAGCTTCAGGGCACCATCCATGCCCCCAAAGTGTCAGTCAGCTCAAGCTGCACAGACTAAAAGGTATGTTTGGGTGACAAGGCATTCAGAGCTGCCTTGCCAACAGAGACAGGAAGTCTGAGCCCTGAAAGGACAATTCTAGGAACAAAAAATTAATTCCCAAACTGGCATAAAAAAACATCAAAAACAGGGGGGATGGAAGGATAGAGCGTCAACTGCAGCAGTGATCATTCAAACATCTACATTGATCATACTGATAATTTCTGCAGTAGCCTTAGCTATAAAGGTAGATTACTGTAGCTTTACTACATTTGGGAGGTGTAACAACAGTCCAGGAGCCCCTGGAGAATGGTCCTAGCAAAGCCTGACCTGGACTTAGAGAAGGAATCAAGCTTAAGGTGCTTTGTAAATGTACAGAGGACAAAGTACCAGCTTCTAGTGTATTTCTAGAATCCAACCCTTTCCAAAAACAGATGAACAAAGGCCCTAGCAAAGACTGCCTTGACCCTGCATGGAACAGTTTTGTTATGGCGAGTAGAACAAAGGTAACAGCCTTAGATGACCATTTGGAAATAGCCCGTGGCTGAGGCAAGAAAGAGTCCCCAACGGGGTACTTAGCTTTTAGAAGTCTTCGAAGTAGTATTCGGTAGTAGTAATCTCTGGATCTGACCGACCGGCACTTGCGAACAGCTTCTGCTTCGGGCGCCACGCGGCAAGAAAGACTGGGGAAAATGGCGTCGGCTGATGCCTTTATACCCGAAGACCAGCAGAGATGACGTTGGGTGAAGTGCGACACCAGCCGAGGCCAGACCCAGACTTTGGAATCCGGCCGACCGAATGGCTGCCTGACGACAGGACAACCCATTTGTAAGGACTGCAGATGCATCCTTGAAGGACATCTGGGAGATGGATAGTTAGGCTTAAAGAAAACACAACATACTACCTTTGGCGTAAAAGCAGAATTAGTTCACAAAGAAACCCTGTCCTTGTGGAAAATGAGTAATGAGACCGGGATGACTCACCATAAGAGTTTGCAACTCAGATACACTTCTTGCAAGAGGTCAGAAAAATCAGTAAAACTGTCCTCCCCATTAAGAACCTCAAGTCAGCCAGGTTAGCAGTTTGAAAAGGAGCAAGTTAACACTTGAGGCACAGTATTGTATGCAAGGATTAAAAACATTGTTTTTTTTTTTTTCTGGAAAGGATTCCACAAAATGTGCTGGGTGGGGATTACAAAGAGTTTTTAGAAAAAAGGGAGCCTGTTTGGCAGTTGGATGCTGCCCAATTACAGTCTCGATTAACAGTGTTTTACGACTGACAGCAGAGAAGTTATGAATATTTCTGGTAACTTGAAGCCTTTGATAAGCCTATTAAAATAAGTTAGACAACGAATTTTTGAAAGAAAGTATTTTATAAAATAATTTAAAAGCATTGTATTAATTGTCATTAATTCACTTTGGATGACTGACTAATGCAAAAACGGGAGTGTATACAAGTTGGGGAGGTTTAATTGCATTTCTGATGAAGTCCTGTAATAAAACTAAAGGAAGCGCTAAACAGTTTTCTTTGATGTTATATCAGTTTATTAACAGAATCTCCTGATATGGATTAAAAGCAGTTTTTATTTTTATGTTTTTGATGATGCTTGGAAATATTTTTTTTATTAGTTTCAAATGGAGCAAGTATTAGCTTCTCTAACACAAAATTAATATCTCAAGGAGGGGCCACTGGTTTGCTAGGAGGCCTCTTGTGCAAACCCCCTTTCAAAAACATTTTGACGCGAGACTACACAAAGGGGATCCATAGGCAGACATGCTGCAATGGCCAAGAAGTGAACCTTGACAGAGGAAAAAAAAACAGGTCATAGGATAGTAACTCACACAAACACTGTGAATCCAAAAAACACAGCACTGAATGGGTGCTGGTTATGTTTTTGGCATCAACTAAAAAATGTTGTCCATTTGCTAAAACAAGACATTCAAAGTAAAGGCTTTCTTGCCTCCTTTAGTACCTGTGGCATGTCCTCAGTACACAGGTGCCTGAAAGGAATGAAGTCCCTATCATCCAGACAGTCAACTGACCTTAGGTAGGTACTAGGCTACCTGCCCGAAGGCATTTATAAGCCTAGCTGGAATGTGTTGGCTTTCGCCGCCCCCTTAGATTAGTTCCCTCTGCCTCTGTCCAGCAGAGCCATTGAAGTGATCCCTGGGGTAAACTTTCTGGTTCCTATCCACTCAAAGTTTCTCTTGAAGAGGGTTAGCGAGCAGCTCTGCATAATGTAGATTGGAATCTTGTTACAGAGCATGGGAAGTCTCTGGGACAGGAATCTATCCCTCCAGCACGTCCTATTTATTGTTGTGGTGAGGTTTAGATCCCTGGAGCGTGCGGCTCGAGGGGAAATGGTTTTCTTTAGGTGGAGCATGCCCATCATTTCTGGGTTGGACATGGCCCTGTATGTCAGGCAGAGATCACCTCTGAGTAGGCGGTATGCAACAGAGTACAGCTGGAGTTTCTTCAGTCAAGCTGCACAGGGAATCTGCTTGAGGCCAGTGATCCTCTTGGTGAGATACTTCTGTGGTCTTTCCAGTTGTTGCAGGTGTCTTGTAAGGTACATCCCAAATGGGGCATTGTGCTCTATGATGGGTCTGATGAGTGATGCATAGAGGGGCCCAATGACCTCTTTCAATCTGGATCCAAACCCTTTTGTGATTAGGTGGGCCACATAGAAGGATTTTCTAATCACTTTGGCAAAGTGATTATCAAAGGAGAGGTTACTATCTATTTGGGTCCCCAGATCCCTTATTACATCTTCCATATTTAGGAGGCTACCACCTATGTGGTAGTTTGTGGGTACTTTGTTTTTTCCAAAGGGGATGACTATGCACTTTTTGGCATTTAGCTTGAGGCCACGGTTTTGACACCAGGTATCTGTCTCAGTGAGACCCTTTTGGTGGATGTCCGTCAGCCGAAGAGTCAATTATAGGCCCTAGTTTGCAGTCATCTGCGAACTTGGTCAGCCACAGCCCTCCTGTGCTTGCCTGTACCTCAGAGAAGTATATGCCGAACAGGAGGGGTCCTAGGACTGAGCCGTAGGGAATGCCACTTGTAACTGGTTTAGAGTCAGACCTAGCTCCTGCAACTTCTACCATGTGGGTTCTGTCCGTGAGACAGTTGGCAACCCATCTTGTGATGTAGGGGTTTATGTTCAGGCTGGTGAGCAAGTCTATAATAACAGAGTGGGGAATGGTGTCGAAGGCCTTTGCAAGGTCTAGGTAGGCTGTGTGGACCACCTTTCCCTCGTCTATAGCCTTGGTAATTGTCTCAAAGAAGTCCACACCAGGTTTAGGAGGCATGATCTGCCCTTAAAGCCGAACTGCATAGGGTCCAGTGTTTGGAGGTTTCCAATGTCTCTGTTAATGAGATCCATGATGATGTGCTCCATAGCTTTGCAGACCAAGCTAGTCAGGGTTATAGGGCGATAGTTCCCGGGGTCAGTTGTGGCTCCACCTTTGTGGAGTGGAATAACTGTTGCTGTGCGCCACTTTGTGGGCACAAAGCCTGTGGAGAGGCTGAGTTTAAACAGTGTGTTTAGGTGAGGGGTTAGTTCATCTTTGAGCTCTTGTAGGATGCAGCCTGGGACACCGTCCGGTCCCATTGATGCTGTGTTTTTGGCTTTGGAGAGGGCTGTTTTAACATGAGTGTCTGTGATTTCAGGGGCATTACATTTTTGTGGTATAGTTATGGGACATTTGGGGGCGAGAGGGGGGTGAAGTTTGCACTGAACCTGTCTGCCAGGAAGTTGGCTAAATCGTTCGGTTCAGTGTATTTTGTGCCATTCTGCACCAACTCCGAGCAGATCTGAGAATTGCCACTTATATTCTTGATCCAGAGTCTGGCTTGAATTTATACAAGCACAAGATAGATCTCGGACAGATACTGAGTAGCTGAACGTTCACACAAAGTAGCAGTCTGTGCTGGCCCTGGATCTGGTATCAGACAAGTGGCTCCAAGGGTGAAGCCGCATAACAACTCTAGCTCCTACCACAGTCAAACAAGTAACTCATCCTCTTGTGCTAGAGTCATGAACCCTGAACCATGCTTCACCATGCATTCTTCATCCAACAAGGCATCAATCCAGCTGGGATGAGCGTGAAACCCTGGAAATAGCCAAGGTCCAAATATTAGCCTCAATCTGGGACGGGATGCCTCAAACCACTTTTCTGCATGTTGAAGCTTGGCAGAGACAATACCAAAATGATTAAGCAAAGAAAAGGTAAGCCAATACCTCGATGCACACTCCACCACATGTGGGAGCCAGGAAATATACCTCTCCCAAACCCCAAGTTCTCCAAAGAAAATGCAGGAGTTGGGTACAGTTCTTGCTTGCCAAATGAGAACAATATTCCAATACTGAGAGGCCCAGAAAGACCAGGCCTGCCTCCTGCCATTCTTCCATCATTCAAAGTTCTTAAACTTTCAGTACCAACCGTAAATCAAAACAGCATGGAAGTGCACACACATTTCACTAAGACAGCAAGAATTGAAATCCAAACAATGCAAAGGGCAAAAAAAAAAAAAAAAAAAAAATGCCAGGGACAAAGGATGAAAATCTTATGCAGACGGTCCATAATATCACGACATGCATCTTAAGTGTAAAACATTCACCAAGCATGGGAATTTTTAAACCCTGACTAATGGGGAAAATAAGCCCAACCATTGGACATATCAAGGAAGGTACTTGCTATTATCAGGTCTCCTGAGAGCAGGTAACAACGCCTAGCTACTGATTCAGGGCTTATCATCATAGGCTGGAATAAAGAAGTACAGTTGTGTACCTACCATAAATGCAGATGTTGAGTGTATTCACTGTTGCAATCATTACACTTGGGTTATCCTGCTGGCAGTCTATCCGCAGTCGGCCTGAATTCCAAAGTCCTGGTCCGGCGTCAGTTGCTGTCGCCTCTTCCCTGACGTCAGTGCGCCAGGGGTATAAAAGATGTAGCAGACGCCATTTTCTTCAGTTTTTCTTGCCCCAGATGACAGGTGCCCCCAAAAGGGTAGGCTAAAAAAACATTGCTTATAAAGGCATGCACTAAAATAAACAATACCTTCATCTACAAGCAAATACACCACATAGGTTGTATAGGATAGAGAAGTATAGCTAAATCCCAGCAAAGAAAGGGGGATGGTGGGTAACCTGGACTGCAACAGTGAATACACTCTAACATCAACATTCATGGTAGGTACACAACTGTACTATGTTCATCGTGTTTCACTGTTGCAGTCATTACACTTGGGTTGAATCCCAAAGCTGAGATTGGGCGGCTGGGTCTAAATAGAATTAGGAGTGGCTATACGGCCCTGCAGAAAGTACAGTTTTGTACCTACCATAAATGTAGATGTTCGAGTGCTCATACAGCTGCAGTCATCACACTTGGGTTATCCTGCCGTAAGGTGGGTCCTCGGTCGGCTGAATTCCAAAGTCTAGGTCCGGCGTCGGTTGTCGCCGCTTCTTCCCTGACGTCAGTGCGGCAGGGGTATAAAAGAGGCAGCCGATGCCATTTTCTTCATTTTTTTTTGCCCCAGATGTCAGGTGCCCCCAGAAAGGAAGGCAAAACATGATGTTATGCAAACATACATAAGTAGATAAATCAAAACAGTAGTTGCAAGCAAATACACCATAAAGGAATACCCCAAATAGGTTGTATGTTAAAGGTGTTTGTCATAAGCCCTGTCCTAAGAGGGGATGGAGGAAGGGTAACCTGGACTGCAGCTGTATGTGCACTCGAACATCTACATTTATGGTAGGTACAAAACTGTACTATGTTCATCGTGCATACAGCTGCAGTCATCACACTTGGGTAGAATCCCAAAGCTAAGTAAGGGTGGCTGGTACTAAGCAGAATTAGGAAAGGCTAGAATGCCCTGCAGGACTGCTGTGGCAAAGCCCGCTCTAGATTTTGAGTATAGTGGAAGGTGGTAGTGCTTGGAGAATGTGTGCACTGAACTCCAAGTAGCTGCTTCAAAATGTCCTTGGTAGGGACCCCCCTGAGGAAAGCTGCAGAGGTAGCTGTAGCCCTGGTGGAGTGGGATCTGATGTATACAGGCACTGATTTTCCATGAAATGAATAACAAAAGCATATGCAGTGGGCTATCCATTTTGAAATAGTCTGTTTGGAAATAGCCTTTACTTGAGCACCTGTAGCATAGGACACAGAGCTGCTCAGACTTCCTGAATGACTTTGTTCTGTCCAAGTAATAATGAAGTTGCCTGTGAATGTCCAAGGAATGTAGTAGCCTCTCTCCTTTGTTCTGTGGATTTGGATAAAAGGTGGGTAAATGAATAGTCTGATTCAAAGCTACACTGGATACTACCTTTGGCATGAAGGTAGGGTTGGTTCGTAAGGAAACTCTGTCCTGATGGAAAATGATGAATGGTTGCACAGCCATGAGGGTCTGTAGCTCCGAAACCCTGCGTGCTGAGGTAATAGCCAGAAGGAAGGCTGTTTTCCACGACAAGTATTGTAACTCTGCTGAAGAAGCCAGCTCAAAAGGAGGCAGGGTCAGCTTTTCCAATATGAAATTGAGGTCCCAAGCTGGGACTGGTGGTTTCCGTGGGGGTTTTATATTTTTTGCCCCTCTGAGGAACTGCCTTAAAAGAGGATGTGAGAATAAAGGAGGATCCGTATTGTATTGTGCTGAAATGGCTGAAGCTTGGATCTTGATGGAGAAGGAAAGGCCACTGTTTAACATCTCAGCTAGGTACTGTAAAATTTGAGGTATATTTATTACCCAAGGATTCTGTCCCTTTGCTTGATTCCAGGAACAAAATCGTTTCCATTTGGCGGAGTAGGTTTTTCTAGTAGAGGGTCTCCTGGCCTCCAAGATGACATCCTGCACCTCCTTGGAGAGAAGAGTCTGTTGGGAAATTAAGGTATTCTCCATGCAGCTAGATTTAATGTTCTGAGCTGACTGTCAAGGGTTTTGTAGTTGTGCTGGGACAACAGAAGAGGAACTTGAGGTAGGATCCATGGTGGTGAGTGTGACAGGCTCTTTAGGAGAGGATACCAGTGCTGTCGTGGCCAGTCTAGAGCAATGAGAATCATTTGTGGCCTCTCTGCTCTGGTTTTTAATAGGACTTTGGTCAGTAGAGGTAGAGGCGGGAAGGCATAGACTGACAATGTTGTCCAATTGAAAAAGAGAGTGCGTCCACTTTCCAGGCCTGTGGATGATAGGTCCTTGAGCAGAATTTCTCCAACTGGTAATTTCTGTGGGTAGCAAATAGATCTATGTCTGGCTGTCCCCATGCCCAAGTTATCCTTGAGAAGACTTGAGGATGCAACTTCCATTCGTGTGGGTCTGTCATATTTCTGCTTAAGTTGTCTGCCAGTGTGTGTTTTCCTTCCCTGGCAGGGATTGTGCCTGTAGCTGAATTTGTAATTCCAGTGCTGTGTTCCACAGGGTAATAGCTTGCCTGCACAGGGGGTATGAATGGGTCCCCCCTGTTTATGTACCACATGACTGTGGTGTTGTCTGTCCTTATTAATAGCTGGCCTGGATGCAGTAGGTCTTTGAAGGTCATAAGTGCATTTTGCACGGCTAGCATCTTCTTTTGGTTGATGTGTAGGTGCATCTCTTTTTGGGACCATTTTCCCTGAATGCACTGATCTGCCATGTGTGCTCCCCAGGCGTAGTCTGAGGCGTCTGTTGTGATGATTTGAGTTGCTTGTGGTAAACAGAAAGGGAGACCTGTGTTTCTTTGGCATGCTTGAGCCCACCACAAAAATTCCTTTTGAAGGCATGGAATGAGTGGTATAATTGTTTCCAAGCTGTGGCTGTGTTGAGACCATAAGTTTTTTAGGTACCATTGTAGTTTCCTCATATGCAGCTTTGCACATGGTATTTAGTAGGATGCAAGATGCCATGAACCCCAGAGCCTGCAGAACTTTCCTTGCAGTTAGCCTGGTTAAAGTTGCCATTTTGTTGAAGTATTGAGACAGTTGGCCTTGTTTGTCTGGCGTGAGGCAGGCCATCTGGGCCGTTGTATTTAAGCTGGCACCCAGGAAAATTATATGTTGAGAAGGTATTAGTTTTGATTTCTTTTTGTTCACTGTGTAACCCAGGCAGTTTAACAGTTTTATTACAAACGCCAGATGCTGCAATAGAATGTCCTTGCTGTCCGCTTGGATCAGGCAGTCGTCCAGATATGGGTAGATTTGTATTCCTTGTTGTCTGCAGAAGGCAATTACTGATGCCAGGCATTTCGTAAACACTCTGGGCACAGTAGATAAGCCAAAGGACAATGCAGAGAATTGGTAATGGGTTGAACCTGCAAGAAATCCGAGGTATCTTCTGCAATCTTGTCTGATAGGGACATGCAGGTATGCCTCCTTGAGGTCCAACGTTACCAGCCAAGACTCCTTGCCCAGCATGGGAAGAAGCTGCTGTAATGTGAGCATCTTGAATTTTGGTACCTCTAGATATGTGTGATAGGTCTCCAATCTTTGTCCTTCCTTGGTACCAGAAATAGTCTTGAATAAAAACCTTGACCTTGTTCTTTTGCAGGTACCTCTTGAATTGCTTTCATATCCATGAGAGCGGAAATTTGTTTTTGTGCCTCTGCCCATTGATTTTGTGGCAGGTTTGGCATGCCTCTCATTTTTGGAAGGGTGTGAAAGTGGAACCTGTAGCCTCTGTCTATAATATCCAGAATCCATTTGTCCTTTGTAACAATATGCCAGTTTTTTGAAAATAAGGCCAGTTTTCCGCCCAAAGGTGCTGCCATTATAGCTTTGTTTGGCAGGCATAGGGGAAAGTCATTGTGTCTGTTTTCTAAATGACTGTGGTCTATCTTCTTCACCTCTTGGGGCTGGTGCTTGCCACTGTCTAGCTCTGTAAGATCCTTGAGGTTGTCCTCTACCCCTTGGGCGTCTGTATCTGCCCCTTTGGGGCCTGTCCGTGGCTGGAAAGGACCAATTTTTTGAAGGCCAGTTTCTGCTGAAGCGTGGAGGCTGCACCTGCAAGAAATCTTTAACTGTTTGCATAGATTTCGCTTTTTCATCCATTTTCTTTAGTACCTCCTCAGCTTTAACACCGAACAATACATCTTTTTGTAGTGGTGCATCTAATAACTTTGCTTTGACATGATCTGGTAAGGTTTGCTCTTTTAGCCAAGCATGCCTACGTATGACAGACCCCGTGACAGCAGCTCTACATGAGGCCTCTAAAGCATCAAAACCACACTGCAAGGTATGCTTCCCCACTTGTTCTACTCCATGCAACAAATCCTGCAACTCTTTCAAATCTGGTTGTTCTGTTTGTGTCATTTTACTTTTCAGCTGAGATAGCAAGAACTGTTGGTACTTTAACATGTGAAATTGACAGTTTAATGCCCTCATGGTTAAAGTGGCTGATGTATACACCTTTTTCCCCACCTTTCTAATGCTCTGGAATCTCTCTCTGAAGGTAAAGGGTTTTTAGCAGTAGAGGCCTTAATCCCCTTGGGACCTTGTGAAATTGTTTCTGGGTCAGCAGTATTGCTTTTATAAAGGAACTGGTGAGAATCAGGAACCCGGTAATATCTGTCTGGTTTAACAGGGGCTGGAGGTAAAGAGTCTGGATTAAGACTGGCTTCTGCGTACACATCATCCAAAATATCTAAGACAGGAAGGATAGCCAGGGGCCTATGCTGGGGAAGCAGTAAAAATTCCCTGAGTCTTTTCTTGGAATCTGAGTAATCTTGGCCTTCCCAGTGGAAGTGCTCTCTCAATGTATGCAGGGGTTACCCAAATGAGTAGTCTTCGGGGGGGAGACCGAGGGAACAGACTCCTCAGCATCAGAGTCTTCAAAAGGGGAATAGGTGTAATCCTGGTCCTCAGAATGGTCTGAGGTAATAGAAGCCTGGTCTGAGGAAGGGTAGCCTTCCTCCAACCTGGGTCTTTTGTCTGAGGGGGGTTGAGAACCCCTGATGAGAGTAATCAAATCTTCAGCCATTTTAAGCATCTGTTTTTTAGGCATGGGGCCTTGAGAGGAGGTCTGAGGACCCTGTATTTTAGTTTTCAATGCAGCTTTAGATTTAGTGAAGGATTTAATAGAGAAGGTGGTAGGCCTGAAAACGCCTTCGGAAATGGCAGGCCTCACTAAATTTTCGGTTTCCCCGCCAAGAGTGGCGTGAGTATCTGCAGTGGTAATGGAGCCTGCGACCTCGGGTACTTAGGTCGCCGGTAAAATAGTTTCATCGGTAGTCAGGGGCTGCGTAGGCGCCTCGCTGAGAACCGGAGAACCTGTAGTCGGCCTAAGCGTGGTCTCAGTACTCGGTGCAGGCCTCGGATGTCTGTCCTTATCCTTGCATCTTTTGCCTAAAACTGGCGTCTGTGTATCCAACGACATGATATAATTATTTTTTTTGCCAAAATAATGAAGGGTGAACTCCGCCGGACGCTTAATAGTGCGCTTGTTAAACCTAGCACAAAAACGGCAGGCCGAGACGTCGTGGTCTGGCCCTAAGCAAGGTATACAGTAAGAGTGAAAATCCTTATGCGGTATTTGCTTCCCACAAGAAATGCAATTATTAACTTTGTCTGACATCGGTCTGAGGCAAGAAAATTTCCCCAAATGGGGTACTTAGCTTTAAAGAAGACTTCGGCTGAAATACTGTTCGTAAATCTCAGGAGCTGGCCGACCGGCACTTACGAACTGCTTCTGCTTCGGGCACCGCGCGGCAAGAAAGACTGAAGAAAATGGCATTGGCCGCCTCTTTTATACCCCTGCCGCACTGACGTCAGGGAAGAAGCGACGACAACAGACGCCGGACCTAGACTTTGGAATTCGGCCGCCTGACGGCAGGATAACCCAAGTGTGATGACTGCAGCTGTATGCACGATGAACATCTGCAGTGGCAAAGCCTGGTCTGGATTTAGAGTATGTAGGTAAGTGGTAGTGCTTAGTAAAAGTTGTGCACTGAAGTCCAAGCTGCAGCCTCCAAAAAATCCTTGGTTGGTACTCCTCTGAGGAAGGCTGCTGATGTGGCTGCTGCCCTGGTAGGATGTGGTCTAATGCCCTTAGGCACTGCCTTGCCATGTTGTGAATAGCAGAAACGAATGCAGTGTCCTGTCCATTTTGAAATAGTCTGCTATGAGATGGCCTTTCCTTGTGATCCTGCAGCATATGTCACTAAAAGTTGCTCAGTCTTTCTGAAAGCTTTAGTTTTGTTCAAGTAGCAGCGTAGCTGTCTGTGTATGTCCAAATAATGAAGTCTCTTCCCTTTATTTTGTGGGTTTGGGAAAAAAGTAGGCAAAACAATGGTTTGGACAAGAGCCACACTGGACACCACCTTAGGCATAAATGTTGGGTTTGTCCTTAGAGAAACCCTGTCCGGATGGAAGATAATAAAAGGTTCCACAGCCATTAATGCTTGTAACTCTGAGACTCTTCTTGCTGAAGTTATTGCTAGGAGCAGAGTTGTTTTCCATAAGAATTTTATCTCAGCTGTATTGGCTGGCTCAAAAGGAGGCTATGTGAGTTTTTCCAAGACAAAATTGAGGTCCCATGCAGGTATTGGTGCTCTCCTTGGAGGTCTTCTATTTTTGGCCCCCCTGAGGAACTGCCTAAGCAATGGATGTGAAAAAATAGGCAGGTCTGTATTGTAATGAGCTGAAATGGCAGAGGCATGGATCTTAATTGATGAGAAGGATAGGCCTTTGCCCAGCATCTCAGTTAGATATTGTAAAATCTGAGGTATATTTGGGACAAGTGTGTCAATTCCTTGTGCCTGGTTCCAAGCACAGAATCTTCCATTTTTCTGCATAAGATTTTCTGGTGCTGGGCCTCCTGGCCTCCAAAATAACGTCCATAACCGCTTTAGAGAGAGGTGTATTCTGAATGGTTACACTATCCGCCATGCAGTTAGATTTGTGGTTCTGAGCTGGCTGTGCAGGATCTGATTGTTTTGTTGGGTCAGTAAATGAGGAATTTGAGGCAATGTCCAGGCTGGGCCTTGTGACAAGCTCCTTAGGATTGGGTACCAGTGTTGGCGTGGCCAATCTGGGGCAATTAGTATCATTTGTGGCTTCTCTTGTCTGACCTTTAGGAGTACCTTGGGGAGGAGAGGCAGTGGGGGAAAGGCATATACTGTAAGGTTGTTCCAGCTGAATGACAAGGCATCCACTTCCCATGCTTGCTTGTGATAAGTCCTTGTGCAGAATCTCTGAAGTTGGCAGTTGTGAGGGGAGGCAAAAAGATCCATGTCTGGGCATCCACATTTCCTTGTTATCATGCTGAAGATTTGTGGATCTAGTTTCCACTCGTGAGGATCCATGAGGTATCTGCTTAGTTCGTCTGCCAGAGCATTTGTTTTTCCTGGCAGGAATTGTGCTTGGAGGTGTACTTGGTAGGTCAATGCTGTGTTCCGCAAAATCATGGCTTGTCTGCAGAGGGTGTAGGAATGTGTGCCCCTCTGCTTGTTTATGCACCACATAACTGTGGTGTTGTCCGTCTTTATCAGCAGTTGTCCTGGATGAAGTAGGTCCTTGAAGGCTGTCAGGGCATTTTGTACAGCTAGCATCTCTTTTTGATTAATGTGAAGATGCCTTTGGCTTGGGGGCCATGTGCCCTGAATACATTTTCCTGCCATGTTGCCCCCCCAGGCATAACCTGATGCATCTGTTGTTAGTGTTTGCCTGGCTGTGGGTAAAGTGAAAGGCTGCCCCTTGTTGTGGTGACAGGCCTGTGCCCACCATCGAAACTCCTGTTGCAGGCAGGGAATGAGTGAAATTAATGATTCCAGGCTGTGGCAATGTTGAGTCCAAACACTCTTTAGATACCATTGTAGTTTCCTCATATGCAGTCTTGCATATGGAATTAGCAGAATGCAGGAGACCATGTAGCCCAGAGCCTGCAGAATTTTTCTTGCAGAAAACTGGGTCATTGTTGCCATGCTTTTGAAGTAAGAAGTCAGTTGCCTTTGTTTCTCTGGCGTGATATAAGCCATCTGGGCAGTTGTATTTAAGCTTGCACCCAGGAATACCATCTCTTGAGAGGGTACTAGTTTTGATTTCTTTTCATTTACTGTGTACCCTAGGCAAATTAGTAACCTTTTTACAAACGCCAGATGCTTTAGTAGAATGTCTTTGGTCTCTGCTTGAATAAGGCAGTCGTCCAAGTAGGGATATATTTGAATTCCTCTGTCTGCAAAATGCAATTACTGGTGCCAGACATTTTGTGATGACCCTGGGCGCAGTAGATAAGCCAAAGGGCAGTGCAAAGAATTGACAGTGGATTGAGCCAGCTATGAGTCTGAGGTATCTTCTGCAAGACAGTCTGATTGGGATTTTCTGTTTTAACAGAGACATTAAGTATTGCTGATATTTTAGCCAAGGTAGCAGAAGTGTAATTTTTTTCCCCCATCTGTCCAGTGCCCTAGAATCTCTATCTGAGGGGACAGGGTTTTTTGCAGTAGCAGCCTTGACCCCTTTGGGACCCTGAGAAATAGTTTCTGGGTCAGCAGCAGGGATTTTATATAGAAATTTATGATAATCTGGAACCCTGTAGTATCTGTCTGGCTTAACAGGTGCAGGAGGTAGAGAGTCGGGAGACAGGCCGGACTCTGAAAATACATCATCTACAATGTCTAGAACAGGTGGAATATAGCAAGAGGTCTGTGCTGAGGTAGAAGAAGAAAGTCTCTGAGCCTTTTCTTAGAATCTGAATAATCTTGGCTCTCCCAGTGGAAATGCTCCCTCATGGTATGCAGGGTTTCCCCAAACGAGTAATCCTCAGGAGGAGAAGCTGAAGGAATAGATTCTTCAGCATCAGAATCCTCATAGGGAGGAATAGAGTATCCCTGTTCTGAAGAGGAGTCAGAGGAAAAGGAAACCTGATCAGAGGAATCATATTCAGTATCTTGCCTAGGCCTCTTATCAGGAGGGGGATGGGAACCCCTGATCAAAGTAATTAGGTCTTCGGCCATTTTGAGCATCTGTTTCTTAGGCATAGAAGTCTGTCCTGGAGAATGCTGCATTTGTTTTCTTGTCTTTAAAACTGTTTTAGTCTTGGTCTTGGATGCTGAAGTTGGCTTGATATAAAGCAGTGTAGGTCTGAAAACACCCTCAGAAGCTGATGCCTGCTCAGCAGCTCCGGACCCATCTGAGGGATTAGTTTCTGAAGGCCCAATACCTTGAATATCCAGAGGCCTAGCTGTCTCCACGTGGGAGTCGGATGCGGCCTGTGGCTCTGAGGTAGCGGGTGTCAGGGGCTTTCAAAGCACCTCACTGAGAACCGGCGACTGGCCTAGAAGAGGCTTCATCGGTTTTGGACCTCGGATGCCGGTACTTTTCTTTTTCCTTGCGCTTTTTATGAATTCCGGTCGCCGGTTGTTCCGACAACATTATATAGTTAAACCTTCAGCCAAAGTAATGAAAAGCAAAATCGTACCGATGCTTAATAGTGCGTTGGTTAAATCTAGCACAAAACAGACAACTAGCAACGTCGTGGTCAGGGCCTCGGCAAGGAATACAGTAAGAGTGAGAATCCTTATGAGGTATTTGCTTCCCGTAAGAAATACAATGGTTAACTTTTTCTGACATCGGTCTGGAGCAAGAAAAAAAGTTTCCCCAACGGGGTACTTAGCTTTATAGAAGACTTCGGATCTGAAATTCAATTTTGAAAATCTCAGGAGTCGGCCGACTGGCACTTGCGAACTGCTTTTGCTTTGGGCACCGCGCGGCAAGAAAGACTGAAGAAAATGGCATCGGCTGCATCTTTTATACCCCTGGCACACTGACATCAGGGAAGAGGCGACAGCAACCAACGCTGGACCAGGACTTTGGAATTCAGGCCGACTGCGGGTAGCCTGCTAACAGGATAACCCAAGTGTAATGACTGCAACAGTGAAACACGAACATATAGCATGGGGTCTGGGAGACAAGTTTCAGTAAAGAAAGTACAGTTGTGTACACTTACCATAAATGTAGATGTTAGAGTATATTCACTGTTGCAGTCCTCACACTTGGGTTATCTGCCTGCAGGTAGTCCTCAGTCGGCCAGAATACCAGTGTCTTGGGATTTCTGCGTTGGAAGCTGTCGCCTCTTCCATGACATCAGGTCATCAGGGGTATAAAACGTTCAGCCGACGCCACTGCATCAGTTTTTCTTGCCCCAGATGTCAGGAGTCCCCAAAACAGGAATCAATTACATGGTGTGAAACACTTCCAGTAAAAAGTAAATGCCATAGCCATAACATATGGCCAAAAAGAGTAAAGGTGAAAAGCATAGAGAAGTCGGGGGGCTGGAGGGAGGGTAACCAGGACTGCAATCGTGAATACACTCGAACATCTACATTTATGGTAAGTGCACACAACTGTACTAATGTTCTTAGTACTTTCACCGTTTGCAGTCATTACATTTGGGTAGATTCCCAAAGCTAAAGGGAGGAGGCAGTTAGACATCATTAGGACGAACTATAAGGCCCTGCAAGAGTGCAGTGGCAAAACCAGCTCTGGATTTAGAAAAAATTGGCAAGTGGCAATGTATGTACAGAACTCCAGGTAGCAGCTTCTAGGCTGTCCCTGGTAGGGAACACCTCTGAAAAAGACTGTAGATGTAGCCCTGATTGAATGTGGTCTTATCCCCTGTGGGGTAGGTTTTCCATGATGCTTATATAGCAGAAACAAATGCAATGGCCTATCCACTTAGAAATGGTTTTATTTGAAATGGCCTTCCCCTCTGCCCCTGCAGTAAATACGACTAGCAGTTCAGATTTCCTGAGAGGCTTAGTCCTGTCCAAGTAAAATCTAAGTTGTCTGTGCACGTCCAAGGAGTGCAGTACTCATTCCCCTTTGTTCTGTGGATTAGAAAAGAAGGTTGCCAAATGAATGGACCTATTAAGGGCCACACTGGATACCATCTTGGGCATAAATGAGGGATTGGTCCTGAGGGACACCCTGTCCGCATGAAAGATTATGAAAGGCTCCCCTGCCATGAGGGCCTGTAATTCAGACACCCTTCTTGCTGAAGTGATGGCTAGGAGGAAAGCTGTTTTCCAAGAAAGGAATTTCAACTCTGCATTTGCAGCTGGCTCAAAGGGAGGTAGAGTGAGCTTTTCCAATACAAAGTTAAGGTCAGAGGCTGGAGTAGGGGCTCTCCTGGGTGGTCTTACGTTTTTGGCCCCTCTGAGGAATTGCTTCAGCAATGGATGAGAGAAGAGGGGTGGCTCTGTATTATAATGAGCTGAGATGGCAGAGGCATGAATTTTGATGGAAGAAAACGAAAGGCCCTTGTGATGCATCTCAGGTAAGTATTGAAGAATGAGCTGTAAATTGGGCACAGTTGTGTCCATCTCCTGTGTTTGGCTCCAGGAACAGAATCTCTTCCATTTTTAAGCATAGGATTTTCTAGTACTAGGCTTCCTTGCCTTCAGAATGACATCCATCACTTGCTTACTGAGGGATGGTAAAGGAGAGGTCATGTAATTAGCCCGGCTGCAAAGTTCAGGGTTTGAAGCTGTGGGTGCAGATTTTGGCCCCCCTGCTTGGACAGCAGGGCAGGGGTTTGAGGCAGGTGCCATGGCTCCAGAAGTGACACACTGGACAAGAGGGGGTACCAGTGTTGGCGTGGCAAGTCTGGTGCAATAAGTATTGTCCTTGGTTTATACTGTTTGATCTTTAGTAGCACTTTGGAGAGGAGAGGCAGACTGGGAAAGGCATAGACTGACCGTTTTTTCCAGCTGAAGGACAGGGCATCCACTTTCCAAGCTTGTCTGTGGGGAGTCCTTGTGCAGAATTTTTAGTTCTGAGGGGAGGCAAAAAGGTCTATCTCTGGGCTCCCCCATTTGATTCTCAAATGTTGAATATCTTTGGTTCCAGTTTCCACTGTTTTGGGTCCATGAGAATTCTGCTTAGGTCGTCTGCCAGTGAATTTAGTTTGCCTGGCAATTGAGCTGGTTTGCTCTTGTTAGCTGAAGGCTGTGTTCCTCAGAGGCATAGTCTGGGGGGGGGGGGTATGAATGGGTTCCCCCCTGCTTGTTTTATGTACCACATAACAGTGGTGTTGTCCGTCTTTACCAATAATTGTTCTGGAAGAATGTGGTCCTTGAGGGCTGTCAGAGCATTCTGTGCAGCTAACATTTCTTTTATGGATATGCAGGTGCATTTGACTCTGGTTCCATTTGCCCTGAATGCACTGCTCTGCCAAGTGAGCCTCCCATGCATAGTCTGTTGCATCTGTTAGGGTTTGGGCGGCAGGGGGTAGAGTGAAAGGCATTCCCTTGTTTAGGTGGCAAGCCTCTGCCCACCAAAGGAACTCTGTCTTTAGACAAGGTATGATAGGAATCACTGATTCTAGGTCCTGAGAATGTTGGCACCATAGGCTTTCAAGATACCATTGTAGTTTCTTCATATGCAGTCTTGCATATGGAATTAGTAGAACGCAAGAGGCCATGAACCCCATGACTTGCCGTATTTTCCTTGCAGATAGCTGGGTCTTTGAGGCCAGAAGTCTAAAGTAGGCTGTCAAATGAACTTGTTTCTCTGGCGTAAGGTATGCCATCTGGGAAGTTGTATTCAAGCTTGCTCCCAGGAATACAATTTGTTGGCAGGGTACTAGATGTAATTTCTTTTTGTTTATGGTGTACCCCAGAGAAGTTAGTAATGTCTTTACAAATGCCAGATGATTTAATAGTATGTCCTGGTTTTCTGCCTGAATTAGATAATCATCCAGGTATGGGTATATTTTAATATTTCTTTGCCTGCAAAATGCAATGGACTGGAGCTAGGCACTTTGTGAATACCATGGGCGCAGTAGATAAGCCAAAGGGCAGTGCAGAGAATTGATAGTGCATGTAGCCTGCTCTGAAGCATAGGTATCTTCTGCAAGATTCCCTTATTGGGATGTGCAGGTAAGCTTCCTTTAAATCCAGTGTTGCCAACCAGGCATTTTTGCCTAGCACAGGAAGCAGCTGATGAAGAGTTAGCATTCTGAATTTTCAGATTACCAAAGAAGTGTTTAGGATAGACGGGTCCAGGATAGGATGCCAGGAATTGTCTTTTCTGGGTACCAGGAAATGTCTTTAGTAGGAACCTTGCCCCCATTCTTCTTCTGGGACAGGTTGAATAGCCCTGATGCTTAGAAGAGAGAGAACTTGCTTTTGAGCCTCTGCCCACTGATTTGGGGGTAGGTCTGGCCAACCGTTTGGGGTTGGTACGGAGTGGAAGTGGAATCTATCCTTGGGAAACTATATTTAAAACCCATTTCTCTTTGGTAATGAGTTCCCACTTTTTTGCATGCAGGGCGATCTTTCCCCCTAAAGGAACAGTCAGTTGAGCAGGGCTTGGAAGGTTTACAGTTGCGTCATTGTGACAGTTTATCACGGGGTGTCTTACTCCTTCCAGCTTTGGAAGTGGGAGCTCTCCACTGCTTAGGCCTATGACTACCTTGGGATTGAAACCTGGATGTTCTGCTGGTTCTGGGTTTGGACTGAGAAGGCCTGGAAGAGGCAGGAAAGGACCAATTCTTAGAAGGCCAGTGCCTACTAAATCTGGGAGGTTGTACTTACAGGAAATCTTTAACAGTTTGCACAGATTTAGCTTTTTCCTCCACCTTTTTAAGTACTACTACTGCTTTGTTGCCAAACAGGCGGTCTTGGTTTAAGGGAGCATCCAGTAATTTAGCTTTAACATGATCTGGCAAAGATTGCACCTTAAGCCAAGCATGCCTTCTAAGTACAGAACCAGTGACAGCAGCCCTGCAAGATGCCTCCAATGAATCAAAACCATATTGCAAAGTATGTTTTCCAACTTGTTCAGCAGAATGCATTAAATCCTGTAATTATTTATTTTCAGCACAATTAGGAATCAACATCATTTTCTCTAAGCAATCCAATAATATGCTGCTGATACTTTAACATATGAAACTGGCAGTTTAAGGCCCGAATGGCCAAAGTTGCAGAAGTGTATACCTTCTTACCCCATCTGTCCAGGGCCCTGGAATCTGTATCAGAGAGGGTAGGGTTTTTGGCAGTAGAAGCCTTAATGCCTTTAGGCCCCTGTGAAATGATCTCAGGATCCACAGTAGGATTCTTAAAGAGGAAAGTACAGTTTTGTACCTACCATAAATGTAGATGTCCGACAGGTATGCATCTGCAGTCATCACATATGGGTTGTCCTGCCTCAGGCAGCCCTTCGGTCGGCCGGATTCCAAAGTCTGGGTCCGGCGTCAGCTGATGTCGCACTTTCCCAGAAGTCAGAGCGCCTGGGGTATAAAAGCATCAGCCGACGCCATCTTCCTCAGTTTTTCTTGCCCCAGATGCCAGGTGCCCTCTAAGGAAGGCTAAATTTGGAGAGATGCATTTAAAAATCCAAACATGCACAATAATATAAAAACAAATACACCATAATAGATCACCCCAGCTAGCTATAAGAGGGGTAAGTACCAAAGAAATACCACAGAGGGGAAGGAGGGAGGGTAAAACTGACTGCAGATGCATACCTATCGGACATCTACATTTATGGTAGGTACAAAACTGTACTATGTCCTTCAAGGATGCATCTGCAGTCATCACATATGGGTTGAATACCATAGCCAATCTGGGGGTGGAGGAACTATGTAAAGGATGGTGTAGCTAAAATGCCCTGCAGGACTGCCGTAGCAAAGCCTGCTCTGGATCTGGAATATAAAGGTAAATTGTAATGCTTGGCAAATGTATGCACGGAGCTCCATGTAGCAGCTTCTAAAATGTCCTTGGCAGCCACCCCTCTTAAGAAGGCTGTGGAGGTGGCTGTGACTCTCGTGGAATGAGGTCTAATGTTAGCTGGCACAGTTTTTCCATGAAAGGAGTAACAAAAACGAATGCAATTCCCTATCCATTTTGAAATTGTCTGTTTGGAAATTGCTTTTCCTTGTGTACCAGCAGCATATGCTACCAACAGCTGGTCAGTTTTTCTGTAACCTTTAGTTCTGTCCAAGTAGTAGCGCAACTGTCTGTGTATGTCCAGGGTGTGCAGAAGTTTCTCCCCTTTGTTTTGTGGATTTGGAAAGAAGGTAGGCAAGTGAATAGCTTGATTTAATGAAACCCTGGATACCACCTTTGGCATAAATGTAGGATTGGTTCTCAATGAAACTCTGTCCTGATGAAAAATAAGAAATGGCTGTACTGCCATAAGGGCCTGTAACTCAGATACTCTTCTTGCTGAGGTTATGGCCAGAAGGAAAGCAGTCTTCCAAGACAGGAACAGTAGTTCTGTAGATGCTGCTGGTTCAAAGGGAGGCAGTGTTAGTTTTTCCAACACGAAGTTAAGGTCCCAAATAGGTAGAGGTGGTTTCCTTGGAGGATTGATGTTTTTGATTCCTCTTAGAAACTGTCTTAGGAGAGGATGAGAGAAGACAGGTGGATCAGTATTTTACTCTGCTGAAATTGCTGAAGCATGAATTTTAATGGAAGAGTAAGACAGACCATTGTGGAACATTTCTGCCAAGTATTCCAGGATATGTGCCATGTTTATCACTGTCGCATCTAGGCCCTTTGTGGTGTTCCAAATGTGAAATCTTTTCCATTTTGCTGAACATGCCTTTCTTGTGGAAGGCCGGTGAGCTTCCATAATAATATCTTTCACTCTCTGGGATAGCTTGTCCTGAGGAGGAGTCAAGGTATTTTCCAGGCTGTTAGTTGCAAGGTTTTCAGGTTGGAATGCAGAGTTTTGTAATTGTGCTGTGTCAGTAGAAGTGGCCATAGAGGAAGAGGCCATGGTTTCGCAAGTGACATGCTCTTTAACAGTGGGTACCAGTGCTGTCTTGGCCAGTCCGGAGCTATCAGAATCACTTTTGGCTGCTCTGTCCTGATCTTCAGTAAAACCTTGGTCATTAATGGGAGAGGTGGAAATGCATACACTGTTAGAGTTCTCCAGCTGAAAGAGAGGGCGTCCACTTTCCATGCTTGTGGGTGGTATGTCCTTCAGCAGAATTTCTTCAGTTGATGATTGTGGGGGGAGGCAAAAAGATCTAAGTCCGGCCTCCCCCATGATTGTGTTATCTGTAGAAAGATGTCTTGGTGCAGCATCCATTTGTGTGCATCCATGATATTTCTGCTTAAGCTGTCCGCCAGTATATTGTCTTTCCCTGGCACAAACTGGGATTGTAGCTGTATATTGAGTTTCAAGGAAAGTTCCCATAGATTCATTGCCAGCCTGCAAAGAGGATAGGAATAGGTGCCTCCTTGCTTGTTTATGTACCACATAACCATGGTGTTGTCTGTCCTTATTAGCAGATGGCCATGATGCAGAAAGGGTTTGAAGGCTTCGACTGCATGTATCACTGTCAGCATTTCCTTTTGGTTTATGTGCATGCGTAGCTCTTTTTGTGATCATAGACCTTGAATGCATCTGCCCTCCATGTGCGCTCCCCATCCGTGGTCTGAAGCATCTGTTTTAATGGTTTGGCTGGCTATTGGTTTGCTGAAAGGCAGACCCTGTTTGACTGGCTTGCTTGAGCCCACCACAGAAATTCCTTTTGAAGGCATGGAATGAGTGGTATCAAAGTTTCCAGGCTGTGACTGTGGTACCATTAGGTACCATTGTAGTTTCCTCATATGTAGTCTTGCTTGTGGAATCAGAAGGATGCAAGAAGCCATGTAACCCAGGGCCTGCAGGATTTTCCTTGCAGTCAGCTGGGTTTGTCTTGTCAGATTTTTGAAGTAATCTGGTAGTTGACTGTTTTTCTTCTGTGAGGAAGGCCATTTGGGTGGTTGTATCTAGATCTGCACCCAGAAAGGTTATTCTTTGGGATGGAACAAGTCTTGATTTGTGAAAGTTGACTGTACATCCCAAGGCCTGAAGTAGGTGGATGGCATAATTCAAGTGTTTTACCAAAGTTTGTCTGTCCGCTTGTATAAGGCAGTCGTCCAGATATGGGTATATTTGAATCCCCTGAAGTCTGCAGTGTGCAATTACTGATGCCAGGCATTTCGTGAATACTCTGGGCGCAGTAGATAAGCCAAAGGGCAATGCTGAGAATTGATAATGCTCTGACCCTGCAAGAAATCTGAGGTGTCTTCTGCAACTTTGTCTGATAGGGACATGCAAGTATGCCTCCTTGAGGTCTAGAGTTACCAGCCAAGACCCCTTGCCCAGCATGGGAAGGAGCTGCTGTAGAGTCAGCATTTTGAACTTTGGCACAATGAGATAAGTATTCAGTGCGGACAAGTCGAGAATAGGCCTCCATTGTTCTTTTCTTGGAACAAGGAATAGTCTGGAATAAAATCCTTGGCCTTGTTCTGAGAGAGGAACCTTTTCTATAGCTTTCATTTGCATTAAGCTGGAAATTTGTTTCAAAGCCTCTGCCCTTTGATTCGGTGGCAGGTCTGGCATGCCCTTTCTTTTTGGTAATGTGTGGAAATGAAACCTGTATCCTTTGTCTATTATTTGTAGTGTCCATTTGTCCATTGTAATACTGTGCCAATTTTCTGAGAATAAAGAAAGCTTTCCGCCCAAAGGTGCTTCCAATTGAGCCCTGGTTGGCGGTGTCAAAAGTAAAGTCATTGAGCCTGTCCTTGTGCAGCAGTTGAAGGTCCTGCATTACCTCTCTGGTTGGGAGGCTGCCACTGACGTCCTCTGTAGGAGCCTCTAGCTTGCCCTCTACCTCTGGCACGCCTGTTCTTGCCTCTCTGAAACCTCTCTGTGTCTGGAAAGGACCAATTCTTGGAAGGCCAATTCCTGCTGAATCTTGGTGGTTGTACTTGGAGAAAATCTTTGACTGTTTGTACGGATTTTGCCTTTTCTTCAAATTTCTTTAGGACCTCCTGAGCCGTGGAGCCAAATAACTTTTGCTTTTCCAGAGGAGCATCCAGCAGCTTTGCTTTAACATGGTCTGGCAGAGATTGTTCCTTCAGCCAAGCATGCCAACGTATGACTGCGCCAGTCATAGCTGACCTACATGAAGCTTCCAATGCATCATAACCACATTGCAAGAAATGGTTGCTAACCTGTTGTGAGTTATGTACCAGATCCTGAAGTGACTTATGTCTAGGGGTCAGGTGAAGACAGCTTTTTATGCAATTCATCTAACAAATACTCTTGGTACTGTATCATATGAAATTGACAATTTAATGCCCTCATAGAAAGAGTAGCAAAAGTATACACTTTTTTACCCCATCTCTCTAAAGCTCTGGACTCCCTTTCAGAGGGGAGAGGATTTTTAGCAGTGGCAGCTGCAACCCCTTTAGGGCCCTGGGAAATAATTTCTGGATCAGCAGAGTGGCCTTATAAAGGTAAAGATGCGAGTCCGGGACCCTGTAGTACCTATCGGGTTTGGCAGGAGCCGGAGGGAGAGAATCAGGGGTTGTGCTAGAGTCAGAGTACACATCATCAATGACATTCAAAACAGGAAGAATAGCTAAAGGTCTATGCCGAGGAAAATGTAAAAAGGTCCTTAATCTTTTCCTGGAATCAGAGAATTCCTGGCCCTGCCATTGGAAATGCTCTCTTCTCATGGTGTGTAGTGTCTCCCCAAAGGAAAACTCTTCAGGAGGGGAGGCCGAGGGAATAGATTCCTCTGCATCAGAATCCTCGTAGGCCGAAAAAGCCTCCTCCTGGTGGTCCGAGAGAGTAGAGCCATCAGAGGCCTCATCTGAGGAGTGGGGATCAGAGGGCTCAACCCTGGGCCTTTTGTCTGGAGGAGGTTGAGAGCCCCTGTCCGGATGAGGTTGAGAGCCCCTAATTAAGGAGATAAGATCCTCTGCTAAGCTTAGAATCTGTGAACCGGTAGAGGGTCCCTGAGGGATAACCTTGGGAGGCAAAGCTTTTGAGAGTTTAGCAGCTTTAGCCCTGGAGAATGCCTTAATGGACATGGATGCAGGAGGCCTGGCTGCACCACGTGCTGGTGTAGACTTGTCTAAAGGAATGGTGTCGGAAGATTCCAGGACACCACTTTCTGTTGGAAATTCAATAACAGACTCAGCCGGGGCCTCCGGGACCGAGGTAGTCGGTTGAGCAGTTTCAGTAATTGGAAGTACCAAGGACTCAGTTTCAGCCGAGACAGAGACACTCGCGGTAGGCCTGGCCGTGGTTTCAGCCAAAACCGCGGCCCGCGTGTCGGTCCTTGTCCTTCCGTTTCTTAACTAAATGAGAAGTCGGAGTCTCCGACGGCATCTTATACGAAAAACTAGCCCCAAAAAATTCCTCTGCAAACTCCGCCCGACGTCTAAGAGTGCGTCGGTTGAAGGAAGCACAGGCTGAACAGGCCGAGACGTCGTGGTCTGGGCCTAGGCAGGGGAGGCAGTAAGAGTGGAAATCCTTATGAGGTATTTGTTTCCCACAAGTTAAACAATTATTAACTTTATCTGACATCGGCTGAGGCAAGAGAGAGTCCCCAACGGGGTACTTAGCTTTTTGAAGTCTTCGGTAGCTGAATTACAGGAGCTGGCCGACCGGCACTTGCGAACTGCTTCTGCTTCGGGCACCACGTGGCAAGAAAGACTGAGGAAGATGGCGTCGGCTGATGCTTTTATACCCCAGGCGCTCTGACGTCGGGGAAAGAGCGACATCAGCCGACGCCGGACCCAGACTTTGGAATCCGGCTGACCGAAGGGCTGCCTGAGGCAGGACAACCCATATGTGATGATTGCAGATGCATCCTTGAAGGACATCTTGTGAGAGTCAGGAACTCAAATACCTATCAGGTTTTCTGGGAGCTGGAGGTAAAGTGTCAGGGGCAGGCTAGATTCTTAGAAGGCATCATCTACAATGTCCAATACAGGAGGGATAGCTAAAGGCCTTTGTTGAGGTAGGAGTAAGAATTCCCCAAGACTCTTTTTGGAGCCAGAGTAATCCTGGCCTTCCTAGCGGAAATGCTCCCTAATAGTATGCAAAGTTTCACCAAAAGAGAAATCCTCAGGAGGGGAAGCAGAGGGAATGGAGTCCTCTGCATCAGAATCTTCATAGGTAGATAAGGGCAACTCCTGGTCATCAGAGAAAACAGAAATTTCAGAATCCTGATCAGAAGAATCAGAAGGAAAATCAGTTCTAGGTCTCTTAGAGGGTGAAGGGTGGCTTCCCCTGATAAGTAATAAGGTCTTCAGCCATTCTTATAATTTGTTTTTTAGGCATAGGGGCCTGACCATGCGGTCTGGGCATTGGTTTTCTAGGCATGGATCGTGTTTTAGGCCTTGAGGAAGGTGGCATCGGTTTAATATGCAAGTCAGTAGGCCTGAATACACCCTCAGAAGCTGGTGCCTGCACAGCGGCTCCGGACCCATCCATGGTAGAGACACCCGCAGGTTCCACAGTATAAGAAGCATCTCGCTGCATACCGGACTCCGAATGGGTCTCAGTAAAGGCCTGTGAATCAGAGGTAACAGGCATCAGGGGCTGCGTAAGCGCCTCACTGAGTACCAGCGAACTAGCTTAGGAGAAGCATCGTCAGCAGCTTTGGACCTATGAGGTCTGTCTCTGCCTTTATGTTTTTTCAGAATGTCCGAAGTCGGGTGGCTTACCGAAGCCATTTCTGGATAAATTGAACTGAGTACCAAAATATTTAGAAGCGAAAATGAACAGACGACGAATAGTTCGAGGTTAGGCACAAAACCGACAGCGAGGTACGTCATGGTCTGGGCCTAAGCAAGGAATGCAGTACGAATGAAAATCTTTATAAGGTATTTACTTTTCACAAGAAATACAATTGTTAAACTTTTACGGACATCAGTTTAGAGCAAGAAAAAGGTTCCCCAATGGGATACTTAGCTTAGCTGAAGACTTTGGATCGGAAACTCGAAAAAGAAAATTTCAGGAGTCAGCCAACCGGCACTTGCGAACTGCTTCTGCTTCGGGCACCACATGGCAAAAAAGACTGATGTAATGGCTTTGGCTGCATGCTTTATACCCCTGACTACCTGACGTCATGGAAGATGAGACAGCAACCAACGCAGGACCCAAGACTTTGATAAAACGTCTGACTGAGGGCTACCTGCAAGCAGAAAAAACAAATGTAATGACTGCAACAGTGAAACACGAAGAACATCTGTACTATGTTCTCCGTGTTTCACTGTTGCAGTCATCACACTTGGGTTGATTCCCAAAGCTGAGGAAGGGAGGAGGCAGTCAAGAAGTATTAGGGCTGGCTAGCAGGCCTTGTAAGACTACTGTGGCAAATCCAGCTCTGGATTTAGAAAAGACAGGTAAGTGCTAATGCTTGGTGAAGGTGTGTACAAAACTCCAGATTGCAGCTTCCAGGATGTCCCTGGTAGGGACTCCCCTGAGAAATGCTGTATAAGTTGAGTTAGCCCTAGTGGAATGAGTTTTGATCCCCTGTGGGATAGGTTTACCATGGTGTTTGTAGTAAAAAATGGATGCAGTATGCTATCCATTTGGAAATGGTTTGCTTTGAAATGGCCTTGCCCTCTGCCCCTGTAGCAAAGCCGAGTAGCAGCTGGTCAGATGTTCTGCAAGGTTAGTCCTGTCAAGGTAGAACCTGAGCTGTCTGTGCACATCCAAGGAATGCAGGATACTTTCCCCTTTATTCTGAGGATTAGGAAAAAAGGTTGGTAAATGGATTGGTTTAAAGCCACACTGGATACCACTTTGGGCATAAATGATGGGTTAGCCCTGAGGGAAACCCTGTCTGCATGGATGATAATGAAGGGTTCCACAGCCATAAGAGCCTGTAACTCAGACACTCTTCTTGCTGAAGTGATGGCTAGAAGTAAGGCTGTTTTCCAAGAGAGGAAGTTAACCTCTGATGTAGCAGCAGGTTCAAAAGTGGGAAGAGTGAACTTCTCTAGTACAAAGTTAAGGTCCCAGGCAGGAATGGGAGCTCTCCTCCGGGGTCTTAAATTGTTAGCTCCTCTCGGGAACTGTTTGATCAGAGGGTGAGAGAAGAGGGATGGCTCAGTAATGTAATGAGATGAGATGGCAGAGGCATGAATCTTAATTGATGAGAAGGATAGGTCTTTGTGGAGCAGCTCTGCTAGGTAATTTAGGATTTGAGGCAAGGTGGGCATGGCTGTGTCCTTTCCTTGAGACTGGGCCCAAGTAAAGTATCTTTTCCACTTTTCTGAATAGGATTTCCTGGCACTAGACCTCCTGGCCTCAAGGATGGCATCCAGCACCTGTTTGCTGAAGGTTGCTGGTGATGTATTCAGGGAATAAGCCAGGCTGCAAGGTTCAGGGTTTGCAGCTGATGATGCAAAATCTGTCCCTCCTGCTAGTACAGCAGAGGGGCGGGGGTCTGATGTAGGTGCCAGGGTGGCACTGCTGTTAAGACTGCGTAGGAGTGGGTACCAGTGCTGGCATGGCCAGTCTGGTGCAATAAGGATTGTCCTTGGCCTGTCCTGTTTGATCTTGAGTAGTACTTTTAAAAGGAGGGGCAGATGGGCAAAGGCATAGATTGAGAGGTTTTCCCATGTAAAGGATAGGGCATCCACTTTCCATGCTTGGCTGTGGGGAGTTCTGGTGCAAAATTTGCTCAATTGATGGTTTTGGGGGGAAGAAAAGAGGTCCACCTCTGGTGTTTCCCGCCTGTGGGTTAGAAGTTGGAATGAGGGGGTGTGGCCAAGATGGGCTCTGAGTAGCAGCAGATTTCAACAGCTCCATTTGTTTGTGTCTTTCGGCTTTTCCCGGTTAGGGGTCGCCACAGCGGAACTCCAGTCCGCTAATGACCGGCAGCTGATTTTTTACGTGCCGAGTTACCAGCCCTGACACAACCTTCAACGAAGGTACACCCATTCACGCATGTCTCCACGCAGAAGACGCGCTAGCTGAGAATCGAACCGGACAGCATCTTACTGTGAGGCGACAACGCTACCGCAGCACCACCACATTTCAACAGCTCCACTAAAGAAATATTATTCTGACAGGAATTCTGCATTCAAACTAAAAACCGAAAATACCTTTATATATGGTTTGAAAGAACTTAACTTCATCTACAATAATATCTAGTTAAAAGCAAAAAAAAAAGGCAGATTTTCTTGTCAAATTATTCCTGGATAATTTCTCCTCATCTGAAAGAATTCATCATGAGCTTGACTAAATCCAGCAACCAAGATTCCAGCCTCAAAAGAGAGATTCAGACTTTGATAACAAATATACAGGATCTTACTACAAAAATTGATAAGCTGGATATGAAAATAGATAATTTCAAGGAAAAAACTACCAAACAAATGGATTTACTTCAACAAGACTCGTTACAACAAAAATCACAGATAACAGGTATTGAAGAAACTCTGACCAATATGGATGGGAATATTAATGAAAATGAAAACAATGTGGAATTCTTACTCAAACAAAATACTTCTCTACAAAATAAGTTAGATCTAGAAAACCGATCCAGATGCAACAACCTAAGAATATTTGGACTACCACACGGCACAGAAGAGAACATGACTAACTTTCTCAATACTTGGTTACCCAAGACTCTTGATCTTACTGAAGCTATGTCCTTTGGTATTGAGAGGATACATTGTTCCTTTGCCACAATGAATACTGCTAACAAAAAGCAACCTAGATCTATCATTGTCAAATTCCTCTCATCCTCAGACAAAGAATTAGTGTTAAAAACTGCCCGGTCCAAGTCACCAATTAAATTAAATGAAGCTACGATACATTTTGACAGTGATTATTCATCAGCAATTACAGCAAAAAGAAAAATATTCTTACCTTTGATAAAAGAATTGAAGAAAGCACAGGTGAAAACAAACCTTTTGTTCCCTGCGAAGCTGAAGATATTCTCATCGGAAGGTCCCAAAATGTTTGAAGACTTAGAATCCACTCTGAACTATGTAAAAGTCCATAAGATCTTGGAAAAATAGAAGATATGGAATGGGCTAATCCCACGCTTAAGAGAATGGCTTCTAATCCCACTTGGAAGACTTTAGAGAAACAAAAAAGACTAAGAAACATATGACTTAAATATCTATGTTTTCAGTTTCTTATGTTTCTGGAAACTCTGTCACTGTGTTATAAGTTGATTTTTTTCACTTACAAGGTAAGCCTGCTTTTTCCTTTTTTCATGCCATTCACACATGACCTTAAGTATACACACAATTTCATAATTTCATTTTTACTTATACTGAGGTAAAAAGTGTTATGTACTCACCATAACGTTCGATGTATGTAGTCCATCTCGCCTCACATTCTTACCCATGGGTTCGGAGCCAAAACCTTTCTAGCTCGAAGTATTTTTATTGGCTGGGCTAAGATGGTATCCCATGCTGCATTGCTCTATATCCCCAGATCAAGTTTGCTGCGAACACCAGCACTCATACTCCATGCATACCACCACCCAAGGAAAGGAAGAACAAACCAAGAGTGAAGGGAGCTCTGAAAACCAGTCCTAACCTCCAGATCCTCCAGGAAGGGGGAAGGTGGGGGGGGGTAAGTAAGAATGTGAGGCGAGATGGACTACATACATCTAACGTTATGGTGAGTACATAACTTCTTGATGTTATGCAGTCCAATCTCGCCTACATTCTTACCCGTGGGACAGCGTCCCCACCTAAATCCTGGGAGGCTCAGTGGAAACTACTCCTGAGCACTATGGAACCAAAGGAAGACCTGCCCCTAGATACCACGTCCAACTTGTAATGAGTAACAAAAGTGTGAGGAGATGCCCAAGTAGCCGCAGCACAAACATCATCCATAGACAATCTGGCCTGATAGGCTGTAGATGTAGATACAGACCGAGTAGAGTGAGCTTTCACCGAGAATGGTAGATCTTTACCCCCTGAGGAATAAATGAAAGAGATGCAACTGGATATCCACCTGGACAGAGTGACTTTGGAGACAGGAGACCCAATTCTGTTTTCCAAAAAGGAAACAAACAACTGATCAGATTTTCTGAGATCTTTGGTTCTGTGCAGATAAAAACATAATTGTCTGTGTACATCCAATTGATGAAATTTAAATTCTGCTTTGTTTGAGAACTGGGGAAATAGCACTAGCAACTCAACAGATTAAGATTACTGCTAGACACCACTTTGGGAAGAAAGGAAGGGTTCGGCCTGAGAGAAACCCTGTCCTTATGAAAAATCAAGTATGGGGGTTTTATAGAAAGACAAATTAAAACAAACCAAAAACCAAACTACAGCTGCAGAAGTACGGACAGCACACGATAAAAGAGCTAAACCACAAGTTTATTCCACAGATAAAACCAGATGAAAGTAAGCGCTTTCGGCAGGTTCAAATAACCCGTCTTCTTCAGACAACCACGAGTTTACAGAAAGTTGATCTTATACTATAATATTAAAAACATTTCACCTATCAAAATAAAGTGCATTTTGCAATCAAAAGGAACCATGACAACCTTAAAAGGCAACAGGCTGATAATTGAAATTACATGTCTATGCATTTAAATAGATGAAAACCTTAAAGCCAAAATCTTGAAAGTTTCAATATATGCTGACATAAAAGCCTGAGCGTATTATATATGCACTCATTTTTATACGCTCAGATAATTAATATGTACATGCTATAAATGTTGTTCCAAAAATATTATTCAGAAAGCATGAAAATATTTATATTACAATGAACTTCTAATAAGAGGACTCAAGGACAAAGTTCTGAATTAATTTTTTCTAAACCATCTGACAACACTGAATTAAATTATCCTGTCTACAGTAAAATCCTATATTTACAAAAAATGTGCTATATTGACAACATGAAACAAAAAGGTTTATGAACTGTTCAATTTAAAAATGATATTATGTACAAACTGTATATAACCTTTATATACAACAGAGTGGATATCTAAACTCTGTTATTATTGGAAATTAGGGCAGAGAAAGCTGTTATACCAAATATAATGCACACTAGAGATTGAAACGATAAAAGTGCGTCCTCAGCTTAGCCCTATATTCCATGACAACAATGGCTAATTGTAACTAGGTCATTGCACATTTGCCATTTTGGCCCCATTATGTTAAATATTCATGTTAAACTCTATTAGCCATATACCCAAGCTCCAAATTTATATATATATATATATTGATGTAAACATTAATTTTTACCTATTGAGAGATAGCCATTTTAATACACATTTAATAGATAAGCTTTCATTGATGCCAGGAAAAACATAGGCCTTATTCCTAATCTGCCAAAGCAGTTCGTCGATTTCCAACAAATACTCTCAATAGGTAAAAATTAATGTTTACATCAATATATATATATATAAATCAATTTGGAGCTTGGGTATATGGCTAATAGAGTTTAACATGAATATTTAACATAATGGGGCCAAAATGGCAAATGTGCAATGACCTAGTTACAATTAGCCATTGTTGTCATGGAATATAGGGCTAAGCTGAGGACGCACTTTTATCGTTTCAATCACTAGTGTGCATTATATTTGGTATAACAGCTTTCTCTGCCCTAATTTCCAATAATAACAGAGTTTAGATATCCACTCTGTTGTATATAAAGGTTATATACAGTTTGTACATAATATCATTTTTAAATTGAACAGTTCATAAACCTTTTTGTTTCATGTTGTCAATATAGCACATTTTTTTGCAAATATAGGATTTTACTGTAGACAGGATAATTTAATTCAGTGTTGTCAGATGGTTTAGAAAAAATTAATTCAGAACATTGTCCTTGAGTCCTCTTATTAGAAGTTCATTGTAATATAAATATTTTCATGCTTTCTGAATAATATTTTTGGAACAACATTTATAGCATGTACATATTAATTATCTGAGCGTATAAAAATGAGTGCATATATAATACGCTCAGGCTTTTATGTCAGCATATATTGAAACTTTCAAGATTTTGGCTTTAAGGTTTTCATCTATTTAAATGCATAGACATGTAATTTCAATTATCAGCCTGTTGCCTTTTAAGGTTGTCATGGTTCCTTTTGATTGCAAAATGCACTTTATTTTGATAGGTGAAATGTTTTTAATATTATAGTATAAGATCAACTTTCTGTAAACTCGTGGTTGTCTGAAGAAGACGGGTTATTTGAACCTGCCGAAAGCGCTTACTTTCATCTGGTTTTATCTGTGGAATAAACTTGTGGTTTAGCTCTCTTATCGTGTGCTGTCCGTACTTCTGCAGCTGTGGTTTTATAGAAAGAGCTTGAATCTCTGAAATGCATCTGGCTGATGTGATGGCTACTGAAGACAGTCTTCCAGGTGAAGAATTTTAAAACACAAGTAGCTGCAGGTTCAAAGGGTGGTGAAGTAAGAGCCGGCAGAACAAAGTTAAAATCCCAAGGCATGATAGGTTCTAAAACAGGGAGGACGGAGTAACAGAGTGCCCTTCAGGAAAGCCTTACAGAGTCTGTGAGCCATCAGACTAGGCTCATTAGCGACATGAAAGTTAGAAATTGCCGCCAATTGGACTTTTATGGTGGCGGACGCTGAGCCTCGGCGAAAAAGCATAGACAAGAACTCCAAAACAGATGAAATTGGAGCTGTGTAAGGATCAATCCCTTGGATATGAGCCCAGATTGAAAATCTCTTCCATTTGCCAGAATAAATCTTCCTAGTAGAGGGCTTATGAGAGGAAGATAAAATATGAACTACCTCTGGCGAAAAATGATGAAGCCTAACTAATGACGGAAGTGGAGTAGCCAGGCTGTCAACCGGAGGGTCCGCAGAGAGGGATGGAGCTGCCTTGACGTGCGTCAGTAAATCTGGTTGTAGGACCAGAATACAATGCGTGTCCACCATGTAGGAATGGAGAAAGGGGAACCAAATCTGACTAGGCCAGTGTGGGGCAATCAGAATCATTCTGCTTTCCCAAGGATTGTGCTTTCTGAATCACCTTTGACAGCAAGGGGACTGGAGGAAAAGCATATAGTAGACTGGAGGGCTAATTGTGGACTAGTGTGTCCCTGGGTGACTCCCTCTGAGGGGGGATCAACGTGAAGTAGCTGCTGCATTTGGCATTGAGAGGGCTGGCAAAAAGGTTGCAGCAAGGCTGACCCCATCTGCGGAAGATCCGTTCCGCAACTAGACGGTTCAGGGACCACTCGTAAGGCATCAGCATAGCCTGTGTGCGATCACGTTGGACTTCCCCAGAAGGTGCATTGCCACCAGAAAACGTTGGGAAGACACTGCCCACTGCCACACTCGCATGGCCTCTCTGCACAGGGAATATGACTTGGTTCCTCCCTGCTTGTTCACATACCACACCACTGACATATTGTCTAAGTGGATTGCAATAGTCCCGAAAGGGAGAAAGCTCTGAAGTGCCTGCAACGCAAGTAGCACAGCTCTCATCTCCAGGACATTGATATGCAAATGTATCTCGTGCTCTTGCCACGTGCCTTGGACTGTCCTGCCTAGATGATGCCCCCCCACCCCCCACCCCATCTGGGAGGCATCTGTGGACACTGTGGCAATCGGGGATGGTGGAACGAAGGGTTTTCCCTTGTCCAGATTGTTGGTGCAAAGCCACCAACTGAGATCCTGTTAGCACCTGTCCGTGAGTAGAACAGGGTGAGAAAGTGGAAGCCTTTGGAGAGACCACTGAGCAAAGAGAAGCCATTGAAGGAGCCTCATGTGTAACCTTGCTAGAGGGACTAACATAATTGTCGCAGCCATAATCCCCAGGAGTTGGAGAAGTCATCTTGCCTTCGCTCTTCTCAGAGGAAGCAGGGCATGGACTTGTTGCTGTAGGACTCTGTTTTTTTTCCTGTGGTAAAAACGCCCGCATTAGAATGGTGTCTAGTTCTGCACCTATAAAAGTGACATGCTGTGAGGGCAACAAGGCAGATTTTTCCAGTTCAATGTTATGCCCAGCTGTTGACAGAGTTTTATGGTGGCGTCCCTGGTCTGAATTAGTAGATGCCTGGTGGTGGCAGTGAGGAGCCAGTCGTCCAGGTAAGGAAACACCTGGAATCCTTGACGTCTCAAGTGAGCCGTCACCACTGCCATACATTTGGTGAACACCCTGGGGGCTGTGGTGAGACCAAAGGGCAGGGCTCTAAACTGAAAATGACTGGCTCCCAGCCAGAAGCGTAGGTGACTCCTGGATGCACTGTCCATTTTGATATGGTAGTAAGCATCCTTGAGGTCGATGGAGCACCTCCATACTTCTTTTCCCAAAAATGGGTGAATCGACTGCAATGTAACCATTCAGAACTTGGACTTTTGTACATGGTTGTTCAATCGGCTGAGATCCAATATGGGTCTCAGGTCCCCTGTTCTTTTCGGCACCAAAAAGAAGTCCCTAATCCGATTTGGTCCGAGGGGACATGCTGGATGGCTCCTTTTTCTAGCAGCTTTGAAACCTCTGAAGCTGCGTAATTCCTTTGACTGGGTGGAACATCCGGCATTTTCCTGACCGGAGGGGGGGGGGGTCTGACGAAAAGGGAATGACATAACCTCCGGAAATTATTCGTAAAACCCACTGGTCCTGGGTGATGTCTTGCCAGGCCTCCGGGTATAATGATATTCGACCCCCGACTGGCTCCGGAAACGCATAGTCAGGCCTCCCATCAGGAGCGACGGTAGGGAGAACCGTGAAAGGAATCTGTCTCCCGCGTTGCGGGGGCCTCCTCTGCCTCTAGGATGGCGTCTTCCTGAATACCCCCCCCCCCTGCCTCTGGAGGGAAGCTCACCTTGCGCACCGGGAAAAAACCTCTGATTTTTTTAACCACATTTTCCCACCCCTCTGAGCCTCGGGATAAGGCCTAGAGGGAAGGGAAAAAACGGACCCCTACAGCAGACAAGAGTTTTTCCCTCCTGCTCGCACCTGGTGAGGGTGTCTTTCACCTTGGTTCCGAATAAAGAGGAACCATCAATGGGGGCGTCGGTGAATGAGGACTTGAAGGCCTCCGAGAAATGACAAAGGCGCATCCAGGCCTGCCTCCTAAGGGCGACTCCGGAGCTTGCTGCCCTACTCGCTCCCTCGGCTGCATATGAAATCAGCCTCATGGAGGAGTTAACGATGGAATTGAGGGTAGACATCTGGGTGTTAACCGTCTGGGCCACCGCCTCAGAAACGTTACCCATGAGAGTATCTCCAAGCTCCTTGAGATCTCTCTGGAGCCGTGTAAAGTGAGATAAGTAGTTCAGCGACCGTAAGGTAAAGGTCGCTGAAGAGAGGGTATGCTTCCCGTACCGGTCCATGGTCCTAGACTCCTTGTTGGGAGGATGGACGGTGGAAGAAGTTCTTGGCTAATTCCTTCTGGGTGGCCGCTGCCACCACCATGGCATCCACAGGGACTCTCTTGGACAAAAATTCCTTACCCGGGGGAGCAGACAGAAATTTATTGGGTTTCCTAGGGACTGGTTCCACAGAATCAGGGTTTTCCCACACCCTCCGACAAATCAAATCCAGCAGCTCATCGAAGGGTGGGGACACCCAGGAGGCAGAGGGCTGAGCACCGAAGGCCTTCAGGAAGACAGACTCCTCCTCGGAGGGGGCTTTGAACAGCCAGTCACCTCTGTTTCAATATCTCTAGGATGTCAGAGAAAGAAACATCCTCAGAGGATGACTTGGGGGACCCCTCCGATTCCTCGAGGTCAGTATCAGAGGTGAGAGACTCATCCTGGGAGTCTGTGTGCTTCCTCTTGCACATTTTCTTTCTATGGGGCTCCTCAGGCAAACACTCTCGAGGGGCCCTCAGAACCTTGGGGACCACTCATTGGGGTACCCTGAGGCCTTGGGGCTCCGCTGTCTAAAGATAGGTGGTGATCAGAGACCCGCACCGGAGTGTAGGGGACAGAATGACCGACCTGCATGATGTCGCTGACAATCTGGCCAGCGCACTCCGTATGGTCTCAAAGGCTGGCCCCCCTGAGTCCGAGGAGCGACCAACCTCAGAGGCCACGATAGGAGTCGGGCTTCCCCGTGCCGAAGCACCGAGAGGGAGACTAGGAACGAAAAGATGTACCGAAGCCTCTCCCTCGGGTCCGACTGAAGAATCCCGAGTCCCGAATCCCATGGACGGTGCCGACGGGGTCGGCACCAATAAGCCAGGAGGGACCATCGGAACAGACCTGGAAACATCACATGGAGCCGAGCACTCTGGCTCCGAAGTCTGGGATGTGCTCAGAGGAGGAAGTATCGAAGCAGGTTGCAGGATGGGCTCCGGAGCCGACTGGGACGGAGCAGAGAACAATTTAGCCAAAACCGGTGACTGAAGGAGTCTCTGCACCACCCTATCGACGTCCACATCCGATAAAGTCTTGGAGGATTTGGAGGACAGAGAGGGAGATAGAGATCTCCTCTCAGGTGATACTTGCCCAATACTAGGCGATCAGCTCCGAATAGGTTCCAATATAATTGAAGCCGACGCGGGTTCCATCACCGACACTTCCTGCAGCCCAGAGGACAGTGAAGCCGAGGATGTCGAAGCTAATTTAGCTACTTTCTCCGGTGGCTCCGAGGAGACTGAAGGAGCCGGAGACCTCTTTCGATTTGTTCTAGGTTTAGAGCTGGAAGCAGATTCCAGACCCTCTTCAAATGAGGGTTTCAGAAGTCCCTTCAGAATTAACTTATTCTTCTTTCCTGAATTACCCTAGGACTAAAAGCATGACAGAAGCTGCAAGACTCCTGCAGATGGATTGCTCCCAGACAATAAACACATACTGAATGTCCATCGGTAATGGACATTTTATAGCCACACTCTGAGCATTTCTTGAAGCCAGAGGGCTTGTGCTCCTTAGAATCTTTAGACATCTTAAGAAATTACCAAAAATCACCAAGACAAAAAAAATCACAGGTACTGATCAGACTGGAAAAATCAGTCACAGACTACACCACATTGAGCACGGGAAAAAATAAGAAGTTATGTACCTACCATAACGTTCCATGTTAGTTGTCGTCTTCTCGCCTTCTTTCTTGCTGGATGGGTTCGGAGCCGATCCTCGGCTCCGACTCGGCCAATACTAAAGCTCGAGAGCTAATTCCACCGGCTCAAGGCTCCCCTATATCCCACAATGCTAGGCGGTAACTACTCAGATCTCGTTTGATAGCTAGAACAAGCAATTTTAGTCTCCATAGTATGGAGAAGGGTAACCCACCTCTAAATAAACCTGAGTGTAAGGTATGCCAGACCTAACAAAAGGGGAAATAGAGGTGGTAGAATGTGTGGGAATGACAACTTCCAGAGGAAAATCACAAAAAGAATTCCTATCGGTCTGTCCAGGCTTGGGGGATGGAGGGTGGGACGCAAGAAAGAAGGCGAGAAGAAGACAACTAACATGGAACGTTATGGTAGGTACATAACTTCTTAATGTTAAGTTGTCTATCTCGCCTTCATTCTTGCTGGATGGGACCACGTCCCTAGCACCTTATCCCGGGTGGCCTATCGGAACAGACTCTTGAGAACAGTGGAACCAAAGTTGGCACGGTTTCTGGAGACCATGTCCAATTTGTAATGTGAAATGAAAGTATGAGGAGAAGCCCAGGTGGCTGCTGCACAAATGGAATCTATTGGCAGCCTATCCTGAAAAGCTACAGATGTAGCTAATGCCCTGGTTGAATGAGCTCTAGGTCTTGAAGGCAGTTTTTGATGTCTGATTTCATAGATGAAGGTAATTATAGAGGTAAGCCATCTTGAAAGGGACACTAGTAACTGGAAGGCCCAATTTTCCTTCAGCATAAGACAGGAAAAGTTGATCAGATTTCCTGAACTGTTTAGTCCTGTCTAAATAATATCCAAGTTGGCGGTGAATGTCTAGAAAATGTAACTTTTGTTCCGACCTGTTGGAATAGTCAGGAAAAAAGACTGGGAGATCAATCATTTGGTTCAAGTTTGTCTGAGAGGACACCTTAGGTAAAAAGGAAGGATTAGTCCGGAGGGATACCCTATCTTTGTGGAACACTAAGTAGGGAGGACGACTGCACAGAGCATGAAGTTCAGATACCCTTCTAGCTGAAGTTATGGCAACTAGAAAAAGTGTTTTCCATGAGAGCAACTTAAGAGAACATGAAGCCGCTGGTTCGAAGGGGGGAAGAATCAAGGATGCCAGAACCAAATTCAAGTCCCATTGAGGTAGGGGATCTTTGATTGGGGGTTTGAGCAGAAAAACACCTCTTAAAAAGGCTTTGCAGAGCTTATGGCACATGATACTGGAGTCTGAGACACCTACATGAAAATCAGATATAGCAGCTAGTTGATGGTAGATGAAGAAAAGCCTAAATGAAAGAGCTCTGCCAGAAAGTCTAGGATAGACTGGATGGGTGCAGTGAAGGGATCTATATTTTTTGATGCTGCCCAGAAGGAAAAATTTTTCCATTTGCTACTATAAATCTTCCGGGTAGAAGATTTATGAGAGGCTATCAGGATATTTCGGACTGAGTGAGAGATTAAGGGAAGCCTGGCTATGGTAGGAATTGGAGAAGCCACGCTGTGAGGTTGAGAGAATGAAGAGAGTGGTGCAGCTGGCCCGACTGGTGGGTCAACAGATCTGGTACCGGGTCCAGATGCCAAGGCTGCTCCAACATGTAACGATGTAGGAACGGAAACCATATCGGTCGAGGCCAGTAAGGGGCAATGAGGATCATTGTCACTCTCAAAGCTATGGCTCTCTGAATTAATTGAGGTATCAGTGGAAAAGGGGGAAAGGCATACAGAAGTCCCCGGGGCCAATCGTGGACTAGAGCGTCTCTGGTGGGATGGCCTGGTAATGGGAAGAGAGTGAAGAAGTCGTGACACTTGCTGTTTTGGGGAGTAGCAAAAAGATCGCAGCAAGGCTGGCCCCATCTTTGAAAAACTTCTTCCAGCACGGATTTCTTTAGAGACCACTCGTGGGATATGAGAATGGCCCTGCTCAACTTGTCCGCAATCACGCTGGACTTCCCGGGAATGTGCGTTGCTATCAGAAAACGCTGAGAAGAAATCGCCCACTGCCAAAGTCCGAGTGCCTCTCGACATAAGAGGTAAGATCTGGTTCCGCCCTGTTTGTTGATGTACCACACTACGGACATGTTGTCCGTCTGAACTGCAATAGTCCCTAAGGGAAGAGAGTTGTGAAGGGCTTGCAACGCTAAAAGCACTGCTCTCATCTCTAAGACATTTATGTGCAAGTGGCCCTCGAAAGGTTGCCACATGCCCTGGACTGTCCTGCCCTGATAATGCCCCCCCACACCCGATCAGGGAGGTGTCCGTTGTCACTGTGGCGACTGGGGGGGGGGGTGAAGGGTCTTCCCTGGAGAACCTAAGGTGATGTGATCCACCAAGACAGTTGATTCTTGCATGATTGGGTTATTAATATGGTGTGAGATAACGGGAGCTGTTGGAAGGACCATTGAGTAAACAGCATCCATTGGAGGATTCTCATGTGGAAGCGGGCTAAGGGGAGAAGGGCGATAGTAGCTTCCATGAGTCCTAATACCTTCAAAACTAGCCTGGCTTTGACCTTGCTGCACTGTAATAGCAGGTAAACTTGCTTGCGGATGTCTGACACTCTTTGCTCTGTAAGTCTGGTGGAAAGATTGAGTGTGTCTAAGGTGGCGCCTATAAAAATAATAGATTGACAAGGCGATAAAGCAGATTTTTCGAAATTTATTGAACTGCCTAGAGCTTGGCAAGTTTGGATGGTGAAGTCTCTGGCTAGAAGCAGTTGATGTCTGGTGGTGGCAGTAAGGAGCCAGTCGTCTAAATATGGAAACACCTGGAATCCTTGGCATCTCAAGTGAGCCGCGACCACTGCCATGCATTTGGTAAACACTCGGGGGGCTGTAGTGAGACCAAAGGGCAGGGCTCTGAACTGGAAGTGACTGGCTCCCAACCTGAAGCGGAGAAACCTCCTGGAGCGTCTGTGCATTTTGATATGTCGGAGGCCGATGTCTGAGCCGAACTAACCAACGCCAACGCTCCGAGAGGGAGAACGGGGTCGGACAAGGGTCCGATGCCACTTGCCCCCTCGAAGCCAACGAGAGAAGCTCAGTGCCGAGAATCCTCCAAAGAGGGGATCGGAGCAGACTGAGCCAAAAGGGAAGGTATCGGCTCCGACGCACCGGCAGTCGTGGCTCCGATGAGCCCCGGCTCCGAACTCAAAGGAGTCGGAGGAGGAATAAACTGAGGGATGGAAATAGCCGCTGACTGCTGAATAGGGCTATGCAACATTTGGGCCAGTGCCTCGGACTTCAGAAGTCTACTCACCACCCTTTGTAAATCATGGTCGGACAACCTGGAAGACCGGGAAGAATGAGATCTATGGCTCTGTTCCGAAAGAAGAGGGGATCCCAGGGGCGAGTGAACGGAGTAGATAGAGGGGGATCTGGACCTCTTTTTCGAAGGTGGCTCCGATAGACTGAGTCTTGTCTACCTCGGCTCCGGCTGGAGCCGAGGTGATGGTAAGAGGTTTGGAAACATCGGCTCCGGTCAGAGCTGATGTTGAAGTAGTCTTAGTGCTTCCAGGAGACGGTTCTGAGACTGGAGCCGACTGCCTGGAAGTCTTAGAAGGCTTCCCCGACACAGATTGGGTCGGGGGGCCCTCAGGCTTTAACAAGCCATGCAAAATTAATTTATTTTTGTGTTCCTGCAGGACTCTAGGGCTGAAACCGTGGCATACAGCACATGAGTCCTGCAGGTGCAAAGGTCCCAGGCAGTAGACACAAGAAGTGTGACCGTCTGTCAGAGACATTTTCTGACAGCACGAATCACACTTCTTGAAGCCAGAGACCTTTGAATCTTTAGACATTGTCAGTTAGTGCTTAATAAAAAACACACACAGACACACAAGCACACCTTAAAAAAGGATTATAAAACCAGTCACACAGAAGGACCAGGAAGGGGCCTAAGGCCTAACTTATAAAAGGGGAATAAAAGGGTCAAATTTAACACTAAGAGGGACCCGATTAACTCTAGGAAACTATTAAAACTAAATTTTATACTAAAGGGGAGAAAAATAAGTCTAAAAGGATTATTTTAGAAAATCAGTCTACTAACCTGTCAGAGCCGGTAGAAAAAGCACCTCGTCAGCTAAGCGGCAAACGAGATCTGAGTAGTTACCGCCTAGCATTGTGGGATATAGGGGAGCCTCGAGCCGGTGGAATTAGCTCTCGAGCTTTAGTATTGGCCAAGTCGGGGCCGAGGATCGGCTCCGAACCCATCCAGCAAGAATGAAGGCGAGATAGACAACTTAACATCTACCATTAACAAACTAACAAACAATCCTCTGATACACACACAAAAGGGACTATGGCTAAAAAGTACAGTTTTGTACCTACCATAAATGTAGATGTCCGAACTGGATAGCATCTGCAGTCATAACAAGTGGGTTGTCCTGTCGTCAGGCAGCCCTGCAGTCGGCCGGATTCCAAAGTCCGGGTCCGGCTTCGGCTGATGTCGCACTCCACCCGACGTCATCTCTGTTGGTCTTCGGGTATAAAAGCATCAGCCGACGCCATTTTCCTCAGTGTTTCTTGCCCCAGATGCCAGTAGCCCTCTTGCAGGCTAAAAATTTGGATAGATGCCAATGTTTCCAAATAGATAGAGGTAAACACAACAATAAGCATATATGTACATATATACAAACAAATACACCATAAAGACTCCCAACAGCTAGCTATTAGGAGGGTAAACACCCTAGGAGTACCACAGAGGGGAAGGAGGAGGGTAATCCTGACTGCAGATGCTATCCAGTTCGGACATCTACATTTATGGTAGGTACAAAACTGTACTATGTCCTTCATGGATGCATCTGCAGTCATAACAAGTGGGTAGAATACCATAGCCAACTAGGGAGGAGGATAAAAGTAGATTATGGTGTGTTTAGGATCCCTTGCAGTACAGCAGTGGCAAACCCTGCTCGGGATCTAGAATATAGAGGCAAATTATAATGCTTGGCAAATGTATGCACGGAGGTCCAAGTAGCCGCCTCAATAATGTCTTTGGTTGCCACTCCTCGTAAGAAGGCTGTGGTAGTGGCTGTTGCCCTTGTAGAATGAGGTCTTATGTTCTGTGGAATTGGTTTTCCATGGAAGGAGTAACAGTATCGTATGCAATTTCCTATCCATTTGGAGATTGTCTGTTTGGAAATAGCTTTTCCTTCCCTTCCTGTTGCATAGGCTACAAAAGTTGGTCAGTCTTTCTGCTATTTTTGTTCTGTCCAAGTAGTAGCGTAGCTGTCTATGTACATCCAAGGTATGCAGTATTCTTTCCCTCTGTTTTGTGGGTTGGGAAAGAAGGTAGGTAGGTGGATTGCCTGGTTTAAAGACACTCTGGATACCACCTTGGGCATAAATGTAGGATTAGTCCTCATGGACACTATCTTGGTGGAAGATTAGGAAGGGTTGCACTGCCATTAAGGCCTGTAGTTCTGAAACCCTCCTTGCTGAAGTAATTGCCAGTAGGAAAGCAGTTTTCCATGACAGGTGTTGTAGGTCTGCTGTTGCTGCTGGTTCAAAGGGTGATAGTGTCAACTTTTCTAGCACAAAGTTTAAATCCCAAGCTGGTAATGGTGGTTTCCTTGGAGGTTTTACATTCTTGATTCCTCTGAGGAACTGCCTGAGCAAAGGGTGCGAAAAACAGGTGGATCAAAGCTGTATTCTGCTGAAATAGCTGATGCATGTATCTTGATGGAGGAGTAGGACAGGCCTGAATGAAGAAGTTCGCCAGATACTCCAGAATGTTAGGCATATCTATGTTTGACACATCTTTTCCTCTTTCCGTACTCCAAATGACAAACCTTTTCCATTTTCCAGCATAGTTCCTTCTTGTTGAAGGTCTGCGTGCTTCAAGAATAATGTCTTTAACTCTTTGGGAAAGTTCTGGATTAGCTGCTGCTATGTGATGTTCCATGCAGTCAGTTGCAGCGTTTTAGGTTTGGATGTATGATGCTGTAGTTGTTCTGAGTTAACATCAAAGGCATCAGGGTATTGGCCACATATTGTTCCGAGACATGCTCTTCAGTAGTGGGTACCAGTGTTGTCTTGGCCAGTTTGGAGCTATCAGGATTATCCTTGGACGCTCTTCCTTGACTTTTAGTAGTACCTTGTGTATCAAAGGAAGAGGTGGGAATGCATATGCTGTTAGGCCTTTCCAGTTGAAGGAGAGTGAGTCCACTTTCCATGCTAGTGGGTGGAATGTCCTTGTGCAGAATTTTTGAGCTGGTGATTGAGAGGTGATGCGAATAGGTCTATCTGTGGCATTCCCCATTTCTTTGAGATGGTCTTGAAGATGTCCGGGTGCAGCTTCCATTCGTGGGCATCCGAAGTGGTTCTGCTTAATATGTCTGCTAGAGTATTGTCTTTCCCGGTACAAATATTGCCTGTAACTGAATGTTGTAGCTGAGTGCCAGGGTCCACAGCTCCAAGGTCATTCTGCATAGGGGTATGAATGAGTGCCTCCCTGTTTGTTGATGTACCACATGACTGCGGTGTTGTCTGTCCTTATCATCAACTGGCCCTCTTTGAGAAATGGTTTGAACTTTTGGATTGCCAGTTTTACTGCCAGCATTTCTTTTAGATTGATGTGCAGGTGAAGTTGATCCTGTGTCCACAATCCTTGCACGCATTTGTCCAGCATGTGGGCCCCCATCCTAGGTCTGAAGCGTCTGTTGTGATGGTCTGGCTTGGTTGACATCTGCGAAAGGGTAGGCCTGGGTTTGACTGGCATGCCTGAGCCCACCATAGGAACTCCTGTTTTAAGCATGGAATTAGTGGGATTTCTGTTTCTAGACTGTGTCTGTGTTGGGACCATAAATTCTTTAGGTACCACTGTAGTTTCCTCATATGTAGTCTGGCAAATGGGACCAAGATTATGCATGATGCCATGAAGCCCAAGGCCTGCAGAACTTTTCTTGCTGTTAACTTGTTCAGTTTTGTTAGTGCCAAGAAGTAAAGAGGAAGTTCTTTTGTTTTTCTGTAGTCAGGAATGCCATTTGTTGTACTGTGTCCAATTCCGCCCAAGAATGTCCTTGTTTGGGATGGTATCAGCCTTGACTTTTGTAAATTGACTGTGTATCCCAGTCCTTGTAGCAAGTAAATGACCCTTTGTAAATCTGTTGTCAGCTTGCTTTTGTTGTCCCCTTGTAGCAGGCAGTCGTCCAGGTATGGGTAAATTTGAATTCCCTGTAGTCTGCAATGGCGATTACTGATGCCAGGCATTTTGTGAATACTCTGGGCAGTAGATAAGCCAAAGGGCAATGCTGAGAATTGATAGTGCTCTGATCCTGCAAGAAATCTGAGGTATCTTCTGCAGATTGGTCGAATGGGGACGTGCAGGTATGCCTCCTTGAGATCTAGAGTTACCAGCCAAGACTCCTTGCCCAGCATGGGAAGAAGTTGCTGTAGGGTCAGCATTTTGAATTTTGGGACAATGATGTATGTATTTAAGGTGGACAGGTCGAGAATTGGTCTCCAACTTTTTCCTTTCTTGGAACTAGGAATAGTCTGGAGTAGAACCCTTTCCTTGTTCTGCTGTTGGCACTCTTTCCACAGCTCTCATGTTTGCTAACTCCATTATCTGGTAGAGCCTCTGTTTTTGTTTTGGAGGTAGATTTGGCATTCCTCTTTTGACTGGTAAAGTGTGGAAGTGAAACCGTAACCTTGATGTATGGTTTGTAAAATCCACTTGTCTTTTGTTATGTAGTGCCAGTTCTTTGAAAATAAGGTTAACTTTCCGCCTAGAGGAGCTGCTATTTGTTCCCTGGTAGGCGGATTTAGGATTAAGTCACTGTGGTTGTGCTGATGTGGTGGCAGTGGCTGTGTCTGTGCCTCTGTTGTTACCTTGCCACTGTCGCCCTCTGTGGGCACCTCCTCTGGATTGGTTTCTGCCTCTGGAACGCCTATTCCTGCCCCTTTGAAATTTTGTGGAGTCAGGAAAGGACCAATTTTGGCAGGCCAGTTCCTGCTAAACCTTGGGGTTGAACCTGCAAGAAATCTTTAACAGTTTGAACAGATTTTGCCTTTTCTTCCATTTTCTTCATAACCTGCTGGGCAGGTGTACCAAACAAACTTGTCTTGTCCATAGGAGCATCTAGCAACTTAGCTTTAACATGATCCGTAAAGCTTGTTCCTTTAGCCATGCATGCCTTCTTATCACTGTGCCTGTCATGGCTGATCTAAATGAAGCCTCCAGTGCATCATAGCCACATTTTAAGGAATGGTTGCTAACCTGTTGAATGTTATTTACCATCTCTAATACATATTTCTTATCAAGAGATTCATCAGTGGTTAGTTTTTTAGTTAACTGATCAAGCATAAACTCTTGGTATTGTATCATGTGAAACTGACAGTTTAAAGCTCTAGCTGAGAGAGTAGCTGAAGTGTAGACCTTTTTACCCCATCTGTCTAGTGACCTTGCTTCCCTTTCAGAACTGGAGTCTGAAAAATCCTGTTGCTGCCATTGGAACTGTTCTCGCATGGCATGCAAGGTTTCCCCAAAGGAGAATTCTTCTGGTGGGGAAGCAGCTGGAATGGATTCTTCAGCATCAGAATCTTCAAAATTAGAGAAGGGAGCCTCAGGCTGGTCAGTTATGTCTGATTCATCAGCAGAATCATCAGAAGACACTGGCTCAGGGGGCTCTGCCCTAGGTCTCTTCTCTGGGGGCTGAGAGGCCCTGTCTGGGTGAGATTGAGATCCTCTAATTAAAGAAATTAAATCTTCTGCCAAAGAAAGCATTTGAGAACTAGAAGAGGGCCTGGATGTGGGGGGTTTAACAGGCACTGTTTTAGTAGTCTTGGCTGCTTTAGCCCTGGCGAAGGCCTTAATGGACATGGCAGCTGGAGGCCTAGCAGCACCACGTGCTGGGGTAGAGACATCCAAGGGATGGTGTCTGATAAGTAAACCACCGTAGTGGGTAAAATTTCTGAGGTCGATTCAAGAGTTGTAGCAGGGCCTCAGTTGTAAGAATAGGTTCAGCTGTACTTTGAGCAGTTTTCTCGGTTTCGCCGAAACCGAGACACTCATGTTTGCTTTACCGTGGTTTCGGCCGAAACCGCGGACCGCGAGTGTCGGTCTTTATCTTTGCGTTTTTTGGGGGTAGTCGGAGGATCCGGCGGCATAATGTACGCAAAATCAGAACCGAAAAACTGTTCTGCAAACTCCGACCGCCGCCTAAGCGTTCGTCGGTTGAAAGAGGCACAGGCCGAACAGGCTGCTACGTCGTGGGCTGGGCCTAAACAAGGTAGACAGTAAGAGTGGAAATCTTTATGAGGTATTTGTTTCCCACAGGTTAAACAATTGTTAACTTTTTCTGACATCGGCTGAGGCAAAAAGAGTCCCCAACGGGTACTTAGCTTTAGAAGTCTTCGAAGTAGTATTCGGTAGAAGTAATCTCTGGATCCGACCGACCGGCACTTGCGAACAGCTTCTGCTTCGGGCGCCACGCGGCAAGAAAGACTGAGGAAAATGGCGTCGGCTGATGCTTTTATACCCGAAGACCAACAGAGATGACGTCGGGTGGAGTGCGACATCAGCCGAAGCCGGACCCGGACTTTGGAATCCGGCCGACTGCAGGGCTGCCTGACGACAGGACAACCCACTTGTTATGACTGCAGATGCATCCATGAAGGACATCCTCAAATTTAAACGGTTTTAGACCAGGAGTAGTATACAGGGAAGCAAGGGGACAGACTAGGTCCTCTAACTGAAACGGGCCTAGCCCGTTGGAACAGCTAGTGGGATACCACAGAAACAATCACACACACACACAGGAAATCTTTCACAGATAACACCAAACTAGAAATAGCTATTAAAATAGCTTTGTTCATAATAAATTCTCTCAAGAAGAAGAAAAAAGGTACTTAGCCACAGCCAAGAGCGAGAACACGTCCGAGATACACGAGCGGCAAACGAGATCAGGGGATGCAGAGCAATGCAGCATGGGATACCATCTTAGCCCAGCCAATAGAAAGACTTCGAGCTAGAAACGTTTGGCCGAGTCGGAGCAGATATTCGGCTCTGAACCCACGGGTAAGAATGTAGGCGAGATTGGACTACATAACATCTATAGTTATGGGTATTGTTATAAAGTTATCTTAAGAGAGAAGGGTAAACAAATGGTACCATTGTGACAGTAAAGTAAGTACTTCCCATATATAAACATTCTAGATTCCCTTTATAATCTCTATTTTTTTAACTATTTACAGTCAGATCAATTAAACCTACATAGTTAGTAGTAAATAAGAGTTCACCACACATTCAATTGTCATTCTCTGTAATTCATACTGAAGATTTTTTTTTTTTATAGTTTATACCCTAAAAATTAATTTAAAACTTGTATATATGTTAAATTCATATGGGGATAATATGATTTGACAATCTCTTAACATTTTTATATGATTCATAAGTGAATTCCTTTACAGTTTTAAAAGCACTTTTAAATGCACTTTTGTTTTCTGTCATGTGAATAATAAATGGAATAAGGCTATGTGATTTATTTAAAATACTTTCTGCTACATTTGGAGTTCTGTGCTGCTGTTTTTTTATAAAGGACAGTTCAAACTAGCTGTGCATGTGTGAGCAGGCTATGGGAAGCATGCAGATGTTACTCATATGATCTTTCCCTATACATTTTAAATACAGTTACATACTTGTTATTTTTGGCATTTTTTTTCACTCAAAATGATGAAAAAACATCTTCCAAAGACTTTGTGAAGCTCGAGCTTGTTATCCACAAGCTTATTTCTTCATGAACTACCTTATTTTCACTAAAAATCTTCTCTGCATTCTCGAACGAACTCCACAACATCATGATGCATTCTGATGACATCAGAGCTAGTTGACCTGCTCAACCAGGAAGTCAGTACATGTAATTTCATTGAAAAAGCATCAGAAATGCTGGGAAAGGTATTTACTTTGAAAATGTATTTTAAACTTGCTGACTACACCATTTGGACTCCGTATGGTTCTCAAGAAAGAAATCTTCAATTATCTTATTTTTATTTATGTTTATGGTAAACTGAAGGGGAAGGAAAAAAGGGAAAAGTGTGCATTTTTTTCTTTTAAATGAATGTATCCCATGTTATTTATATTGTTGTGCCTTACTTAACAGGATAAACTAATCTTATTACAACTGATTTTCCATTCAGAGGCTGATAGCTAGATAGAAAATAATATGGGTTAAAATAAGCTCACTTAATGCATGATGGCATTTTCTATCACAAGTGCTTAAGTTGTCACCTGACCTTTCACTCTAATGATACTCATATATTGGCTTATTTTAAATATTACACCAACATTTAGCATACGTGTTAAATGGCTAGTAGTAACATCAATTGACAGGCTTCTATATCAGAATGCTGCTTTCATAGATTTCAGACCAGTTTTAAGGTACATATAATCACATATGAAGTTATTATTTAATCTGTTTAATTTTCATATATAAAGACGATATGTTCTGTTGCTGTTGTTTAAAGGTCAGTTCTGAAAGACGAAATGTTTTAAGCAATACTTGAGTTACACTGATTATAACGATGTCTTACCTGTGTTAATGAATATGCAATCCTATATAGAGTTAATATTTTGTATGTTTAACATTCATATATAGCGAAGGTTATGTTTAGTTGTTACAGTTAGAGGTTTATTCCGAATGACATTTTGTTACAAGTAATATCATATGAGTTACACGGATTACAGATCTGTTCAACTTGTTTTAATGAATATGTAAATATATATATATATGTAAATATATATATATATATATATATATATATATATATATGTAAATATATATATATATATATATATATATATATATATATATATATATATATATATATATATATATATATATATAAAAAAAGAGACACAGAGAGAGAGAGTTATTATTTTACCTATCTCACATGTATATACAGTGGAGACTGTTTTTTGCTGCTGCTGGGTAGGGTTTGATCCGAGTGACTGATGTCACTGGGACAAGGAGTTTAACTCCAGGCGGGTAGCTACCCCATTTTTTATCACATTTACACTACATTAAATTTTCTTAACTTCTTCCTGACATCCATCTTAATTCAAATGCATATAATTATAAGTTGCAAGAATTGTATAACACATACAGTATATCATACGGTAACAGACAGACTATAATTTACATAACAAATATTTTGGAGAGGACTATATAAAACAATCATAGTAACACACAAATCACAAGAATCTTACTCATTTATAGGGGATATTATGACTTCACTAAAAGGTTTATCAATCAACATAAATGGTCTGAATAACCATATTAAAAGAGGAAGTTTACTTAAATACTTAAATATACACAAACCAAACATAATATTTCTACAAGAAACACATCTTTTAAAAGAAAATATCAACTTTCTAAATATTAATAACTATATAGTCTTTGCCAGTTCTGAACATTCTAAAAAAAAAAGAGGAGTAGCAATTCTCTGGAATAAAACTCTCCCTTTACCTAGAATTACTAAATCTTATTAAGATGATAAAGGGATGTTGTGCTTAGTGACAATTAAAATAAATACAAAACATTTCACTTTGGTTACCGTGTATTGGAACCAGCACTATTAAACAACAACTGAACCAAACTATCTCAATCTGAGGGTAATATTATTATGGCAGGGGATTTTAACTGTGTTTAAAATTAAAAGAACTCTAGCAGTTCAGGAAAAAGGAAAATATCCTCACAAGCTAAACAACTAATACAATTCATGGATACATATCATCTAAAAGATATTCATGACTACACAGACCTGAGCTCACCTCAATTTACATTCTATTCTAATAGATTCAAATCATACTCTAGAATAGATAGGGTAATCATATCCACACAAATAATAAATAGATTAAAAAAAAACAAGATTGTGTCTTGCTCTATTTCAGATCATAATACAATTACATTGGAGCTTTATTTAAATGACACCCCAAAGAAGAATATCTGCTATATAACTCAATTAAAAGAATTTCAAACATTTTTTGAAGAAACACAATTTTATAAAATTCAAATCAAACATCCAACTCTCATGACATTTATGTATGGGATGCATTAAAAGCTTACTTATATGGGCAAATAAATAAATGGTATTATAACAAAAGGAAGTCCTGGGACGAAGACTTAAAAAAAATACAAGACAAATTAGATAGATTACATCTTGAAATAAATAAAACTAAGGAATAATATAGTGCAATCTTACATCATAAGAGTATGATTTCCTTAGAGAAATTTAAATTCCTAGCCTATTCAATAAACCCGAAACGTTTAACTAATCTTGCAAATAAAACAAAAAGAAACAATCATGTTAAAGAAATATATTTGTCTAGAAAAAAGAAAAAGGTTTATAATATACATGACACAATTGATGAATTTAGACATTTTCACATGATAAATCAAACATCTCAGATCATTCAACCATTAAATAAGATAAAACAATACATTAAAAAAACCTGTATGTCACACTCATCACACTCAACAGTCAGAAATCTGAGATAACAGATATCTTTACCAGACATACAAACTCAAATTAACAAAGTGAAACAGAACAAAGCACCAGGCAATGATGACATCATACCTGAATTGTATAAAATCATGCCTAAAACATCTATTTCTTTACTACATAATGTATTCCATAAAGCCCAGAATTACATTATTTTGCCCCCATCCAGGAAATATACTTTTATTTCGCCCATTCTTAAATCTAGTAAGGACCTAAATTATGTGCGTCATATAGGCCCATAACTCTTAAATATTGATTAAAAAATGTTTATGAACATCTATGCTGATAGACTAAAAAAATTCTTACCCCAGTTAATTAATGATGACCAAACAGGTTTTGTAACTAATAGAAGTACATATAACATCAAACAGTCTCTTATTTTAATTGATTTTTCACACAAAGAAAAAAAAACTTGTCCCTGGTTAGTCTTGATATTAACTCAGCATTCGATTCAATACATTGGGATTATCTATTCACATTATTACAATGTTTAAACTTTTCAGATAATTTTATTAATTTACTATTACATCTTTATAACGGCACTCTGGCTTATATCAAAATTGGATCATACACATCGACTCAAATACCCATCACTAAAGGAACAAAACAAGGCTGTCCCTTATCTCCCTTATTGTTTACTCTCATAATGAGACCATGGGCTAATGATATAAGAGGAAATAAAAACATAGAAGGTTTGGAAATTAGTGACAAAATTACTTCTAAAATAGAGTTATTTGCTGATGATGTGCTCATCACTACTAAAGAAGATAATTCTTCCATAACAGCCTTACTTGAAGCTGTTTATATCTGGACTGACATTCAATGATAATAAAACTAAGATCCTATCTATTTAAACAATAATAAGAGAAACATTTACAAAGACACTAACAAATACATCACAGATCAAATTACATATTTAGGCATCATTCTTGCTAAATATATTAAATTAATCACAAAACTAAATTATAATAGATGTTATATAAATATTCAAACTATTAACAAAATGGAATACAATTATATTTACAACTGAGGAAAGGTTAACTATCATTAAAATGATAATCCTTCCTAAAACTCTATTATACAATCTATTTTAATACTTCCCAGTAAAGTTTTCATTAACAAGATCAATTCTCTGTTAAAGTTTTTTTGGTTTCCCAGGAAACCTAGAATAGCACTTAAACATCACCTTCATAGTTGGAACAAAGGGGGCATAGCCTTTCCTTTGAACTTTTATTCTAATGCAGCTATTATTAGGTCTATAGCACAACTTTTAGATACACCATATCAGGCCAAATGGAAAATATTCAGGGAATCCACAGCTATGCTTTTAATATCGAAATCACAGCCATACAAATTACAATTAATAAATAACCCAATATTATGGATACTTAAAGATTACTTTATGTTACACAGCATACCCAAACATCCATTTAGCTACTTACACAACATACTAATAAAATTTAGAAACTTTATATTTAAACACACAAGTACAAGAACCTTTTTTTTTTTTTTTTTTACAATTTTCCCGATCGCCTTTACTCAAGAATCCTTAAAATCCTCAGATATAGATAAAATTACCTTGCTTAAACAAAAAGGTCTTTTGCATTGGTTTCAACTTATTACAGATGATAGGGTGAAGGATGTAAATCAGATAATACCTGAATATCAGTTAGACAACTCCCTATGGCTTAACATACAATCCCACAGACTATTCTTACAAAATAAGATGAACCCTAGCAGGTCACTAGTATACTGCTAGATTTCTTTAATTTAGTTATTCAACATAAACAAACTTATTCAGACAACATGGCATTTATATACAGACTTATCAGAGAAGAAACATATTGCTGTCCTGCTAATTTCTGGAACCATTTTTATACAGTTAACACACTTCCAAGGGATCTAGATAAAATAAATATATTAGAATCTGCAGGGAAAAAGTACAGTTTTGTACCTACCATAAATGTAGATGTTCGAGTGTTCACACTGCTGCAGTCATTACACTTGGGTTATCTTGCCTTCTGGCGGTGCCGCAGTCGGCCAGAGTTCCAAAGTCTTGGTCCGGCGTCGGTTGCTGTCGCTTCTTCCCTGACGTCAGTGAGCCAGGGGTATATAAGATGCATCCAACGCCATTTTCTTCAGTTTTTCTTGCCCCAGATGTCAGGTGCCCCCAAGTAGGTAGGCAATACATATTGCTAATAAAAAATATGCATATAAAGTAAAAACAATACCTTCAGTTAAAAGCAAATACACCACAAAGGTTTTATAGGATAGAAAGGTATAGATAAGTCCAGCTAGTTCAGAGGGGATGGAGGGAGGGTAACCTGGACTGCAGCAGTGTGAACACTCGAACATCTACATTTATGGTAGGTACAAAACTGTACTATGTTCATCGTGTTACACTGCTGCAGTCATTACACTTTGGTAGAATCCCAAAGCTAAGGTTGGGTGGCTGGTCTATAAAGAGTTAGGATTGGCTATGACGCCCTGCAGAACTGCAGTGGCAAATCCTGCTGTGGATTTAGAGTAAAGAGGCAAGTGGTAATGCTTGGTAAAGGTGTGCACTGAACTCCAAGTTGCAGCCTCCAAAATTTCCTTGGTAGGTACTCCTCTGAGAAAGGCTGTTGAAGTGGCTGTTGCCCTGGTGGAATGTGGCCTAATGTTATTAGGGACTGATTTTCCATGCTGTGTGTAGCAGTAACTAATAGTGTCCTATCCATATGGATATAGTCTGCTTTGAGATAGCCTTGCCCTGTGATCCTGCAGCATATGCTACAAACAGTTGCTCAGTTTTCCTGAAAGCTTTTGTTTTATCCAAGTAGAAGCATAGCTGCCTGTGTATGTCCAAAGAGTGCAGAAGTTTCTTCCCTTTATTCTGGGGGTTTGGATAAAAAGTTGGCAAATGGATGGTTTGGTTAAGAGCCACACTAGATACCACCTTTGGCATAAAGGTAGTGTTTGTCCTTAAAGAAACCCTGTCCTGATGAAAAATTATAACAGGTTCCACTGCCATTAATGCCTGTAGCTCAGAGACTCTTCGTGCTGAAGTTACTGCCAGGAGCAGAGCTGTTTTCCATGATAAAAATTTTAGATCAGCTGTATTGGCTGGCTCAAAAGGTGGCAGGGTCAGTTTTTCCAAAACGAAATTGAGGTCCCAAGTTGGTGTTGGTGCTCTCTGGGGCAGTCTTATGTTTCTAGCCCCTCTGAGGTACTGCTTTAGCAAGGGATGAGAGAATAAAGGAGGATCCGTGTTGTAATGTGCTGAAATGGCAGAGGCATGGATCTTAACTGATGAGGATAGGCCTTTGTCCAGCATCTCAGTTAAGTATTGTAAAATCTGAGGAATGTTTGGGACACAAGGGTCAAGGCTTTGAGCCTGGTTCCAGGCGCAGAATCTCTTCCATTTTTCTTAGTAAGCTTTCCTGGTGCTAGGCCTCCTGGCCTCCAAAATGACATCCATAACAGCTTTAGAGAGAGGTGTTGCCTGTTTGACTAACGAATCTGCCATGTAGCCAGGTTTATGGTTTTGAGATGACCGTGCAGGATCTGATTGTTTTGTTGAGTCAGAAGGTGTGGAATTTGAGGTAAAATCCATGGTGGGCCTTGAGCCAAGTTCTTTAAGATTGGGTATTAGTGCTGGCGTGGCCAGTCTGGAGCAATCAGGATCATCTGTGGTTTTTCTTGTCTAGCTTTTAGGAGTACCTTTGAAAGGAGAGACAGTGGTGGGAAGGCATAAACTTTTAGGCTTTTCCAGCTGAACGAGAGAGCATCCACTTTCCATGCTTGTGTGTGGTAAGTCCTTGTGCAGAATTTTTGTAGTTGGCAATTCAGTGGGGAGGCAAAAAGATCTAGGTCTGGGCATCCCCATTTTTGCGTTGCCATGCTGCAGATTTGTGGATTCAATTTCCATTCGTGAGGGTCCATGATATTTCTGCTTAGATAGTCTGCCAGAGTATTTTTCTTTCCTGGCAGGAATTGTGCTTGCAGATTAACTTGATACGTTAGAGCTGTGTTCCGCAAGGTCATGGCTTGCCTGCATAGGGGATAAGAATGAGTGCCCCCTTGCTTGTTTATGTACCACATTACTGTGGTGTTGTCTGTCTTTAATAATAATTGGCTTGGATGCAGAAGGTCCTTGAAAGCTGTTAGGGCATTTTGAGCAGCCAACATCTCTTTTTGATTGATGTGAAGTTGCATCTGGTCTGTGGTCCACTTGCCCTGAATGCATTTTCCTGCCATGTGTGCTCCCCAGGCGTAATCCGAAGCATCTGTTGTTAGTCTGCCTGGCTGTGGGTAGGGTAAAAGGCTGACCCTTGTTTAGGTGACATGCCTGTGCCCACCATCGAAACTCCTGTTGTAGGCAGGGAATCATTGGTATTACTGCTTCTAAACTGTGAGAATGTTGAGTCCAAACACTTTTTAGGTACCATTGTAATTTCCTCATATGCAGTCTGGCATATGGTATTAGTAGTATGCAGGATGCCATGAATCCTATGGTATTAGTAGTATGCAGGATGCCATGAATCCCAGGGCCTGCAGAATTTTTCTTGCAGGGAGATGGGACTTTTTTGCCAGTAATTGAAAATATTGAGTTAACTGAATTTGTTTGTCTGGCGTGAGATAAGCCATCTGGGCCGTTGTATTTAAGCTGGCACCCAGGAATATAATCTGTTGTGAGGGCACTAGTTTTGACTTATTTTCGTTTACTGTGTACCCTAGAGAAATTAGCAACCTTTTTGCAAACGCCAGATGCTGTAGAAGTATGTCCTTTGTCTCTGCTTGAATGAGGCAGTCGTCCAGGTATGGATATATTTGAATTCCTTTTCGTCTGCAAAATCCAATTATTGGTGCCAGGCACTTTGTAAAGACCCTGGGCGCAGTAGATAAGCCAAAGGGCAGTGCAGAGAATTGGTAGTGCATTGTGCCAGCTTTGAATCAGAGGTATCTTCTGCAATTTTGTCCGATAGGGACATGCAGGTATGCCTCTGAGGTCCAGAGTAACAAGCCAAGCCTTCTTGCCCAGCATGGGTAGAAGCTGCTGTAATGTCAACATTTTGAATTTCGGAATATCCCGGTAAGTATTTAGAATTGAAAGGTCTATTATGGGCCTCCAGGCCTTGTCCTTTCTGGGGACCAGGAAGAGTCTTGAATAAAATCCTTGTCCTTGTTCCTGTTATGGTATTTTTTGAATAGCTCTCATGTCCATGAGGGCTGAAATTTGTTTTTGTACATCTGCCCATTGATTCTGTGGCAGGTCTGGCATTCCTTTTAACCTTGGTAAAGTATGAAAGTGGAACCTGTAACCTTGAGACACAATATTCAGAAAGTACAGTTTTGTACCTACCATAAATGTAGATGTTCGAGTGCGCATACAACTGCAGTCATCACACTTGGGTTATCCTGCTATCAGGCGGGTCCTCAGTCGGCCGAATTCCAAAGTCTAGGTCCGGCGTCAGTTGTCATCGCTTCTTCCCTGACGTCAGTGCGGCAGGGGTATAAAAGAGCCAGCAGACGCCATTTTCTTCAGTTTTTCTTGCCCCAGATGTCAGGTGCCTCCAGAAAGGAAGGCAAAACATGATGTTATGCAAACATACATAAGTAGATAAATCAAAACAAGCAAATACACCATAAAGGAATACCCCAAATAGGTTGTATGTTAAAGGTGTTTGTCATAAGTCCTGTCCTAAGAGGGGATGGAGGGAGGGTAACCTGGACTGCAGCTGTATGCGCACTCGAACATCTACATTTATGGTAGGTACAAAACTGTACTATGTTCATCGTGCATACAGCTGCAGTCATCACACTTGGGTAGAATCCCAAAGCTAAGTAAGGGTGGCTGGTACTAAGTGGAATTAGGAGTCCCTGCAGGACTGCTGTGGCAAAGCCCGCTCTAGATTTTGAGTATAGTGGAAGGTGGTAGTGCTTGGAGAAAGTGTGCACTGAACTCCAAGTAGCTGCTTCCAAAATGTCCTTGGTAGGAACCCCCCTGAGGAAAGCTGCTGAGGTAGCTGTAGCCCTGGTGGAGTGGGATCTGATGTATACAGGCACTGATTTTCCATGAAATGAATAACAAAAGCGTATGCAGTGGGCTATCCATTTTGAAATAGTCTGTTTGGAAATAGCCTTTCCTTGAGCACCTGTAGCATAGGACACAAAGAGCTGCTCAGACTTCCTGAAAGGCTTTGTTCTGTCCAAGTAATAACGAAGTTGCCTGTGAATGTCCAAGGAATGTAGTAGCCTCTCTCCTTTGTTCTGTGGATTTGGATAAAAGGTAGGTAAATGAATAGTATGATTCAAAGCAACACTGGATACTACCTTTGGCATGAAGGTAGGGTTGGTTCGTAAGGAAACCCTGTCCTGATGGAAAATGATGAATGGTTGCACAGCCATGAGGGCCTGTAGCTCCGAAACCCTGCGTGCTGAGGTAATAGCCAGAAGGAAGGCTGTTTTCCACGAGAAGTATTGTAGCTCTGCTGAAGAAGCTGGCTCAAAAGGAGGAAGTGTCAGCTTCTCCAATACGAAGTTGAAGTCCCAAGCTGGAGCTGGTGGTTTCCGTGGGGGTTTTATATTTTTTGCCCCTCTGAGGAACTGCCTTAATAGAGGATGTGAGAATAAAGGAGGATCCGTATTGTATTGTGCTGAAATGGCTGAAGCGTGGATCTTGGTGGAAGAGAAGGAAAGGCCACTGTTTAACATCTCAGCTAGGCACTGTAAAATCCGAGGTATATTTATTACACAAGGATTCTGACCCTTTGCTTGATTCCAGGAACAAAATTGTTTCCATTTGGCGGAGTAGGTTTTTCTAGTAGAGGGTCTCCTGGCCTCCAAGATGACATCCTGTACCTCCTTGGAGAGGAGGGTCTGTTGGCAAATTAAGGTATTCTCCTTGCAGCTAGATTTAGAGTTCTGAGCTGGCTGTGAAGGGTCTTGTAGTTGTGCTGGGACAACAGAAGAGGAACTTGAGGTAGGATCCATGGTGGTGAGTGTGACAGGCTCTTTAGGAGAGGATACCAGTGCTGTTGTGGCCAGTCTGGAGCAATGAGAATCATTTGTGGCCTCTCTGCTCTGGTTTTTAATAGGACTTTGGTCAATAGAGGTAGAGGCGGGAAGGCATAGACTGTCAATGTTGTCCAACTGAAAGAGTGCGTCCACTTTCCAGGCCTGTAGATGATAGGTCCTTGAGCAGAATTTCTCCAACTGGTAATTTCTGTGGGTAGCAAATACATCTATGTCTGGCTGTCCCCATGCCTGAGTTATCTTTGAGAAGACTTGAGGATGCAACTTCCATTCGTGTGGGTCTGTCATATTTCGTTACGTTGTCTGCCAGTGTGTTTTCCTTCCCTGGCAGGAATTGTGCCTGTAGTTGAATTTGTAATTCCAGTGCTGTGTTCCACATGGTCATAGCTTGCCTGCACAGGGGGTATGAATGCGTCCCCTCCTGTCTGTTTATGTACCCCATGACTGTGGTGTTGTCTGTCCTTATTAATAGCTGTCCTGGATGCAGTAGGTCTTTGAAGGTCATAAGAGAATTTTGCACGGCTAGCATCTCCTTTTGGTTGATGTGTAGGTGCATCTCTTTTTGGGACCATTTTCCCTGAATGCACTGACCTGCCATGTGTGCTCCCCAGGCGTAGTCTGAGGAGTCTGTTGTGATGATTTGAGTTGCTTGCAGAAAGGAAGGCCTGTGTTTCTTTGGCATGCTTGAGCCCACCACAAAAATTCCTTTTGAAGGCATGGAATGAGTGGTATAATTGTTTCCAAGCAGTGGCTGTGTTGAGACCATAAGTTTTTTAGGTACCATTATAGTTTCCTCATATGTAGCTTTGCAAATGGTATTAGTAGGATGCAAAATGCCATGAACCCCAGAGCCTGCAGGATTTTCCTTGCAGTTAGCCTGGTTAAAGTTGCCATTTTGTAGAAGTATTGAGACAGTTGCCCTTGTTTGTCTGGCGTGAGGTAGGCCATCTGGGTCGTTGTATTTAAGCTGGCACCCAGGAAAATTATCTGTTGAGAAGGTATTAGTTTTGATTTCTTTTTGTTCACTGTGTACCCCAGGCAGTTTAACAGTTTTATTACAAACGCCAGGTGCTGCAATAGAATGTCCTTGCTGTCCACTTGGATCAGGCAGTCGTCCAGATATGGGTAGATTTGTATTCCTCGTTGTCTGCAGAAGGCAATTACTGATGCCAGGCATTTCGTAAACACACTGGGCGCAGTAGATAAGCCAAAGGGCAATGCAGAGAATTGGTAATGGGTTGAACCTGCAAGAAATCTGAGGTATCTTCTGCAATCTTGTCTGATAGGGACATGCAGATATGCCTCCTTGAGGTCCAACGTTACCAGCCAAGACTCCTTGCCCAGCATGGGAAGAAGCTGCTGTAATGTGAGCATCTTCAATTTTGGTACCTCTAGATATGTGTTTAGAAGAGATAGGTCTAAGATGGGTCTCCAATCTTTGTCCTTCCTTGGTACCAGAAATAGTCTTGAATAAAACCCTTGACCTTGTCCTTTTGCAGGTACCTCTTGAGTTGCTTTCATATCCATGAGAGCGGAAATTTGTCTTTGTGCCTCTGCCCATTGATTTTTTGTGGCAGGTTTGGCATGCCTCTCATTTTTGGAAGGGTGTGAAAGTGGAACCTGTAACCTCTGTCTATAATATCCAGAATCCATTTGTCCTTTGTAACAATGTGCCAGTTTTTTGAAAATAAGGCCAGTTTTCCGCCCAAAGGTGCTGCCATTATAGCTTTGTTTGGCAGGCATAGGGGAAAGTCATTGCGTCTGTTTTCTAAATGACTGTTGTCTATCTTCTTCACCTCTTGGGGCTGGTGCTTGCCACTGTCTAGCTCTGTAAGATCCTTGAGGTTGTCCTCTACTCCTTGGGCGTCTGTATCTGCCCCTTTGGGGTCTGTCCGTGGCTGGAAAGGACCAATTTTTTGAAGGCCAGTTTCTGCTGAAGCGTGGAAGCTGCACCTGCAAGAAATCTTTAACTGTTTGCATAGATTTCGCTTTTTCCTCCATTTTCTTTAGTACCTCCTCAACCTTAACACCGAACAATACATCTTTTTGTAGTGGTGCATCTAATAACTTTGCTTTGACATGATCTGGTAAGGTTTGCTCTTTGAGCCAAGCATGTCTACGTATGACAGACCCCGTGACAGCAGCTCTACAGGAGGCCTCTAAAGCATCAAAACCACACTGCAAGGTATGTTTTCCCACTTGTTCTGCTCCATGCAACAAATCCTGCAACTCTTTCAAATCTGGTTGGTCTGTTTGTGTCATTTTGCTTTTCAGCTGAGATAGCAAGAACTGTTGGTACTTTAACATATGAAATTGACAGTTTAATGCCCTCATGGTTAAAGTGGCTGATGTATACACCTTTTTCCCCCACCTTTCTAATGCTCTGGAATCTCTCTCTGAAGGTAAAGGGTTTTTAGCAGTGGAGGCCTTAATCCCCTTGGGACCCTGTGAAATTGTTCCTGGGTCAGCAGTATGGCTTTTATAAAGGAACTGGTGAGAATCAGGAACCCGGTAATATCTGTCTGGTTTAACAGGGGCTGGAGGTAGAGAGTCTGGATTAAGACTGGCTTCTGCGAACACATCATCCAAAATATCTAAGGCAGGAGGAATAGCCAGGGGCCTATGCTGGGGGAGCAGTAGAAATTCCCTGAGCCTTTTCTTGGAATCTGAGTAATCTTGGCCTTCCCAGTGGAAGTGCTCTCTCAATGTATGCATTGTTTCCCCAAAAGAGTAGTCCTCAGGGGGAGAGATCGAGGGAATAGACTCCTCAGCATCAGAGTCTTCAAATGGGGAATAGGCATAATCCTGGTCCTCAGAATGGTCTGAGGTAATAGAAGCCTGGTCTGAGGAAGGGTAGTCTTCCTCTAGCCTGGGTCTTTTGCCTGAGGGGGGTTGAGAACCCCTGATGAGAGTAATCAAATCCTCAGCCATTTTAAGCATCTGTTTTTTAGGCATGGGGCCTTGAGAGGGGGGTCTGAGGACCCTGTTTTTTTAATTTTCATTGCAGCTTTAGATTTAGTGAACGATTTAATAGAGAAGGTGGTAGGCCTGAAAACGCCTTCAGAAATGGCAGGCCTCGCTAAATTTTCGGTTTCCCCGCCAAGAGTGGCGTCGGTATCTGCAGTGGGAATGGAGACCAAGGATCCTGTGACCTCGGGTACTGAAGTGGCCGGTAAAATAGTTTAATCGGTAGTCAGGGGCTGCGTAGGCGCCTCGCTGAGAACCGGTAGTCGGCCTAAGCGTGAAGTCAGTACTCGGTGCAGGCCTCGGATGTCTGTCCTTATCCTTGCGTCTTTTGCCTAAAATCAGCGTCGGTGTATCCGACGACATGATATAATTAAATTTTTTCCAAAATAATGAAGGGCGAACTTCGCCCGGCGCTTAATAGTGCGCTTGTTAAACCTAGCACAAAAACGGCAGGCCGAGACGTCGTGGTCTGGCCCTAAGCAAGGTATACAGTAAGAGTGAAAATCCTTATGCGGTATTTGCTTGCCACAAGAAATGCAATTATTAACTTTGTCTGACATCGGTCTGAGGCAAGAAAAGTTTCCCCAACAAGGTACTTAGCTTTAAAGAAGACTTCGGCTGAAATACTGTTCATAAATCTCAGGAGCTGGCCTACCGGCACTTGCGAACTGCTTCTGCTTCGGGCACCGCCTGGCAAGAAAGACTGAAGAAAATGGCATCGGCTGCCTCTTTTATACCCCTGCCACACTGACGTCAGGGAAGAAGTGACGACAACCGATGCCGGACCTAGACTTTGGAATTCGGCCGACCGAGGACCCGCCTGACGGCAGGATAACCCAAGTGTGATGACTGCAGCTGTATGCACGAACATCCCGTTTGTCTTGGGCGATTGTTTGCCAGTTTTGAGAAAAAAGTGCTACTTTTCCCCCCAAGTGGGGCTGCCAAAATGGAAGTGCTTGGCGTACAAAGGGGGAAGTCATTGGGACTGTTTCCTGTAAAGTTGAGACTTGTCCTCACCTCCTTTCGGGGTTGAGGTGCCCCACTGTCGTGGTCTGTTAGAGCCTTGGGGTTGAGATCTGCCTCTTGAGCGTCTGTATCTGCCTCTCTGTGGCCTGTCTGACACTGGAAAGGACCAATTCTTTGTTGGCCAATTTCTGCTAAATTGAGGTGGCTGTACCTGTAAGAAATCTTTTGACTGTTTGCATAGATTTAGCTTTATCCTCCATTTTCTTTAACACCTCTTCTGCCTTAACACCAAACAAGGTATCATGCTGTAAAGGAGCATCCAATAATTTTGCTTTAACATGATCAGGTAAGCTCTGTTCTTTTAACCAAGCATGTCTTCGAATCACAGAACCTGTAACTGCGGCTCTACAAGAGGCCTCTAAAGAATCAAAACACATTGCAGAGTATGTTTTCCCACCTTTTCAACTGCATGCAACAAATCCTGCATTTCTTTACAGTCAAGAGCTTCTGAGCTTGCAATCATTTTCTGTTTTAACTGAGCCATTAAATATTGTTGGTACTTAAGCATGTGAAACTGGCAATTTAAAGCCCTTACTGCTAAAGTTGCAGAACTTTCTTCCCCCATCTATCCAAAGCTTTGGAATCTGTCAGAGGGTACTGGATTTTTTGCAATGGAAGCCTTAACCCCTTTTGGACCCTGGGAAATAGTTTCTGGATCAGCAGCAGAAGGGTTTTTATAAAGAAACTTGTGAGAGTCAGGGACTCTATAATACCTATCTGGCTTGGCTGGTGCAGGGGGCAAAGAATCAGGAGATAAGCCATCATCCACAATATCTAGCACAGGCAGAATAGCCAGGGGCCTGTGCTGAGGCAATAAAAGGAAATCACTGAGCCTTTTCTTAGATTCTGAATAATCCTGACTTTCCCAATGGAAATGCTCCCTCATGGTATGTAAAGTTTCCCCAAAAGAACAATCCTCAGGAGTAGAGACTGAAGGGATAGATTCTTCAGCATCAGAGTCCTCATAGGGGGGTAGAGAGTATCCCTGGTCTGAAGAGGAATCAGAGGAAATGGAAACCTGATCAGAGGAATCATAGTCTGTATCCTGCCTAGGCCTTTTCTCAGGAGGGGGATGGGAACCCCTGATTAGAGTAATGAGGTCTTCGGCCATTTTAAGCATCTGTTTCTTAGGCATGGAGGACTGTCCAGGAGAATGCTGTACTTGCTTCTTTGTCTTTAATGGTACTTTTGTCTTGGCTGTTGATTTAATGGTAAGTTGTGAAGGTCTGAAAACACCCTCAGAAGCCGATGCCTGCTCAGCGGCTCCGGACCCATCTGAGGGATTAGTTTCCGTAGGCCCAATACAGTACAGATTTGTACCTACCATAAATGTAGATGTTCAAGTGTTCACACTGCTGCAGTCATCACACTTGGGTTATCCTGCCGTCAGGCGGTCCCGCAGTCGGCCAGAGTTCCAAAGTCTTGGTCCAGCATTGGTTGCTGTTGCTTCTTCCCTGATGTCAGTGCGCCAGGGGCATATAAGAGGCATCAGATGCCATTTTCTTCAGTTTTTCTTGCCCCAGATGTCAGGTGCCCCCAAGTAGGTAGGCAATACATACTGCTAATAAAACATGTAAAAGGAATAAAAAGAATACCTTCAGTTACAAATACACCACAAAGGTTGTACAGGATAGAAAAGGTATAGAAAAGTTCAGCTAGGTCAGAGGGGATGGAGGGAGGGTAACCTGGACTGCAGCAGGGTGAACACTCTAACATCTACATTTATGGTAGGTACAAAACTGTACTATGTTCATAGTGTTCCACTGCTGCAGTCATCACACTTGGGTTGAATCCCAAAGCTAAGGATGGGTGGTGGAACTTAAACAGGGTTTGGAGAGGCTAGTAGGCCCTGCAAAACTGCAGTGGCAAAGCCAGCTCTGGTTTTAGTGTATAGAGGTAAGTGATCGTGCTTGTTGAAGGTGTGCACTGAACTCCAAGTTGCAGCCTCCAAAATATCCTTGGTTGGTACCACTCTGAGGAAGGCTGTTGATGTTGCTGTAGCCCTGGTGGAATGGGGCCTGATGTCACCAGGCACAGGTTTCCCATGGTGTGTGTAGCAGAAACGGATACAATGTCATATCCATTTTGAAATGGTCTGTTTTGAGATGGCCTTTCCTTGTGATCCTGCAGCATAGGATACAAAGAGCTGGTCAGATTTTCTGAAAGCCTTAGTTTTATCCAAGTAGTAACATAATTGCCTGTGAATGTCCAAAGAGTGTAGGAGCCTTTCCCCTTAGCTCTGGGGGTTTGGATAAAAGGTGGGCAAATGAATGGTTTGGTTTAGGGCCACACTGGATACCACCTTTGGCATAAAGGAAGGGTTAGTTCGTAGAGAGACTCTATCTTGATGAAAAATGATGAAAGGCTCCACTGCCATTAGGGCCTGTAGCTCTGAGACTCTTCGTGCTGAAGTTATTGCTAGCAGAAGGGCAGTTTTCTATTATAAGAACTATAGATCAGCTGTAAAAGCTGGTTCAAAGGGCGGTAGTGTAAGCTTTTCCAAAACAAAGTTGAGATCCCAAGTTGGTGTTGGTGCTCTCCGGGGCGGTCTAATGTTCTTAGCCCCTCTGAGGAACTGTCTTAGTAATGGATGTGAAAATATAGGAGGATCGGTGTTGTATTGAGCTGAAATAGCTGAGGCGTGGATCTTAATAGATGAGATCTAAAGTCCTTTGTGCAACATCTCAGTTAAATATTGAAGAATCTGAGGAATATTTGGGACAAGGGGATTTTTGCCTTTAGCGTGGTTCCAGGCGCAGAATCTTTTCCATTTGTCTGAATAGACTTTCCTGGTGCTGGGCCTCCTGGCCTCCAGAATGACATCCAGCACAGCTTTAGAGAGAAGTGTTGATTGGTTGTTTAGGCAATTTGCCATGCAGCCAGATTTAAAGTCTTGAGCTGGCTGTGTAGAATCTGATTGTTTTGCCGAGTGAGCAGGTGAGGAATTGGAGGTAAAATCCATGGTGGGCCTTGAGCCATGTTCCTTAGTATTGGATACCAGTGTTAGCGTGGCCAGTCTGGAGCAATGAGTATCATTTGTGGCCTCTCTAATCTGGCTTTCAGCAGCACCTTTGCCAGAAGAGGCAGTGGAGTTAAGGCATACACTGTCAATGTTTTCCAACTGAATGAGAGGGTGTCCACTTTCCAAGCTAGTGTGTGGTATGTCCTTGTGCAGAATTTCCGTAGTTGGTAGTTTTGGGGGGAAGCAAACAGATCTATGTCTGGGCTCCCCCATTTTTGAGTTATCATTGCGAATACTAGTGGATCTAGTTTCCACTCGTGAGGATCTATGATGTTTCTGCTTAGATAGTCTGCCAATGTGTTTTTCTTTCCTGGCAGGAATTGTGCTTGTAGTTGAACTTGGTAGGTCAGTGCTGTGTTCCACAAGGTCATTGCTCTTCTGCATAGGGAGTAGGAGTGTGTGCCCCCTTGCTCGTTTATGTACCACATCACTGTGGTGTTGTCCATCTTTATTAGGAGTTGTCCTGGATGTAGGAGGTCCTTGAAAGCTGTTAGGGCATTTTGTACAGCTAGCATCTCTTTTTGATCGATATGTAGATGCCTTTGTTCTGCAGACCATTTGCCCTGAATACACTGTCCTGCCATGTGCGCTCCCCAGGCATAATCCGATGCATCTGTTATAGTTTACCTGGCTGTGGGTAAGGTAAAAGGCTGACCCTTGTTGAGGTGACATGCCTGAGCCCACCATAGAAACTCCTGTTGAAGGCAGGGAATGAGTGGAATTATTGTTTCCAAGCTGTGGCTGTGTTGAGTCCATACGCTTTTCAGATACCATTGTAATTTCCTCAAATGCAGTTTTGCAAATGGTATTAGTAGTATGCAAGATGCCATGAATCCCAAGGCCTGCAGAATTTTTCTTGCAGGGAGTTGGGTCTTTGTTGCCATCATTTTGAAGTATTGAGTCAGTTGTCCTTGCTTGTCTGGCTTGAGATAAGCCATCTGGGCCGTTGTATTTAAGCTGGCACCCAGGAATATTATGTCTTGTGAGGGCACTAGTTTTGACTTCTTTTCGTTTACTGTGTACCCTAGGCAACTTAGGTTTTTGACAAACACCAGATGCTTTAATTGAACGTCCTTGCTTTCTGCTTGAATAAGGCAATCATCCAGGTATGGATATATTTGAATCCCTCTTTGTCTGCAGTATGCAAGTACTGGTGCCAGGCATTTTGTGAAGACCCTGGGCGCAGTAGATAAGCCAAAGGGCAGTGCAGAGAACTGGTAATGGGTTGAACCTGCTATAAATCTGAGGTATCTTCTGCAATTTTGTCTGATAGGGCCATGCAGGTATGCCTCCTTGCGGTCCAACGTTACTAGCCAAGCCTTCTTGCTCAGCATGGGAAGAAGTTGCTGTAGTGTTAGCATCTTGAATTTGGGTATATGTGTTTATAATTGAGAGGTCCAGAATGGGTCTCCAGGCTTTGTCCTTTCGGGGAACTAGAAAGAGTCTTGAGTAAAATCCTTGTCCTTGCTCCTGTGTAGGAACCTGTTGAATGGCTCTCGTGCATGAGAGCTGGAATTTGCTTTTGAGCCTCTGCCCATTGATATGGTGGCAGGTTTGGCATTCCCTTTATTCTTGGCAAAGTGTGAAAGTGGAATCTGTATCCTTGAGATACAATATTTAGGACCCATTTGTCTTTTGTGATGATGTGCCAGTTGTCTGCAAAAAGTGCTAGTTTTCCCCCCAAGGGAGCTGCCAAGAGGGTTTTGCTTGGTAGTCTGAGGGGTAAGTCATTGTGTTTGTCTTCTGGTAGTTAGAGACCAGTCTTCTCCTCCTTTTCGGGTTGTGGCACCCTATTGTCGAGGCTGGTAAGAGCCTTGTGACTGGCCTCTGTATCAGCCCCTCTGTGGTCTGGCAGAAGCTGGAAAGGACCAGTTTTTGGTTGGCCGATTTCTGCTGAAACGAGGGGGTTGAACCTGTAAAAAACCCTTGACCGTCTGCATAGGTTTTGCCTTATCCTCTATTTTCTTTAAAACCTCTTCTGCTTTTACACCAAATAAAACGTCCTGCTGTAAAGGTGCAGCCAATAATTTTGCTTTAACATGATCAGGTAAAGTTTGTTCTTTTAACCAAGCATGCCTACGTATTACAGACCCTGTCACTGCTGCTCTACAAGAAGCTTCCAATGAATCAAATCCACGTTGCAAAGTATGTTTTCCCACTTGTTCTGCTGCATTCAGCCAATCTTGCATTTCCTTGTAATCAAGCTGTTTTGTACGTGTGAGCATTTTTTGTTTTAATTGAAACATCAAATATTGTTGATATTTCAGCATGTGAAGCTGACAATTTAAGGCCCTCATAGCTGGAGTAGCTGAGGTATATACTTTCGTTCCCCATCTGTCTAGTGCTCTAGAATCCCTTTCAGAGGGCACAGGATTTTTAGCAATAGAGGCCTTAACCCCTTTGGGACCCTGGGAAATGGTTTCTGGGTCAGCAACAGGGCTTTTATATAGGAATTTGTGCGAGTCAGAGAGACTCTGTAGTATCTATCTGATTTGGCTGGTGCAGGAGGTAGTGAATCTGGGTTAAGGCTAGATTCTGAATAAACATCATCCACAAGGTCTAACACGGGTGGAATTTCTGTGCTGGGGTAGTAAAAGGAACTCTCAGAGCCTTTTCTTAGAATCAGAGTAATCCTGGCCTTACCAGTGGAAATGTTCCCTCATGGTATGTAAGTTTCCCCAAAACAGTAGTCTTCTGGGGGAGATGCAGAAGGGATAGACTCTTCAGCATCAGAGTCTTCATAAGGGGGAAAAGAATATTCCTGTTCCTCAGAAGAGTCTGAGGAAATTGAAACCTGGTCAGAGGAAGCGTAGTCCTCCTCCTCTCTTGGCCTTTTATCAGGAGGGGGATGGGAACCCCTGATTAGGGTAATTAAGTCTTCAGCCATCTTAAGCATCTGTTTCTTAGGCATGGGGCCTTGTACTGGAGACTGCTGTACAGTCTTTGTTTTTAAAGGAGTTTTCAGCTTTGCATAGGATTTAATAGTGAGTGTAGTCAGTCTAAAGACACCTTCTGCAACTGAAGGCGTTTCAACTGTACCAGTATCTCCTTCAGGCATGGAGTCGGAAGGGCCTAAAGGTAAAGGTTGTGGAGGCCTAGCAATCTCCGCTTGGGAATCGAATGTCGCCTGGGGTTCTAAATCAGCGGTCGTCAGGGGCTGCGTAGGCACCTCACTGAAAACCAGAGAACCGGCGACTGGCCTAGCAGAGGCCTCGGAGTCGGGTTTGGGTCTTGGCCTCCTGTCCTTATCTTTGTGTTTTTTATGCATTCCGGTCGTCGGTTGCTCCGACGGCATGGTATAATTAAATTTCCTACCAAAATAATGTCGGGTGAAATCAAACCAACGTTTAATAGTTTGTTTATTAAACCTAGCACAAAACCGACAACCTGTGACGTTGTGGTCTGGGCCTAGGCAAGGAATACAATAAGAATGAAAGTCCTTATGAGGTATTTGCTTCCCACAAGAAATGCAATTGTTAACTTTTTCTGACATCGGACTGAGGCAAGAAAAGGTTCCCCAATGGGGTACTTAGCTTTATTGAAGACTTCGGTCTGAAATTCGATTTGAAAATCTCAGGAGTCAGCCGACCGGCACTTGCGAACTGCTTCTGCTTCGGGCACAGAGCGGCAAGAAAGACTGAAGAAAATGGCGTCGGATGCCTCTTATATACCCCTGGCACACTGACGTCAGGGAAGAAGCGACAGCAACCGACGCCGGACCAAGACTTTGGAACTCTGGCAGACTGCGGGACCGCCTGATGGCAGGATAACCCAAGTGTGATGACTGCAGCAGTGTAACACGATGAACATCTTGAGTTTCCAGAGGCCTAGTTGTCTCCACGTGGGAGTCGGAGGCGGCCTGTGGCTCTGAGGTAGCGGGTGTCAGGGGCTGCGAAAGCGCCTCACGGAGAACCGGCGACTGGCCTAGAAGAGGTTTCGTCGTCGGTTTTGGACCTCGGATGCCTGTCTTTATCCTTGTCTTTGCGTTTTTTCGGAATTGCGGTCGTCGGTTGATCCGACAGCATAGTATAATTGAACCTTCGGCCAAAGTGGTGCAAAGCAAAATCAAAACGTCTTTTTATAGTTTCATAGTTAAGTACTAGGCTATCTGCCCTGGGGCATTTGTAAGCCTAGCCATAGTGATATGGCTTTCGCCACCCCATGTAGTGGTACTGAATAGAATTAGAATACTGTGCCTCTGTCTAGTAGTGACACAGAGGTGACCCCCGGGGTAAACCTACGATCTCCCATCCACTCATCAAGGTTTCTCTTGAAGAGTGTCGGTGAGGGGCTCTGCCTAACATGAACTGGGATTTTGTTCCAGAGCTTGGGAAGCCTCTGGGTTATGAATCTATCCCTCCAGCATGTTCTATTCATACTTGTGTCGAGGTTTAAGTCTTTAGCTCTTGTGGTTCTGATGGATTTGGATCTTTTGAGGTGGAGCATGTCCATCAGATCCTGATTGGACATGGCCTTGTATCACCTCTGAGCAGGCGGTATGCTACTGAATAGAGCTGGAGTTTCTTTAGTCTGGCCGAATAAGACATATGTTGGAGACCCTTGATCCTCTTGGTGAGGTACTTTTGTGGTCTCTCCAGCTGCTGCAGGTGCCAGGTGAGGTACACACCAAATGGGGCATTGTACTCAATCATGGGTCTGATAAGGGAAGAGTATAGGGGTACAATGACCTCCTTAGATCTGGATGTGAATCCCTTCATGATAAGGTGGGCAAGGTAGAATGTCTTTCTAACCACTTTGGCAACGTGGGCGTCAAATGAAAGGTCACTGTCGACTTGAGTCCCCAGGTCTCTGATTATTTTTTCCATACTCAGTGGGTTACTGTCTATGTGATAATTTGTGGGTACCTTGTTTTTCCCAAAGGGGATGACTATACATGTTTTGGCATTTAGTTTAAGGCCATGATTCCGGCACCAGTTGTCCGTTTCTGTGAGGCCATTCTGTAGGATGTATGTGTCAGCTGGTGTATCGACTATGGCGCCTAGTTTGCAGTCATCTGCGAACTTCATCAGCCACAACCCTCCCATGTTTGCTTTAACATCTGAGAAATACATGCCGAACAAGAGGGGTCCCAGGACCGAGCCCTGTGGGACACCACTTGTGACTGGCTTTGAGTCTGACATGGCTCCCGCAATTTTGACTTTATGGGTTCTGTCCTTTTGCCAGTTTGCAACCCATCTAGTGACATATGGGTTTACATTTAAGCTGCTGAGCTTATCTATGATGCCTGAGTGGGGTATTGTGTCAAAGGCCTTAGCTAAGTCCAGGTAGGCTGTATGGACTGCTTTGCCCTCAATGGCTCTAGTGACAGTTTCGAAAAAATCAACCAGGTTCAAAAGGCAGGATCTGCCCTTTACAAAGCCGAACTGGGTGGGATCAAGTGTCTGTAGGTCCCCAATGTCTCAGTTTATGAGTTCCATAATGATTCTTTCCATAGCTTTGCAGACCAGGCTGGTTAAGCTTATGGGGCGGTAGTTTCCAGGGTCTGTAGAGATGCCTCCTTTGTGGAGTGGGACCACTGTTGCTGTACGCCAGTGTTCAGGTACATATCCTGTGGTAAGGCTAAGGTTAAATAGCATTTTTATGTGTGGGTTAAGCTCCTCTTGGAGTTCACGTAGCACGCAACCTGGGATGCCGTCAGGTCCCATTGATGCTGTGTTTTTAGCTTTGCTGAGGGCTGCTCTCACCTGGACATCTGAGATGACAGGGAGATTACATTCAGCTGGGATAAGTATTTCATCTTTTGGGGTGAGGAGGGGAGAAATTTGCACTGAACCTGTCAGCCAGAATGTTGGCAATATCTGTGGGTTCAGTGTATTTTTTGTCGTTGTGAACTAACTCTGAGCATATCTGAGGGTTTCCGCCCAGGCTTCTAACATAGCTGAAGAAGGCCTTGTGGTTATCTTTAGTGTCCTTAGCGATTTTTCTCTCAAAGTTGGCATTGGATGTTTTTATGAGGGAACGTAGCTTTCTGCTAGTGTTGATCAGAGATGCCTTCCCTTTATGGGATTTAGCTCTGTTGTGTAGTAGCTTCCTTCTTTTGTTATACAATTTGTTTATGGCTGAGGTCCACCAGACAGGATGCTTGCCCTTGGTGGAGTGCGTTTGTTAAATCTAGCACAAAACCTACAACTAGTGACGTCGTGATTAGGGCCTAGGCATGGAATACAGTAAGAATGGAAGTCCTTATGAGGTATTTGCTTCCCACAAGAAATACAATTATTAACTTTTTCTGACATCGGTCTGAGGCAAGAAAAATGTTTCTCCAACGGGGTATTTAGCTTTATTGAAGACTTCGGATCTGAAATTCGACTTCGAAAATCTCAGGAGTCGGCCGACCGGCACTTGCGAACTGCTTCTGCTTCGGGCACCGCGCTGCAAGAAAGACTGAAGAAAATGGCGTCGGATGCATCTTATATACCCCTGGCGCACTGACATCAGGGAAGAAGCGACAGCAACCGACGCCGGACCAAGACTTTGGAACTCTGGCCGACTGCGGGACCACCTGACGGCAGGATAACCCAAGTGCAATGACTGCAGCAGTGTAACACGATGAACATCAACACTTTTCACTTAAATGGAAAATATATTCCTGGAGATTTTTATATAGATCCTTCTACACTCCTCAACTAATGAACAAAATTAATGGTAAACTAAATATTTGCAACAGATGCAAGTCTAACACAAACATTGACTGGAACCATATGTTTTATGACTGCCCTGCTTTAAGTGTATTTTGGGAAGACATTAAAGAACTCCTACAAGCAATATTCATAGGTAATTTTATTTTGACCAAATCATTAGTATTCTTCAATACACCCATACCTGGTTGTGTAAAAAAAGTTAAACGTTCCTTACTTTGGGCAATAATGGCAGTAGCCAGGAAAACTATAACAAGAAACTGGATATCTGAATTCCTTCCTTACTATAATGATTTTAAGAAAATTCTAATGGAAGTTTGACAATTGCAGATTGCAACTATGATATCTAGAACATCTAGAAAAACTTATAACTATCATATATGGGTTAATCTACAAAAGTTGTTGAAAAGAGATTGACAATGATATCATATAAATCAAATTTCAACCGCTCTACGTGTTGTACATATGGAATAATCAAATACTAGGCAACTTGATATTCAATGGATGTCTTTGTATATAGCTTTAGTAATTTCACTTTATTTGTTAAACATTGTTATGTGAATGCTTATGTGAACACTTTTTGAATTGTAAATATCTTTGTTAAAAGAACATGTAATTGTTTAGATTTATTTCTTTAAAACCAATAAAATTGGTTTTAAAAAAAAAAGTTTGAATGAGTTGGGATCCAGTTTCCACTCGTGTGGGTCCAGTAGATTTCTGCTTAAGTCGTCTGCCAGAGAATTTTGTTTGCCTGGCATGAAAGTACAGTTTTGTACCTACCATAAATGTAGATGTTAGAGTGCTAATACAGCTGCAGTCATCACACTTGGGTTATCCTGCCGTCAGGCGGGTCCTCGGTCGGCCGAATTCCAAAGTCTAGGTCCGGCGTCGGTTGTCGTCGCTTCTTCCCTGACGTCAGTGCGGCAGGGGTATAAAAGAGGCAGCCGACGCCATTTTCTTCAGTTTTTCTTGCCCCAGATGTCAGGTGCCCCCAGAAAGGAAGGCAAAACATGATGTTATGCAAACATACATAAGTAGATAAATCAAAACAGTAGGTGCAAGCAAATACACCATAAAGAAATACCCCAAATGGGTTGTATTGTCATAAGCCCTGTCCTAAGAGGGGATGGAGGGTAACCGCTGTATTAGCACTCGAACATCTACATTTATGGTAGGTACAAAACTGTACTATGTTCATCGTGCATACAGCTGCAGTCATCACACTTGGGTAGAATCCCAAAGCTAAGTAAGGGTGGCTGGTGCTAAGCGGAATTAGGAGGGGCTAGAATGCCCTGCAGGACTGCTGTGGCAAAGCCTGCTCTAGATTTTGAGTATAATGAAAGGTGGTAGTGCTTGGAGAAAGTGTGCACTGAACTCCAAGTGGCTGCTTCCAAAATGTCCTTGGTAGGGACCCCCCCTGAGGAAAGCTGCAGATGTAGCTGTAGCCCTGGTGGAGTGGGATCCGATGTATACAGGCACTGATTTCCCATGAAATGAACAACAAAAGCGTATACAGTGGGCTATCCATTTTGAAATAGTCTGTTTGGAAATAGCTTTTCCTTGAGCACCTGTAGCATAGGACACAAAGAGCTGCTCAGATTTCCTGAATGACTTTGTTCTGTCCAAGTAATAACGAAGTTGCCTGTGAATGTCCAAGGAATGTAGTAGCCTCTCACCTTTTGTTCTGTGGGTTTGGATAACAGGTAGGTAAATGAATAGTTTGATTCAAAGCTACACTGGATACTACCTTTGGCATGAAGGTAGGGTTGGTTCGTAAGGAAACCCTGTCCTGATGGAAAATGATGAATGGTTGCACAGCCATGAGGGCGTGTAGCTCCGAAACCTTGCTTGCTGAGGTAATAGCCAGTAGGAAGGCGGTTTTCCAAGACAAGTATTGTAACTCTGCTGAAGAGGCCGGCTCAAAAGGAGGCAGGGTCAGCTTTTCCAATACGAAGTTGAGGTCCCAAGCTTGGACTGGTGGTTTCCGTGGGGGGTTTATATTTTTTGCCCCTCTGAGGAACTGCCTTAATAGAGGATGTGAGAATAAAGGAGGATCCGTATTGTATTGTGCTGAAATGGCAGAAGCGTGGATCTTGATGGAGGAGAAGGAAAGGCCACTGTTTAACATCTCAGCTAGGTACTGTAAAATTTGAGGTATATTTATTACCCAAGGATTCTGGCCCTTTGCTTGATTCCAGGAAAGTACAGTTTTGTACCTACCATAAAAGTAGATGTCCGATAGGCATGCATCTGCAGTCCTTACAAATGGGTTATCCTGTCGTCAGGCAGCCCTTCGGTCGGCCGGATTCCAAAGTCTGGGTCTGGCCTCAGCTGATGTCGCACTTCACCCGTCATAGCTGCAGTTATTCGGGTATAAAGGTATCAGCCGACGCCATCTTCCTCAGTGTTTCTTGCCCCAGATGCCAGGTGCCCTCTAGGAAGGCTAAATTTGGATAATTGCAAAAGTTTCCAAATAAGAGAGAGCAAATAAAAATAAACACGTATATACATATATACAAACAAATACACCATAATAGATTCCCCCAGCTAGCTAGAAGATGGGTAAATACCCTAGGAGTACCTCAGAGGGGAAGGAGGGAGGGTAATCCTGACTGCAGATGCATGCCTATCGGACATCTACATTTATGGTAGGTACAAAACTGTACTATGTCCTTCAAGGATGCATCTGCAGTCCTTAAAAATAGGTAGAATACCATAGCCAAACTGGGGGAGGAGGAGTAATAAGATTATGGTGTAGTTAAGATCCCTTGCAAAACAGCAGTGGCAAAACCTGCTCGGGATCTGGAGTATAAGGGTAAATTATAATGCTTGGCAAATGTATGCACGGAGCTCCAAGTAGCAGCCTCTAAAATGTCTTTGGTAGCCATTCCTCGTAAAAAAGCTGTGGTAGTGGCTGTAGCCCTTGTAGAGTGAGGTCTGATGTTTTCTGGAGTTTTCTTCCCATGGTAAGAGTAACAAAATCTAATGCAATTTCCTATCCACTTAGAGATTGTCTGTTTTGAAATTGCTTTTCCTTCCATTCCTGTTGCATATGCTACCAGTAGCTGGTCAGTTTTTCTATTGCTCTTGGTCCTGTCCAGGTAGTAACGTAATTGTCTATGTACATCCAAGGTATGCAACAGTCTTTCTCCCCTGTTCTGTGGGTTGGGGAAGAATGTAGGCAGGTGGATAGCTTGGTTTAGAGATACCCTGGAGACCACCTTTGGCATAAAAGTAGGATTAGTTCTCATGGACACTCTATCTTGATGGAAGATCAGGAAGGGCTGTACTGCCATTAATGCCTGTAGTTCAGAAACCCTTCTTGCTGAAGTGATTGCAAGCAGGAAAGCAGTTTTCCATGGTAAGTACTGTAATTCTGCTGTTGCTGCTGGCTCGAAAGGAGGGAGTGTCAACTTTTCTAGCACAAAGTTAAAGTCCCATGCTGGCAATGGTGGCTTCCTAGGTGGTTTTACATTTTTAATTCCTCTCAGAAACTGCCTGAGCAGAGGATGAGAGAAGACTGGAGGATCCAAGTTGTATTCTGCTGAAATAGCTGATGCATGAATCTTAATGGAAGAATAGGACAGACCATTGTGGAAGAGCTCTGCCAAGTATTCCAGGATGCTAGCTATGTTTACCAGTGACACATTTTCTCCTTTTGCAGTACTCCAAATGAGATATCTTTTCCATTTTGCTGAATAATTTTTTCTTGTTGAGGGTCTGCGAGCCTCCAAGATAATGTCTTTAACCCTTTGAGATTTGGTCTTATGCAATGTTCCAGGCAGCCAGCTGCAGTGTTTTCAGGTTTGGATGCAGGGTTTTGAAGTTGTTCTGTGTTAACAGTAAGGGAACTAGGGGCAGAGGCCATATTTGTTCCTGAGACATACTCCTCAGTAATGGGTACCAATGTTGCCTTGGCCAGTCTGGAACTATCAGGATGATCCTTGGACGGTCTTCTTTGATCTTCAATAGCACCTTGTGCATCAAAGGAAGAGGTGGGAATGCATATGCTGTCAGGAGTCCACTTTACAAGCAAGTGGGTGGTACGTCCTCGTGCAGAATTTTTTCAGTTGGTGATTGTGTGGGGATGCAAATAAGTCTATTTCTGGTAGTCCCCATTTCCCTGTAATGGTTTTGAAGATGTCCGGATGCAGCATCCATTCGTAGGCATCCGTGGTAGTTCTGCTTAGGATGTCTGCTAGTATATTTTCTTTTCCTGGCACAAAAATTGCTTGTAACTGAATGTTGAAGCTCAGGGCCACATTCCAGAGGTCCATTGCCATCCGGCATAGAGGGTATGAATGTGTGCCTCCCTGTTTGTTGATGTACCACATAACTGTGGTGTTGTCCGTCCTTATCAACAGTTGACCCTGTCGAAGAAATGGTCTGAATGTCTGAATTGCCAGTTTTACTGCCAGCATTTCCTTTTGATTTATGCGTAGGTGCAGCTGGTCTTGAGTCCATAAGCCTTGTATGCACTTGTCCAGCATGTGCGCCTCCCAACCGAGGTCTGAGACGTCCGTTGTGATGGTCTGGCTTGGTTGAGTGCTGTGGAAGGGCAGTCCTTTGTTTGATTGACAGGCCTGAGCCCACCATTGGAATTCTTGCTTCAGGCATGGAATTACTGGAATTTGGGTTTCTAGGCTGTGCTTGTGCTGAGACCATAAATTCCTTAGGTACCACTGTAACTTTCTCATATGTAGTCTGGCATGTGGAATCAATATTATGCAGGATGCCATGTAACCCAGGGCTTGCAGGACTTTTCTTGCTGTTAGCTGGTTCTGCTTTGTTAATGCCATGAAGTAGAGAGGAGTTGCTCCTGTTTTCTACTGTTAGGAATGCCATTTGTTTTGATGTGTCCAGCTCTGCACCCAAGAAGGTTATCCTTTGGGATGGTATCAGCCTTGACTTTTTTATATTGACTGTGTATCCCAGGGCTTGCAGTAGATGAATGAACCTTTTCAAGTCTTTTGTTAATTTGTTTTTGTTGTCCGCTTGTAACAGGCAGTCGTCCAGGTAAGGGTAGATTTGAATTCCCTGAAGCCTGCAATGAGCAATTACTGAGCCAGGCATTTCGTGAATACTCTGGGCGCAGTAGATAAGCCAAAGGGCAATGCTGAGAATTGATAATGCTCTGATCCTGCAAGAAATCTGAGGTATCTTCTGCAATTTTGTCTTATGGGGACGTGCAGGTATGCCTCCTTGAGATCTAGAGTTACCAGCCAAGACTCCTTGCCCAGCATGGGAAGAAGTTGCTGTAGGGTCAGCATTTTGAATTTTGGAACAATGAGGTATGTGTTTAAAGCGGACAGGTCGAGAATAGGTCTCCATTGGTTTTCTTTTCTTGGTACCAGGAGGAGTCTGGAGTAAAATCCTTGCCCTTGTTCCATAGATGGTACCCTTTCTACGGCTCTCATCCTTAGTAAGTGAGTTATTTGTTTTAGAGCTTCTGTCTTCTGATTTGGAGGTAGGTTTGGCATTCCTCTCTTCCTTGGTAGAGTATGGAAGTGAAACCTGTAACCTTGGTCTATTGTCTGTAAAATCCATTTGTCTCCTGTGATGTAATGCCAGTTTACTGAAAATAAAGCTAGCTTCCCGCCTAAGGGTGCTTCTAGTTGTTCCCTGGTAGGCGGTGCCAGAGCCAAGTCACTGTGATTGTCCTGTGGAAGTGGTGGTGGCTGGATCTGTGGCTGTACCTCGCTGGTTGTTAGCCTGCCACTGACGTCCCCTGTAGGCACCTCTGGATTGACCCCTGCCTCTTGAGCGCCTATTCCTGCCTCTCTGAGCTCTGGAGGTGTCTGGAAAGGACCAATTCTTGGAAGGCCAGTTCCTGCTAAACCTTGGAGGCTGGACCTGCAAGAAATCCTTGACTGTCTGGACAGATTTTGCTTTCTCTTCCACCTTCTTCAGCACCTGCTGTGCAGGGGAGCCAAACAAATTGAGCTTATCCATGGGAGCATCTAGGAGCTTTGATTTAACATGGTCTGGTAAGGATTGCTCTTTTAACCATGCATGTCTTCTGATCACTGTACCAGTCATGGCTGATCTAAAGGAAGCCTCCAGTGCATCATAGCCACATTTTAAGGAATGATTACTGACCTGCTGAATGTTATGTACCATTTCCTGAACAGATTTTTTGTCTAATGGTTCATCTGAGGACAGTTTTTTAGTTAACTGGTCTAACATAAATTCCTGATACTGAATCGAATTGACAGTTCAAGGCCCTAGCTGAAAGAGTAGCAGAAGTGTAAACTTTTTTACCCCATATCTCTAAGGCCCTAGATTCCCTTTCAGAGGGGAGGGTTTTTTTGGCAGAGGTAGCTGCTACAGCCTTGGGTCCCTGGGAGATAGTTTCGGCATCTGCAAAAGGAGCCTTATACAAATGATAATGTGTGTCCGGAACCCTGTAGTACCTATCGGGCTTATCAGGGGCCGGAGGAAGAGAATCAGGAGCAGTTCAAGCATCATTAAATGCATCATCTACAACAGTAAGTACTGGAGGAATGGCTAAAGGCCTATGCTGTGGCAAATGCAAAAAGGTTCTAAGCCTTTTCCTAGAGTCTGAAAAATCCTGGCCCTGCCATTGAAATTGTTCCCTCATAGCATGCAAGGTTTCCCCAAAAGAAAATTCCTCAGGCGGAGAGGCAGAAGGAATGGACTCTTCTGCATCAGAGTCTTCATAAGGAGAAAAAGGGCCCTCTGGAGGGTTTGAATTATCTGATTCATCAGAGGAGTCATCTGAAGAAACTGGCTCAGGGGGCTCTACTCTAGGCCTCTTCTCTGGAGGTGGGCGAGAGGCCCTGTCTGGGTGAGGTTGGGATCCCCGGATCAAAGAAATCAGATCCTCTGCTAGACTAAGCATTTGTGAACTAGAGCTAGGCCTGTGAGAGGGGGTCTTAGCAGGCACAGTTTTGGTTGATTTTGCTGCTTTAGCCCTGGCAAAGGCCTTAATCGACATGGATGCAGGTGGCCTAGCAGCTCCACGTGCAGGGGTAGAAATATCCAAAGGGATAGTATCAGATAAATCCTGTGAACCTGCAAGAGCGGGTGGGATTTCAGTAGCAGATTCAGACATGCTGGATGAGGCCTCGGTAGGAGGTAAGCTTTCGGCCGAAGGAAGAACCGTGGACTCTTTCAGCCGAAACCGAGACACTGGCGGTTGGCTTAACAGCGGTTTCGGCCGAAACCGCGGACCGCGAGTGTCGGTCCTTTTCCTTGCGTTTTTTAGATATTTGCGTAATCGGAGTATCCGACGGCATAATGTAAGCAAAAGCGGAGCCGAAAAATTCCTCAGCAAATTCCGACCAACGTCTAAGCGTCCGTCGGTTGAAAGAAGCACAGGCTAGACAAGCTGCTACGTCGTGGTCTGGGCCTAAACAAGGTAAGCAGTAAGAGTGGAAATCTTTATGAGGTATTTGTTTCCCACAAGTTAAACAGTTATTCACTTTTTCTGACATCGGCTGAGGCAAGAGAGAGTCCCCAACGGGGTACTTAGCTTTTTAGAAGTCTTCGGTAGTAGTAATCTCTGGTTCTGACCGACCGGCACTTGCGAACAGCTTCTGCTTCGGGCGCCACGCGGCAAGAAAGACTGAGGAAGATGGCGTCGGCTGATACCTTTATACCTGAATAACTGCAACTATGACGTCGGGTGAAGTGCGACATCAGCCGAGGCCAGACCCAGACTTTGGAATCCGGCCGACCGAAGGGCTGCCTGACGACAGGACAACCCATTTGTAAGGACTGCAGATGCATCCTTGAAGGACATCAAAATAGATTCCATTTGGCGGAGTAGGTTTTTCTAGTAGAGAAGCTCCTGGCCTCCAAGATGACATCCTGCACCTCCTTGGAGAGGAGAGTCTGAGGGAAATTAAGGGATTCTCCATGCAGCTAGATTTAATGTTCTGAGCTGACTGTGAAGGGTTTTGTAATTGTGCTGGGACAACAGAAGAGGAACTTGAGGTAGGATCCATGGTGGTGAGTGTGACAGGCTCTTTAGGAAAGGATACCAGTGCTGTCGTGGCCAGTCTGGAGCAATGAGAATCATTTGTGGCCTCTCTGCTCTGGTTTTTAGTAGGACTTTGGTCAGTAGAGGTAGAGGCGGGAAGGCATAGACTGTCAATTTTGTCCAATTGAATGAGAGTGCGTCCACTTTCCAGGCCTGTGGATGATAGGTCCTTGAGCAGAATTTCTCCAACTGGTAATTTCTGTGGGTAGCAAATAGATCTATGTCTGGCTGTCCCCAAGCCCAAATTATCCTTGAGAAGACTTGAGGATGCAACTTCCATTCGTGTGGGTCTGTCATATTTCTGCTTAAGTTGTCTGCCAGTGTGTTTTCCTTCCCTGGCAGGAATTGTGCCTGTAGTTGAATGTGTAATTCCAGTGCTGTGTTCCACAGGGTCATAGCTTGCCTGCATAGGGGGTATGAATGAGTCCCCCCCTGTTTGTTTATGTACCACTTGACTGTGGTGCTGTCTGTCCTTATTAGTAGCTGGCCTGAATGCAGTAGGTCTTTGAATGTCATAAAAGCATTTTGCACGGCTAGCATCTCCTTTTGGTTGATGTGTAGGTGCATCTCTTTTTGGGACCATTTTCCCTGAATGCACTGATCTGCCATGTGTGCTCCCCAGGCGTAGTCTGAGGCATCTGTTGTGATGATTTGAGTTGCTTGTGGTAAACAGAAAGGAAGACAGTACAGTTGTGTACACCTACCATAAATGTAGATGTTAGAGTGTCTTCACTGTTGCAGTCATGACTGTAGGGTTCTCCCCTGCCGGCAGGCAGCCCTCGGTCGGCCAGAATCCCAAAGTCTGGGTCCGGCGTCGGCTGTCCAACCATGCTCCCTGACGTCAGAGCGCCAGGAGTACAAAGCTGACAGCCGACGCCATCTTCTCCAGTTTTTCTTGTCCCAGATGTCAGGAGTCCCAAAATAAAAAAGGTCCCATAACCTTTGCAAATACACCTCAGAAGAATGGTGAAAAAAGGAAATACACAAAAGTAAAAATAAGAGGGGACAGGAGGGAGGGAAACCCAGACTGCAACAGTGAAGACACTCGAACATCTACATTTATGGTAGGTGTACACAAAGTACAGTTTTGTACCTACCATAAATGTAGATGTCCGAACTGGATAGCATCTGCAGTCATAACAACTGGGTTGTCCTGTCGTCAGGCAGCCCTTCAGTCGGCCGGATTCCAAAGTCCGGGTCCGGCTTCGGCTGATGTCGCACTTCACCCGACGTCATCTCTGTTGGTCTTCGGGTATAAAGGCATCAGCCGACGCCATTTTCCTCAGTGTTTCTTGCCCCAGATGCCAGTAGCCCTCTTGGAGGCTAAAAATTGGATAGATGCCAATGTTTCCAAAAAGATAGAGGTAAACACAAAAATAAGGATGTATGTACATATATACAAACAAATACACCATAAAAGACTCCCCCCCACCAGCTAGCTATTAGGAGGGTAAAATACCCTAGGAGTACCACAGAGGGGAAGGAGGGAGGGTAATCCTGACTGCAGATGCTATCCAGTTCGGACATCTACATTTATGGTAGGTACAAAACTGTACTATGTCCTTCATGGATGCATCTGCAGTCATAACAACTGGGTAGAATACCATAGCCAACTAGGGGAGGAGGATAAAACTAGATTATGGTGTGTTTAGGATCCCTTGCAGTACAGCAGTGGCAAACCCTGCTCGGGATCTGGAATATAGAGGTAAGTTATAATGCTTGGCAAATGTATGCACGGAGGTCCAAGTAGCCGCCTCAATAATGTCTTTGGTTGCCACTCCTCGTAAGAAGGCTGTGGTAGTGGCTGTTGCCCTTGTAGAATGAGGTCTTATGTTCTGTGGAATTGGTTTTCCATGGAAGGAGCAACAGAATCGTATGCAATTTCCTATCCATTTGGAGATTGTCTGTTTGGAAATAGCTTTTCCTTCCCTTCCTGTTGCATAGGCTACAAAAAGTTGGTCAGTCTTTCTGCTATTGTTTGTTCTGGCCAAGTAGTAGCGTAGCTGTCTATGTACATCCAAGGTATGCAGTATTCTTTCCCTCTGTTTTGTGGGTTGGGAAAGAAGGTAGGTAGGTGGATTGCCTGGTTTAAAGACACTCTGGATACCACCTTAGGCATAAATGTAGGATTAGTCCTCATGGACACTCTATCTTGGTGGAAGATTAGGAAGGGTTGCACTGCCATTAAGGCCTGTAGCTCTGAAACCCTCCTTGCTGAAGTAATTGCCAGTAGGAAAGCAGTTTTCCATGACAGGTGTTGTAGGTCTGCTGTTGCTGCTGGTTCAAAGGGTGATAGTGTCAACTTTTCTAGCACAAAGTTTAAGTCCCAAGCTGGCAAAGGTGGTTTCCTTGGAGGTTTTACATTCTTGATTCCTCTGAGGAACTGCCTGAGCAAAGGGTGCGAAAAAAACGGTGGATCAAAGCTGTATTCTGCTGAAATAGCTGATGCATGTATCTTGATGGAGGAGTAGGACAAGCCTGAATGAAGAAGTTCAGCCAGATACTCTAGAATGTTAGGCATATCTATGTTTGACACATCTTTTCCTCTTTCAGTACTCCAAATGACAAACCTTTTCCATTTTCCAGCATAGTTCCTTCTTGTTGAAGGTCTGCGTGCTTCAAGAATAATGTCTTTAACTCTTTGAGAAAGTTCTGGGTTAGCTGTTGCTATGTGATGTTCCATGCAGTCAGTTGCAACGCTTTTAGGTTTGGATGTATGATGCTGTAGTTGTTCTGAGTTAGCATCAAAGGCATCAGGGGTATTGGCCACATATTGTTCTGAGACATGTTCCTCAGCAGTGGGTACCAGTGTTGTCTTGGCCAGTTTGGAGCTATCAGGATTATCCTTGGACGTTCTTCCTTGATTTTTAGTAATACTTTGTGTATCAAGGGAAGAGGTGGGAATGCATATGCTGTCAGGCCTTTCCAGCTGAAGGAGAGCGAATCCACTTTCCATGCCAGTGGGTGTAATGTCCTTGTGCAGAATTTCTTGAGCTGGTGATTGAGAGGTGATGCAAATAGATCTATCTGAGGCATTCCCATTTCTTTGAGATGGTCTTGAAAATGTCCGGTGCAGTTTCCATTCGTGGGCATCCGATGTGGTTCTGCTTAATATGTCTGCTAGAATATTTTCTTTTCCCGGTACAAACATTGCCTGTAACTGGATGTTGTAGCTGAGTGCCAGGTTCCACAGGTCCAAAGTCATTCTGCATAGGGGGTATGAATGAGTGCCTCCCTGCTTGTTGATGTACCACATGACTGTGGTGTTGTCTGTCCTTATCATCAACTGGCCCTCTTTGAGAAATGGTCTGAACCTTTGGATTGCCAGTTTTACTGCCAGCATTTCTTTTAGGTTGATGTGTAGGTGAAGTTGATCCTGTGTCCACAATCCTTGCACGCATTTGTCCAGCATGTGGGCCCCCCATCCTAGGTCTGAAGAGTCTGTTGTGATGGTCTGGCTTGCTTGACATCTGCGAAAGGGTAGGCCTGGGTTTGTCTGGCATGCCTGAGCCCACCATAGGAACTCCTGTTTTAAGCATGGAATTAGTGGGATTTCTGTTTCTAGGCTGTGACTGTGTTGGGACCATAAATTCTTTAGGTACCACTGTAGTTTTCTCATATGTAGTCTGGCAAGTGAGACCAGGATTATGCATGATGCCATGAAGCCCAAGGCCTGCAGTACTTTTCTTGCTGTTAACTTGTTCAGCTTTGTTAGTGCCAAGAAGTAAAGAGGGAGTTCTTTCTGTTTTTCTGCAGTTAGGAATGCCATTTGTTTTACTGTGTCCAATTCCGCGCCCAAGAATGTCCTTGTTTGGGATGGTATCAGCCTTGACTTTTGTAGATTGACTGTGTATCCCAGTGCTTGTAGCAAGTAGATGACCCTTTGTAAATCTGTTGTCAGCTTGCTTTTGTTGTCCCCTTGTAGCAGGCAGTAGTCCAGGTATGGGTAAATTTGTATTCCCTGTAGTCTGCAATGGGCAATTACTGATGCCAGGCATTTTGTGAATACTCTGGGCGCAGTAGATCAGCCAAAGGGCAATGCTGAGAATTGATAGTGCTCTGATCCTGCAAGAAATCTGAGGTATCTTCTGCAGATTGGTCGAATGGGGACGTGCAGGTATGCCTCCTTGAGATCTAGAGTTACCAGCCAACACTCCTTGCCCAGCATGGGAAGAAGTTGCTGTAGGGTCAGCATTTTGAATTTTGGGACAATGATGTATGTATTTAAGGCGGACAGGTCGAGAATTGGTCTCCAACTTTTTCCTTTCTTGGAACTAGGAATAGTCTTGAGTAGAACCCCTTTCCTTGCTCTGCAGTTGGCACTTTTTCCACAGCTTTCATGTTTGCTAACTGCATTATCTGTTGTAGAGCCTCTGTTTTTTGATTTGGAGGTAGATTTGGCATTCCTCTTTGATTGGTAAAGTGTGGAAGTGGAACCGTACCCTTGATCCATGGTTTGTAAAATCCACTTGTCTTTTGTTATATAGTGCCAGTTTTTGAAAATAAGGTTAACTTTCCGCCTAGAGGAGCTGCTATTTGTTCCCTGGTAGGCGGATTTAGGATTAAGTCACTGTGGTTGTGTTGATGTAGTGGCAGTGGTTGTGTCTGTGCCTCTGTTGTTACCTTGCCACTGTCGTCCTCTGTAGGCACCTCCTCTGGATTGGTTTCTGCCTCTGGAACGTCTGTTTCTGCCCCTTTGAGATCTTGTGGAGTCAGGAAAGGACCAATTTTTGGCAGGCCAGTTCCTGCTAAACCTTGGGGTTGAACCTGCAAGAAATCTTTAACCGCTTGAACGGATTTTGCCTTTTCTTCCATTTTCTTCATAACCTGCTGGGCAGGTGTACCAAACAAACTTGTCTTATCCATAGGAGCATCTAGTAACTTTGCTTTAACATGTTCCCGTAAAGCTTGCTCCTTTAGCCATGCATGCCTTCTTATCACTGTGCCAGTCATGGCTGATCTAAATGAAGCCTCCAGTGCATCATAGCCACATTTTAAGGAATGGTTACTAACCTGTTGTATGTTATTTACCATTTCTAATACATATTTCTTATCAAGAGATTCATCAGTGGTTAGCTTTTTAGTTAACTGATCAAGCATAAACTCTTGGTATTGTATCATGTGAAACTGACAGTTTAAAGCTCTAGCTGAGAGAGTAGCTGAAGTGTAGACCTTTTGCCCCATCTGTCTAATGACCTTGCTTCCCTTTCAGAAGGAATAGGGTTTTTAGCTATGGTCGCTGCTACTGCCTTGGGACCCTGGGATATAGTTTCGGATCTGCAAGAGGGGCCTTGTAAAGGTGGTGATGAGTGTCTGGCACCCTGTAAAATCTGTCTGGTTTGGCAGGGGCTGGAGGTAAAGAATCTGGAGCGGAGCAGACATCATTGAAAGCATCATCCACCACCGAGAGAACAGGAGGTATAGCTAAGGGCCTGTGTTGTGGAAGGTGCAGAAAAGTCCTAAGTCTTTTTCTGGAGTCTGAAAAATCCTGTTGCTGCCATTGGAACTGCTCTCGCATGGCATGTAAGGTTTCCCAAAGGAAAATTCTTCTGGTGGGGAAGCAGCTGGAATGGATTCTTCAGCATCAGAGTCTTCAAAATTAGAGAAAGGAGCCTCTGGCTGATCAGTTATGTCTGATTCATCGGCTGAATCATCAGATGACACTGGCTCAGGGGGCTCTGCCCTAGGTCTCTTCTCTGGGGGCTGAGAGGCCCTGTCTGGGTGAGATTGAGATCCTCTAATTAATGAAATTAAATCTTCTGCCAGAGTAAGCATTTGAGAACTAGAGGAGGGCCTGGTTGAAGGGGTTTAACAGGCACTGATTTAGTAGTCTTGGCTGCTTTAGCCCTGGCGAAGGCCTTAATGGACATGGCTGCTGGAGGCCTAGCAGCACCACGTGCTGGGGTAGAGACATCCAAGGGAATGGTGTCTGATAAGTCAGTGGCAACCACCGTAGTGGGTATAATTTCTGAGGCCGATTCAAGAATGGTAGCAGGGGCCTCAGTTGTAGAGATAGATTCAGCTGTACTTTGATCAGTTTTCTCGGTTTCGCCGGAAACCGAGACACTCGCGGTTTGCTTAACCATGGTTTCAGCCGAAACCGCGGACCGCGAGTGTCGGTCTTTATCTTTGCGTTTTTTGGCAGATTGGGTAGTCGGAGGATCCGACGGCATAATGTACGCAAAATCAGAACCGAAAAACTGTTCAGCAAACTCCGACAGGCCTAAGCGTTCGTCGGTTGAAAGAAGCACAGGCCGAACAGGCTGCTACGTCGTGGGCTGGGCCTAAACAAGGCAGACAGTAAGAGTGGAAATCTTTATGAGGTATTTGTTTCCCACAGGTTAAACAATTATTAACTTTTTCTGACATCGGCTGAGGCAAGAAAGAGTCCCCAACGGGGTACTTAGCTTTAGAAGTCTTCGAAGTAGTATTCGGTAGAAGTAATCTCTGGATCCGACCGACCGGCACTTGCGAACAGCTTCTGCTTCGGGCGCCACGCGGCAAGAAAGACTGAGGAAAATGGCGTCGGCTGATGCCTTTATACCCGAAGACCAACAGAGATGACGTCGGGTGAAGTGCGACATCAGCCGAAGCCGGACCCGGACTTTGGAATCCGGCCGACTGAAGGGCTGCCCGACGACAGGACAACCCAGTTGTTATGACTGCAGATGCATCCATGAAGGACATCTGTACTATGTTCATCGTGTTTCACTGTTGCAGTCATGACTGTAGGGTAGAATCCCAAAGCTGAAAGAAAGGGAGGTTGTCATAAAGAGGAAGGGGCGGCTTAAAAGGCCCTGCAAGACTGCAGAGGCAAAGCCTGCCCTAGACTTAGAGTAGAGAGGTAGATTGTAGTGCTTAGAAAATGTATGCACTGAACTCCAAGTTGCAGCTTCCAAAATGTCCTTGGTAGGAACTCCCCTGAGGAAGGCCACAGAAGTGGCAGCAGCTCTGGTGGAATGAGTCCGTATACACCCTGGGATTTGCTTTCCATGGTGAGAATAACAAAATCTGATTCCATGAGCAATCCATTTAGAAATGGTCTGTTTTGAAATGGCTTTACCTTGGGAACTTGAAGCATAAGAAACAAACAATTGATCTGATTTTCTGATGTCCTTGGTTCTGTTCAGGTAAAAACGTAGCTGTCTGGGTACATCCAAGGAATGTAAGATCCTTTCCCCTTTATTTTGAGGAGTGGGGAAAAAGGTTGGCAAGTGTATAGTTTGATTTAAAGCCACCTTGGAAACCACCTTAGGCATGAAGGTAGGATTAGTCCTCAAAGATACACTGTCTTGATGAAAAATAATATAAGGTTCCACAGCCATAAGAGCTTGTAACTCTGAAACTCTCCTGGCAGAGGTTAGGGCCAACAGGATGGCTGTCTTCCAAGATAAAAACTTGATGTCAGAAGAGGCAGCAGGCTCAAAAGGAGGCAAGGTTAGTTTTTCCAAAACATAGTTGAGATCCCAAGCAGGAATGGGAGGAGATCTATGAGGTCTTAAGTTCTTAGCTCCTCTGAGAAACTGTCGCATGAGCTGGTGGGAAAAGATGGGAGGGTCTGTATTATAATGAGCAGAAATAGCAGAGGCATGTATCTTAATGGAAGAGAAAGAAAGACCCTTATGTAAGAGATCTGTCAAGTAAAGTAAAATTAAAGTAATGTTAGGAAGAAGAGGATCAGAATCCTGAGCCTGCATCCAGGAACAAAATCTTTTCCATTTTCCTGCATAAGATTTTCTAGTGCTAGGACGTCTGGCTTCTAAAATGACATCCATAACCTGCTTGGGCAGTAAAGAAGAAATCAAAGGCCCTGGATTAACCAGGCTGCCAAGCTGAGAGTTCTGACAGGAGAGTGTAGAACATGACCCTGATGTTGGGACAGAAGGTTCGGAGACAGAGGTAAAACCCAAGGGGGGTCCAGGCATAGGTTTTTCTTAGAGTTGGATACCAAAACTGCACAGGCCAATTTGGAGCCAGCAAGATTATCCTCTTGGGCTTGTCCTGTTTTATCTTCAATAAAACCCGTGGAAGAAGAAGAGGTGGAAAGGCATATCCCGAGAGGTTCCTCCAACTGAATGACAGAGCGCCCACTTTCCAAGCTTCTCTGTGGAAAGTCCTGGTGCAAAAAGTCTGTAGTTGATGATTTAGATGGGATGCAAAGAGGTCTATGTGAGGACATCCCAGACTGCTGTTATCATCCTGAATATCTTGGTGTCCAGCATCCACTCGTGTGGATCCAAAAGATTTCTGCTCAGACTGTCTGCCAGGAAATTTTGTTTCCCTGGTAGGAACTGAGCTTGAAGATCCAGATTGCAAGCTAGAGCTGTGTTCCATAGATCCATGGCTAGTCTGCAAAGGGGGTAGGAATGAGATCCCCCTTGCTTGTTTATGTACCACAACTGTGGTGTTGTCTGTCCGTATTAACAGTTGTCCTGGTTGTAAAAGATTCCTGAAGGCCAATAGAGCTTTCTGAACGGCTAACATTCCCTTTAAATTGATATGTAGGTGCTTCTGATCCTTTGCCCAAAGGCCCTGTAAACAATTGCCCAGAAAATGGGCACCCCAAGCATAATCCGAGGCGTCCTTGGTTAGAATCCGAGAGGCAGGAAGCAGACGGAAGGGCTTCCCTTTGTTCAGAGCACATGCCCTGGACCACCAAAGAAATTCCTTTTGAAGGCAGGGAAGGACGGAGATCAGTATGTCAAAACTGTGGCAATGCTGAGACCATACACTTTTTAGGTACCACTGCATTTTCCTCATGTGCAATCTTGCATATGGTACGAGAAGGATGCAGGAGGCCATGTAACCCAAAGCCTGCAGGAATTTCCTTGCAGACAGAGGAGTTAAAGTTGCCAAGGTTCTGAAAGTTGAAGCCAACTGTAACTGTTTTTCGGATGTCAGAAATGCCATCTGGGTTGTGGTGTTTAGAAGCGCACCCAGAAAAGTTATCTGTTGTGATGGTGTCAAATTTGACTTTATGTTTACAGAGAATCCCAGGAACTTGTGGAGGTTCTGTACAAATTCTAGATGCTGGAGTAAGACATCCTTGCTGTCTGCCTGAATTAGACAATTGTCCAGATAAGGGTAAATTTGAATTCCCTTGAGTCTGCAGTAAGCTACTACTAGAGCCAGGCATTTGGTGAAGACCCTGGGCGCAGTAGATAATCCAAAGGGCAGCGCAGAGAATTGAAAGTGCCTCGATCCGGCTTTGAACCTGAGGTATTTTCTGCGATCCTGCCTGATGGGAATGTGTAAATATGCCTCCTTTAAATCCAAAGTTACCATCCATGCATTTTTGGACAGCATTGGAAGTAGCTGCTGTAGAGTAAGCATCTTGAATTTTGGAATCTCTAGAAAGGTGTTCAAGACCGACAGATCCAGAATGGGTCTCCATGAGTTTTGCTTCCTTGGGACTAGAAAAAGCCTTGAATAAAACCTTTTCCCATCTCTGAAAGAGGAACCAGTTCTATGGCATTCATAGCCAAAAGAGCTTCCACCTGGTTTAAGGCCTCCGTCCATTGATGCTTTGGAAGGTCTGGCCATCCGCTTCGCCTTGGCAAGGTATGAAAATGGAATTTGTAACCTCTTAAAACCACATCCAAAACCCATTTGTCTTGGGTTATTTGAGTCCAATTTTGATAAAAAAGAGAGAGTTTTCCTCCGAGAGGGGCTTCCAGGCAAGAAGTTCCTGTAGCCCAACAGAGGGAGTCATTGAGTTTGTTTCCTTTGAGATTGTAACCTGTCCTCTCCTCCCCTAGGGGTGGAAGCAGTCCACTGTCTTGATCTATAAGCGGCTTGCGTTTGAGGCCTCCCTCTGAAACGTCTATAGCTACCCCTCTGAGGCCTGTCAGAAGCGGGAAAGGACCAATTTTTAGAAGGCCAATTCCTGCTAAATCTAGGAGGCTGTACTTGTAAGAAATCTTTAACTGTTTGCATGGATTTCGCCTTATCCTCCATCTTTTTAATTACCTCTTCAGCTTTAGATCCAAACAAAACATTATGCTGAACAGGAGCATCCAATAATTTAGCCTTTATTTGTTCAGGTAAATTTTGTTCCTTTAGCCATGCATGCCTTCTAATGACGGTGCCAGAGGCCGCAGCCCTACAAGAAGCCTCCAAGGCATCAAATCCACAGTGTAAACCATGCTTCCCAACTTGTTCAGTGGCGTGCAATAAGTCATGTAATTCCTTATCATCTGCACAGGCAGAAATGGAAGTAAGCTTCTGTTTTAAGACAGACAATAGAAACTGCTGGTATTTAAACATATGAAACTGACAGTTTAAAGCCCTAATGGACAGAGTAGCAGAAGTGTACACCTTTTTGCCCCATTTTTCTAAGGATCGAGAATCCTTTTCAGTAGGAATGGGATTTTTGGCAGAAGCGGCCTTAACTCCCTTGGGACCCTGAGAAATGGTTTCAGGGTCAGCAGAAGGGTTCTTGTATAAAAACTGATGGGAATCAGGAACCCTGTAATATCTATCAGGCTTAACAGGAGCAGGAGGAAAAGAGTCAGGGGTTAAGTTAGCCTCTGAAAAGGCATCATCCACAATATCCAAAACAGGAGGAATAGCCAGGGGTCTATGTTGGGGAAGAAGAAGAAATTCCCTCAGTCTTTTCTTGGATTCTGAAAACTCCTGTCCTTCCCAATGGAAATGTTCCCTCATTTCATGCAAAGTTTCCCCAAAAGAGAAATCCTCAGGGGGAGAAGCAGAAGGAATGGATTCTTCAGCATCAGAATCCTCATAAGGAGGGAAAGAATATTCCTGATCAGAAGACGAAACTGAGGAAACAGAAGCCTGATCAGAGGAATCATAAGAAACGTCCTGCCTTGGCCTTTTGTCTGGAGGGGGATGAGAACCCCTAATCATGGTAATTAAATCCTCCGCCATCTTGAGTAACTGTTTCTGTGACTTAGGAGCCGGTTCAGAAGAGGCCTGTGTTGAAGTCTTTGATTTTGAAGGAGTCTTTGCCTTTGGCATTGCCTTTATTAGTAGCCGAGTAGGCCTGAAAACCACTTCGGAAGCCGGTACCTGCACAGCGGCTCCGGACCCATCCGAAGGAGCATTGTCCAAAGGTCCTGCAACAGAAATATTTAAAGGCCTGGTTGGCTCCTCATGAGAGTCAGTTTCAGCCGTCTGTTCTGAAATGGCCGACGACAGGGGCTGCAAAAGCACCTCACTGACTACGGCCGAACCTGAAGCTGGCTCCGCTTGCGCGCTATCATCAGACTTGGACCTCTGAGGCCTGTCTTTATCCTTGCGATGCTTGTGAACTCCGGTAGCCGGGACTGTATCCGATGACATTTTGTAGTTAAAGCGCCTACCGAAGTAATGAAAAGCAAAATCGTACCTTCGCTTAATAGTACGTTGATTGAATCTAGCACAAGACCGACAACTAGCTACATCGTGGTCAGGGCCCAAGCAAGGAATACAGTAAGAATGAAAATCCTTATGAGGTATTTGCTTCCCACATCAAATACAATTATTAACTTTTTCTGACATCGGAGTGGAGCAAGAAAAAAGTTTCCCCAACGGGGTACTTAGCTGTGAGTGGAGAAGAAAATCTTCGGACCGAAGTATATCAGGAAAATTAGTCAGGAGTCAGCCGACCGGCACTTGCGAACTGCTATCACCGCACGGCAAGAAAGACTGGAGAAGATGGTGTCGGCTGTCAGCTTTGTACTCCTGGCGCTCTGACGTCAGGGAGCATGGTTGAACAGCCGACGCTGGACCCAGACTTTGGGATTCTGGCCGACCGAGGGCTGCCTGCCGGCAGGGGAGAACCCTACAGTCATGACTGCAACAGTGAAACACGATGAACATCTGTGTTTCTTTGGCATGCTTGAGCCCACCACAAAAATTCCTTTTGAAGGCATGGAATGAGTGGTATAATTGTTTCCAAGCTGTGGCTGTGTTGAGACCATAAGTTTTTTAGGTACCATTGTGGTTTCCTCATATGCAGCTTTGCACATGGTATTAGTAGGATGCAAGATGCCATGAACCCCAGAGCCTGCAGGACTTTCCTTGCAGTTAGCCTGGTTAAAGTTGTCATTTTATTGAAGTATTGAGACAGTTGCCCTTGTTTGTCTGGCATGAGGTAGGCCGTCTGGGTCGTCGTATTTAAGCTGGCACCCAGGAAAATTATCTGTTGAGAAGGTATTAGTTTTGATTTCTTTTTGTTCACTGTGTAACCCAGGTAATTTAACAGTTTTATTACAAATGCCAGATGCTGCAATAGAATGTCCTTGCTGTCCGCTTGGATCAGGCAGCCGTCCAGATATGGGTAGATTTGTATTCCTTGTTGTCTGCAGAAGGCAATTACTGATGCCAGGCATTTCGTAAACACTCTGGGTGCAGTAGATAAGCCAAAGGGTAATGCAGAGAATTGGTAATGGGTTGAACCTGCAAGAAATCTGCGGTATCTCCTGCAATCTTGTCTGATAGGGACATGCAGATATGCCTCCTTGAGGTCCAACGTTACCAGCCAAGACTCCTTGCCCAGCATGGGAAGAAGCTGCTGTAATGTGAGCATCTTGAATTTTGGTACCTCTAGATATGTGTTCAGAATAGATAGGTCTAAGATGGGTCTCCAATCTTTGTCCTTCCTTGGTACCAGAAATAGTCTTGAATAAAAACCTTGACCTTGTTCTTTTGCAGGTACCTCTTGAATTGCTTTCATATCCATGAGAGCGGAAATTTGTTTTTGTGCCTCTGCCCATTGATTTTATGGCAGGTTTGGCATGCCTCTCATTTTTGGAAGGGTGTGAAAGTGGAACCTGCAGCCTCTGTCTAATATCCAGAATCCATTTGTCCTTTGTAACAATGTGCCAGTTTTTTGAAAATAAGGCCAGTTTTCCACCCAAAGGTGCTGCCATTAAAGCTTTGTTTGGCAGGCATTGGGGAAAAGTCATTGTGTCTGTTTTCTAAATGACTGTGGTCTATCTTCTCCACCTCTTGGGGCTGGTGCTTGCCACTGTCTAGCTCTGTAAGATCCTTGAGGTTGTCCTCTACCCCTTGGGCATCTGTATCTGCCCCTTTGGGGTCTGTCCATCGCTGGAAAGGACCAATTTTTTGAAGGCCAGTTTCTGCTGAAGCGTGGAGGCTGCACCTGCAAGAAATCTAACTGTTTGCATAGATTTTGCTTTTTCCTCCATTTTCTTTAGTACCTCCTCAGCTTTAACACCAAACAATACATCTTTTTGTAGTGGTGCATCCAATAACTTTGCTTTGACATGATCTGGTAAGGTTTGCTCTTTGAGCCAAGCATGGCTACGTATAACAGATCCCGTGACAGCAGCTCTACATAAGGCCTCTAAAGCATCAAAACCACACTGCAAGGTATGTTTCCCCACTTGTTCTGCTCCATGCAACAAATCCTGCAACTCTTTCAAATCTGGTTGTTCTGTTTGTGTCATTTTGCTTTTCAGCTGAGATAGCAAGAACTGTTGGTACTTTAACATGTGAAATTGACAGTTTAATGCCCTCATGGTTAAGGTGGCTGATGTATACACCATTTCCCCCCACCTTTCTAATGCTCTGGAATCTCTCTCTGAAGGTAAAGGGTTTTTAGCAGTAGAGGCCTTAATCCCCTTGGGACCTTGTGAAATTGTTTCTGGGTCCGCAGAATGGCTTTTATAACGGAACTGGTGAGAATCAGGAACCTGGTAATATCTGTCTGGTTAAACTGGGGCTAGAGGTAAAGAGTCTGGATTAAGACTGGCTTCTGCATATACATCATCCAAAATATCTAAGACAGGAGGGATAGCCAGGGGCCTATGCTGGGGAAGCAGTAAAAATTCCCTAAGCCTTTTCTTGGAATCTGAGTAATCTTGGCCTTCCCAGTGGAAGTGCTCTCTCAATGTATGCAGGGTTTCCCCAAAAGAGTAGTCTTCGGGGGGGGGGGGGGACTGAGGGAATAGACTCCTCAGCATCAGAGTCTTCAAAAGGGGAATAGGCGTAATCCTGGTCTTCAGAATGGTCTGAGGTAATAGAAGCCTGGTCTGAGGAAGGGTAGTCTTCTTCCAACCTGGGTCTTTTGTCCGAGGGGGGTTGAGAACCCCTGATGAGGGTAATTAAATCCTCAGCCATTTTAAGCATCTGTTTTTTAGGCATGGGGCCTTGAGAGGAGGTCTGAGGACCCTGTTTTTTAGTTTTCAATGCAGCTTTAGATTTAGTGAAGGATTTAATAGAGAAGGTGGTAAGGCCTGAAAACGCCTTCAGAAATGGCAGGCCTCACTAAATTTTCGGTTTCCTCGCCAAGAGTGGCGTCAGTATCTGTAGTGGGAATGGAGCCTGCGACCTCGGGTACTGAAGTCGCCGGTAAAATAGCTTCATCGGTAGTCAGGGGCTGCGTAGGCGCCTCGCTGAGAACCGGAGAACCTGTAGTCGGCCTAAGCGTGGTCTCAGTACTTGGTGCAGGCCTCTGATGTCTGTCCTTATCCTTGTGTCTTTTGCCTAAAACTGGCGTCTGTGTATCCGACGACATGATATAATTACATTTTTTGCCAAAATAATGAAGGGCGAACTCCGCCCAGCGCTTAATAGTGCGCTTGTTAAACCTAGCACAAAAACGGCAGGCCGAGACGTCGTGGTCTGGCCCTAAGCAAGGTATACAGTAAGAGTGAAAATCCTTGTGCGGTATTTGCTTCCCACAAGAAATGCAATTATTAACTTTGTCTGACATCGGTCTGAGGCAAGAAAAGTTTCCCCAACGGGGTACTTAGCTTTAAAGACGACTTCGGCTGAAATACTGTTCGTAAATCTCAGGAGCTGGCCGACCGGCACTTGCGAACTGCTTCTGCTTCGGGCACCGCGCGGCAAGAAAGACTGAAGAAAATGGCGTCGGCTGCCTCTTTTATACCCCTACCGCAATGACGTCAGGGAAGAAGCGACTACAACCGACACCAGACCTAGACTTTGGAATTCGGCCGACCGAGGACCCGCCTGACAGCAGGATAACCCAAGTGTGATGACTGCAGCTGTATGCACGATGAACATCAGGAGCTTGCAGGTGCACTTGATTGCTCAAGGCTGTGTTCCACAGAGCCATGGCTAACCTGCAGATTGGGTAGGAATGAGTTCCCCCCGGCTTGTTTATGTACCACATAACTGTGGCGCTGTTTGTCTTTATCAAGAGTTGTCCTGGAAGGATAAGGTATTTGAAAGCTGTCAATGCATTCTGTACAGGTTTCTTTTTGATTGATATGCAGGTGAATTTGTCCTGGGCTACATTTGCCTGCCATGTGAGCCTCCCCATGCATAACATGAGTCTGTTGTCAGGGTTTGGGCAGCGAGGGGTTGAGTGAAAGGGAGGCCCTTGTTGTGGTTGCAAGCCTCTGCCAACCAAAGGAACTCTGTCCTTATGCAAGGAATGATAAGAATCACCATTTCCAGGTCATGAGAATGTTGACACTAGACACTTTTGAAGTTTCCTCATATGTAGTCTTGCATATGGAATTAGGGGAATGCATGAGACCATGAACCCTAGGGCTTGCAGTATTTTCCTTGCAGATAGCTGGGTTGTGGTGGCCAGTAGTTTGAAGTAATTTGTGAAATAAACCTGCTTTTTTGGAGTGAGGAATGCCATCTGAAAAGTTGTGTTCAAGTTTGCTCCCAGGAATACAACCTTTTGGCTGGGTACCAGGTGTGATTTATTTTCGTTGATGGTGTACCCCAGAGAAGTTAAGAGTCTCTTTACAAATGTCAGGTGCTGAAACAGCAATTCCTGACTGTCCACCTGAATCAGGCAATCATCCAAGTATGGGTAAATATGAATATTTCACTGCCTGCAGTATGCAATGGCTGGAGCCAGGCACTTTGTGAAAACCCTGGGCGCAGTAGACAAGCCAAAGAAAAATGCAGAGAACTGATAGTGCATAGAGCCTGCCCTGAAACTTAGATATTTCCTGCAAGATTCCCTTATGGGGATGTGCAGATAAGCTTTTTTTTAAGTCTAGGGTGACCAGCCAGGAGTCCTCGGCTAGCATAGGAAGCAGCTGCTGGAGTGTAAGCATTTTGAATTTTGGTACCACCAGGAAGGTGTTGAGAATTGACAGATCCAGGACAGGCCACCAAGAGCTCTCTTTTTTGGGCAGCGGGAACAGTCTGGAGTAGAAACCCTGTCCACTTTGCTCAGTTGGAACAGGTTGAATAGCCCTGATACTGAGGAGAGAAAGTACTTGGTTTTGGGCCTCTGCCCACTGGTTTGGAAGGTCTGGCAACTTTCTTGGGGTTGGCAGGGAGTGGAAGTAGAATCTGTATCCCTGGGATACAATGTTTAAGACCCAGCAGTCCTGGGTAATGTACTCCCAGTTTTTTGCATGCAGGGCGAGATTTCCTCCTAGGGGTGCAAGTAGTTGGGCATGGCTGGGAAGGATGAAAGACAAGTCATTGTGAACTTTTTCCATATGGGGGTGGCTTACCACTCCCTGTTTTTGAGGTTGGCGCACTCCACTGTTTAGATCTGTGCATACCGTGAGACTGTAGTCTTTCTGGTCTGTTGCCCCTGGGTTTGGACTGAGAAGGTCTGGGTTTGGACTGAGAAGGTCTGGGAGGGGCTGGAAAGGACCAGCTTTTAGAAGGCCAATGCCTACTGAATCTAGGTGGCTGTACCTGTAAGAAACCTTTAACAGTTTGCATAGACTTAGCTTTTTCCTCCATCATTTTAAGAACAACTTCTGCTTTTGTGCCAAACATTCTTGGTTTAATGGAGCATCTAGTAATTTTGCTTTGACATGGTCTGGCAAGATTTGTTCCTTCAGCCTAGCATGCCTTCTCAGAACACACACACTCACACATGTGTGTGCGCATGCATGCGTGTATGTATATATATTGAAAATGTAAAATCTTTTTTTTTTTTTTTTGCTTTGACACCTAGGTCAGTATGTACAAGGCCAAACAAATCAGACTCATACAGAACAGCAAATACAATGACATACATGACACAAAATAAGACAACTAAAAATACCATTGATGTCTATTACACATCTTACCCACTCAGCATGACTTACAATCTAAGTTCTTCAAATGACTTCACTGAATAAAGCGGAGAGTTGGGATCTTTCTGCAGCACTTCGACTGGTGTTTTTGTCTGTACCAGGTTACTATGTAGTAATTTATTTAGCAAGGATTGTGCGGCTTTGTCCTCTAGCAAAGGTGAACAAACAAATAAAGAATGGAAAAAAAATAAAACAGATGCATTAAAACAACTGAGCTCATTTGCTCCACATGTCAATACCCTCCCCCCAAAAGATCTACAATTAAGACAACTCCAGTGTTTAAATAAATGGGTGGCATTATGAATAATCAGAAACAACTGTTACCAGACATTCTCAGAGTGAATAAATACTGCAAGAATTTTTTTCTGCTAAAACAATCTCGATTAACTACACCACAACAGTAAAACATTTTTTACATGGTGGGCTGGTGGAGTGGAACAGATAGCACAAAAATTACAGCAGTCTCAGTATTACAGAAGGATGGACCCCTCCCAAGCAAACTCTGATCCATAGAAGTTCAGTATATGTGTGTGTGTGTGTGTGTGGGGGGGGGGGGGGGTATTAAGCCTGAGAGCAGCACTTTGGCCAACTCATCTACCCCAGGGTAGAGGCAAGATTTAATACTAAGTACTGGAGACAAAGTCACCAGTACAGAGGTGTATGCATATGCAATGTACACTGGGAACTGGAGTAGGACCGTGGGTATGCAATAAATAAAATAAATAAATTAAATAAACATCGTCCTCAACTCTTAGAATGCTGCTGGGACACCTAATCTACTCTCTACATAATTCCCATCTGCTTACTGAAGGGATTTCACCAAATGATACCCCCAGTCCAAAAAACGTCAGGAAAGGTACTAGGGAACGTGGGGCAGACAACTGACGAGGAGCTCCATGACAAAGTTTAAGGGAGACAGCTATAGTGAAGACAAAAAATCAAGCAAATAAAACAAAAAGAAACAGTAAATGGAATATGACCAACAATTTTTCCTTCATCTCTTGCTACAAACCACATCAGCTTACATTTCTCTTTCATTAGGTGCAGGTTTTAAATTCTGAACAGGTGTGCAACGGAAAGAACCAGTAAGCAGAGGAAAAATTCAAAAACACTTAGGTGGAAAAGTACATTTTAAGTAGACATGGTAACATATTAGCTTATTCACATAGACATCTAAGATTTTGTATGTAGTTCCACTTCCACTATGACAGCCAACTTAAGTCTTACCCTTTTGACTGCACTAACAAGCAGAGCAAGAACCTCAAACTGGGATTACGGGCACTAGTTTCATTAATGTTTAGAAGTTCTAACATACCAAACGATGTTAATGTGCAATCTTCCCTTCATTCCTTAGAAGAAAGAAGTCCTACTTTACACACAAGGGAAGTTGTTAGTTTCCCTTACATGCACTACGCTCAATAACAAAAGGATCAAGGATATGATCAGCAGAACAGTTACAAATGTCTTATATTGCCAAAAAAGAAAAAGTGAAGCATACCTGACAAAGTGGCAAAGAAGTTAAACAAAGCTCAAATAATGAAGAAAGGTAGACTAGAACAAACTATCTGTATCAACAGATTAAGAGCACAGCAGCTAGTGAACAAATAAGTGGTTGCAGATATCTTTTTTCACCCCTTTTGATTAAATGGGCTGTAAGTAATTAGCAAGAGGAGGAAGAATGCGCCTAAGCACTGTACTGCTGGAAGATATGGAAGGGGAGAGCAAACATGAAAAAAAAAGATAAAGTTATATCTGTACCATGACAGAAACATGCTGTCTTGTTCCCAACCAGTAAAATCCCTGGGTTACTGGATGCAATCCCAGTCTCTCAGAGATTTCAATTCCAGAGCTCTACCGCTTCTACCTGTAATACACTGCCCCCCCCCCCCCCCCATCTACATCACATCAAGTTTGCCCCTTATACAGATGTAGTAAATTTGCAAAGACAACTCCAGGAGCTTAGTACAGGACTCTAAGGGGAACCCCTGAAGGCCCGGATGCCCACTAACCCAAACATATAGGGGATAGAGATAGGAATGGATGGTTAAACTGGACTGAAACAGATAAAGTACAGTTTTGTACCTACCATAAATGTAGATGTCCGATAGGCATGCATCTGCAGTCCTTACAAATGGGTTGTCCTGTCGTCAGGCAGCCCTTCGGTCGGCCGGATTCCAAAGTCTGGGTCTGGCCTCGGCTGGTGTCGCACTTCACCCGACGTCATAGCGGCAGTTCTTCGGGTATAAAGGCATCAGCCGACGCCATTTTCCTCAGTGTTTCTTGCCCCAGATTCCAGGTGCCCTCTAGGAAGGCTAAATTTGGATAAATGCAAATGGTTCCAAATACTAGAGAGCAAACAAAAAATAAGCATGTATGTACATATATACAAACAAATACACCATAATAGATTCCCCCGGCTAGCAACAAGATGGGCAAATACCCTAGGAGTACCACAGAGGGGAAGGAGGGTGGGTAATCCTGACTGCAGATGCATGCCTATCGGACATCTACATTTATGGTAGGTACAAAACTGTACTATGTCCTTCAAGGATGCATCTGCAGTCCTTACAAAAGGGTAGAATACCATAGCCAAACTGGGGGAGGAGGAGAAATAAGATTATGGTGTAGTTAAGATCCCTTGCAAAACAGCAGTGGCAAAACCTGCTCGGGATCTGGAGTATAAAGGTAAATTGTAATGCTTGGCAAATGTATGCACGGAGCTCCAAGTAGCAGCCTCTAAAATGCCCTTGGTAGCCACTCCTCGTAAGAAAGCTGTGGTAGTGGCTGTAGCCCTTGTAGAGTGAGGCCTGATGTTTTCTGGAGTTTTCTTCCCATGGTAGGAGTAACAAAATGTAATGCAATTTCCTATCCACTTAGAGATAGTCTGTTTTGAAATTGCTTTTCCTTCCATTCCTGTCGCATATGCTACCAGTAGCTGGTCAGTCTTTCTATTGCTCTTGGTCCTGTCCAGGTAGTAGTGTAAATGTCTATGTACATCCAAGGTATGCAACAGTCTGTCTCCCCTGTTCTGTGGGTTGGGGAAGAATGTTGATAGGTGGATAGCTTGATTTAAAGATACCCTGGAGACCACCTTTGGCATAAAAGAAGGATTAGTTCTCATGGACACTATCTTGATGGAAGATCAGGAAGGGCTGTACTGCCATTAATGCCTGTAGCTCAGATACCCTTCTTGCTGAAGTGATTGCAAGCAGGAAAGCAGTTTTCCATGATAAGTACTGTAATTCTGCTGTTGCTGCTGGCTCGAAAGGAGGGAGTGTCAACTTTTCTAGCACAAAGTTCAAGTCCCATGCTGGCAATGGTGGCTTCCTAGGTGGCTTTACATTTTTAATCCCTCTCAGAAACTGCCTGAGCAGAGGATGTGAGAAGACTGGAGGATCCAAGTTGTATTCTGCTGAAATAGCTGATGCATGAATATTAATGGAAGAATAGGACAGGCCGTTGTGGAAGAGCTCTGCCAAGTATTCCAGGATGTTAGCTATGTTTACCAGTGACACATTCTCTTCTTTTGCAGTACTCCAAATGAGATATCTTTTCCATTTTGCTGAATAATTTTTTCCTGTTGAGGGTCTGCAAGCCTCCAAGATAATGTCTTTAACCCTTTGAGATAAATCTGGGTTATTTGGTCTTATGCAATGTTCCAGGCAGCCACCTGCAGTGTTTTCAAGTTTGGATGCAGGGTTTTGAAGTTGTTCTGTGTTAACAGCAAGGGAACTAGGGGCAGAGGCCATATTTGTTCCCGAGGCATGCTCCTCAGTAATGGGTACCAATGTTGCCTTGGCCAGACTGGAGCTATCAGGATGATCCTTGGACGGTCTTCTTTGATCTTCAATAGCACCTTGTGCATCAAAGGAAGAGGTGGGAATGCATATGCTGTCAGGTTTTTCCAACTGAAAGATAGGGAGTCCACTTTCCAAGCAAGTGGGTGGTACGTCCTTGTGCAGAATTTTTTCAGTTGGTGATTGTGTGGGGATGCAAATAAGTCTATTTCTGGTAGTCCCCATTTCCCTGTAATGGTTTTGAAGATGTCTGGATGCAGCATCCATTCGTGGGCATCCGTGGTAGTTCTGCTTAGGATGTCTGCTAGTATATTTTCTTTTCCTGGCACAAAAATTGCTTGAAGCTGAATGTTGAAGCTCAGTGCCACATTCCAGAGGTCCATTGCCATCCGGCATAGAGGGTATGAATGTGTGCCTCCCTGTTTGTTGATGTACCACATAACTGTGGTGCTGTCCGTCCTTATCAGCAGTTGACCCTGTCGAAGAAATGGTCTGAATGCCTGAATTGCCAGTTTTACTGCCAGCATTTCCTTTTGATTTATGTGTAGGTGCAGCTGGTCTTGAGTCCATAAGCCTTGTATGCACTTGTCCAGCATGTGCGCCCCCCAACCGAGGTCTGAGGCGTCTGTTGTGATGGTCTGGCTTGGTTGAGTGCTGTGGAAGGGCAGTCCTTGTTTGATTGACAGGCCTGAGCCCACCATTGGAATTCTTGTTTCAGGCATGGAATTATTGGAATCTGGGTTTCTAGGCTGTGCTTGTGCTGAGACCATAAATTCCTTAGGAACCACTGTAACTTCCTCATATGTAGTCTGGCATGTGGAATCAATATTATGCAGGATGCCATGTAACCGAGAGCTTGCAGGACTTTTCTTGCTGTTAGCTGGTTCTGCTTTGTTAATGCCATGAAGTAGAGAGGAGTTGCTCCTGTTTTTCTACTGTCAGGAATGCCATTTGTTTTGATGTGTCCAAATCTGCACCCAAGAAGGTTATCCTTTGGGATGGTATCAGCCTTGACTTTTTATATTGACTGTGTATCCCAGGGCTTGTAGTAGATGAATGACCCTTTCCAAATCTTTTGTTAATTTGTTTTTGTTGTCCGCTTGTAACAGGCAGTCGTCCAGGTAAGGATAAATTTGAATTCCCTGAAGCCTGCAATGAGCAATTACTGATGCCAGGCATTTCGTGAATACTCTGGGCGCAGTAGATAAGCCAAAGGGCAATGCTGAGAATTGATAATGCTCTGATCCTGCAAGAAATCTGAGGTATCTTCTGCAATTTGGTCGTATGGGGACGTGCAGGTATGCCTCCTTGAGATCTAGAGTTACCAGCCAAGACTCCTTGCCCAGCATGGGAAGAAGCTGCTGTAGGGTCAGCATTTTGAATTTTGAAACAATGAGGTATGTGTTTAAAGCGGACAGGTCGAGAATAGGTCTCCATTGGTTTTCTTTTCTTGGTACCAGGAAGAGTCTGGAGTAAAATCCTTGTTCCATAGATGGTACCCTTTCTATAGCACTCATCCTTAGTAAGCGAGTTATTTGTTCTAGAGCTTCTGTCTTCTGATTTGGAGGTAGGTTTGGCATTCCTCTCTTCCTTGGTAGAGTATGGAAGTGAAACCTGTAACCTTGGTCTATTGTCTGTAAAATCCATTTGTCTCCTGTGATGTAATGCCAGTTTACTGAAAATAAGGCTAGCTTCCCGCCTAAGGGTGCTTCTAGTTGTTCCCTGGTAGGCGGTGCCAGAGCCAAGTCACTGTGATTGTCCTGTGGAAGTGGTGGTGGCTGGATCTGTGGCTGTACCTCGCTGGTTGTTAGCCTGCCACTGACGTCCCCTGTAGGCACCTCTGGATTGACCCCTGCCTCTTGAGCGCCTATTCCTGCCTCTCGGAGCACTGGAGGCGTCTGGAAAGTACCAATTCTTGGAAGGCCAGTTCCTGCTAAACCTTGGAGGCTGGACCTGCAAGAAATCCTTGACTGTCTGAACAGATTTTGCTTTGTCTTCCACCTTCTTCAGCACCTGCTGCGCAGGGGAGCCAAACAAATTGAGCTTATCCATGGGAGCATCTAGGAGCTTTGATTTAACATGGTCTGGTAAGGACTGCTCTTTCAACCATGCATGTCTTCTGATCACTGTGCCAGTCATGGCTGATCTAAAGGAAGCCTCCAGTGCATCATAGCCGCATTTTAAGGAATGATTACTGACCTGCTGAATGTTGTGTACCATTTCCTGTACAGATTTTTTGTCTAATGGTTCATCCGAGGACAGTTTTTTAGTTAATTGGTCTAACAAATTCCTGATACTGAATCATGTGGAATTGACAGTTCAAGGCCCTAGCTGAAAGAGTAGCAGAAGTGTAAACTTTTTTACCCCATCTCTCTAAGGCCCTAGATTCCCTTTCAGAGGGAGGGGTTTTGGTAGAAGAAGCTGCTACAGCCTTGGGTCCCTGGGAGATAGTTTCGGATCTGCAAAGGGGCCTTATACAAATGATAATGTGTGTCCGAACCCTGTAGTACCTATCGGGCTTAGCAGGGCCGGAGGAAGAGAATCAGGAGCAGTACAAGCATCATTAAAAGCATCATCCACAACAGTAAGTACTGGAGGAATGGCTAAAGGCCTATGCTGTGGCAAATGCAAAAAGGTTCTAAGCCTTTTCCTAGAGTCTGAAAAATCCCGGCCCTGCCATTGAAATTGTTCCCTCATAGCATGCAAGGTTTCCCCAAAAGAAAATTCCTCAGGCGGAGAGGCAGAAGGAATGGAGTCTTCTGCATCAGAGTCCTCATAAGGAGAAAAGGGGCCCTCTGGAGGGTTTGAATTATCTGACTCATCAGAGGATCCATCTGAAGAAACTGGCTCAGGGGGCTCTACTCTAGTCCTCTTCTCCGGAGGTGGGTGAGAGGCCCTGTCTGGATGTGGTTGGGATCCCCGGATCAAAGAAATGAGATCCTCTGCTAGACTAAGCATTTGTGAACTGGAACTAGGCCTGTGAGAGGGGGTCTTAGCAGGCACCGATTTGGTAGATTTTGCTGCTTTAGCCCTGGCAAAGGCCTTAATAGACATGGATGCAGGAGGCCTAGCAGCTCCACGTGCAGGGGTAGAAATATCCAAAGGGATAGTATCAGATAAATCCTGCGAACCTGCAAGAGCAGGTGGGATTTCAGTAGCAGATTCAGCCTGGCTGGATGAAGCCTCGCTAAGTGGCAAGCTTTCGGCCGAAGGAAGAAAGTACAGTTTTGTACCTACCATAAATGTAGATGTCCGAACTGGATAGCATCTGCAGTCATAACAAGTGGGTTGTCCTGTCGTCAGGCAGCCCTGCAGTCGGCCGGATTCCAAAGTCCGGGTCCGGCTTCGGCTGATGTCGCACTCCACCCGACGTCATCTCTGTTGGTCTTCGGGTATAAAAGCATCAGCCGACGCCATTTTCCTCAGTGTTTCTTGCCCCAGATGCCAGTAGCCCTCTTGCAGGCTAAAATTTGGATAGATGCCAATGTTTCCAAATAGATAGAGGTAAACACAACAATAAGCATATATGTACATATATACAAACAAATACACCATAAAGACTCCCCAACAGCTAGCTATTAGGAGGGTAAACACCCTAGGAGTACCACAGAGGGAAGGAGGAGGGTAATCCTGACTGCAGATGCTATCCAGTTCGGACATCTACATTTATGGTAGGTACAAAACTGTACTATGTCCTTCATGGATGCATCTGCAGTCATAACAAGTGGGTAGAATACCATAGCCAACTAGGAGAGGAGGATAAAAGTAGATTATGGTGAGTTTAGGATCCCTTGCAGTACAGCAGTGGCAAACCCTGCTCGGGATCTGGAATATAGAGGCAAATTATAATGCTTGGCAAATGTATGCACGGAGGTCCAAGTAGCCCTCAATAATGTCTTTGGTTGCCACCCTCGTAAAAAGCCTGTGGTAGTGGCTGTTGCCCTTGTAGAATGAGGTCTTATGTTCTGTGGAATTGGTTTTCCATGGAAGGAGTAACAGTATCGTATGCAATTTCCTATCCATTTGGAGATTGTCTGTTTGGAAATAGCTTTTCCTTCCCTTCCTGTTGCATAGGCTACAAAAAGTTGGTCAGTCTTTCTGCTATTTTTGTTCTGTCCAAGTAGTAGCGTAGCTGTCTATGTACATCCAAGGTATGCAGTATTCTTTCCCCTCTGTTTTGTGGGTTGGGAAAGAAGGTAGGTAGGTGGATTGCCTGGTTTAAAGACACTCTGGATACCACCTTGGGCATAAATGTAGGATTAGTCCTCATGGACACTCTATCTTGGTGGAAGATTAGGAAGGGTTGCACTGCCCTTAAGGCCTGTAGTTCTGAAACCCTCCTTGCTGAAGTAATTGCCAGTAGGAAAGCAGTTTTCCATGACAGGTGTTGTAGGTCTGCTGTTGCTGCTGGTTCAAAGGGTGATAGTGTCAACTTTTCTAGCACAAAGTTTAAATCCCAAGCTGGTAATGGTGGTTTCCTTGGAGGTTTTACATTCTTGATTCCTCTGAGGAACTGCCTGAGCAAAGGGTGCGAAAAAACAGGTGGATCAAAGCTGTATTCTGCTGAAATAGCTGATGCATGTATCTTGATGGAGGAGTAGGACAGGCCTGAATGAAGAAGTTCGGCCAGATACTCCAGAATGTTAGGCATATCTATGTTTGACACATCTTTTCCTCTTTCCGTACTCCAAATGACAAACCTTTTCCATTTTCCAGCATAGTTCCTTCTTGTTGAAGGTCTGCGTGCTTCAAGAATAATGTCTTTAACTCTTTGGGAAAGTTCTGGATTAGCTGCTGCTATGTGATGTTCCATGCAGTCAGTTGCAGCGTTTTTAGGTTTGGATTTATGATGCTGTAGTTGTTCTGAGTTAACATCAAAGGCATCAGGGGTATTAAAGATGTCCGGGTGCAGCTTCCATTCGTGGGCATCCGAAGTGGTTCTGCTTAATATGTCTGCTAGAGTATTGTCTTTCCCCGGTACAAATATTGCCTGTAACTGAATGTTGTAGCTGAGTGCCAGGGTCCACAGCTCCAAGGTCATTCTGCATAGGGGGTATGAATGAGTGCCTCCCTGTTTGTTGATGTACCACATGACTGTGGTGTTGTCTGTCCTTATCATCAACTGGCCCTCTTTGAGAAATGGTTTGAACTTTTGGATTGCCAGTTTTACTGCCAGCATTTCTTTTAGATTGATGTGCAGGTGAAGTTGATCCTGTGTCCACAATCCTTGCACGCATTTGTCCAGCATGTGGGCCCCCCCATCCTAGGTCTGAAGCGTCTGTTGTGATGGTCTGGCTTGGTTGACATCTGCGAAAGGGTAGGCCTGGGTTTGACTGGCATGCCTGAGCCCACCATAGGAACTCCTGTTTTAAGCATGGAATTAGTGGGATTTCTGTTTCTAGACTGTGTCTGTGTTGGGACCATAAATTCTTTAGGTACCACTGTAGTTTCCTCATATGTAGTCTGGCAAATGGGACCAAGATTATGCATGATGCCATGAAGCCCAAGGCCTGCAGAACTTTTCTTGCTGTTAACTTGTTCAGTTTTGTTAGTGCCAAGAAGTAAAGAGGAAGTTCTTTTGTTTTTCTGTAGTCAGGAATGCCATTTGTTGTACTGTGTCCAATTCCACCAAGAATGTCCTTGTTTGGGATGGTATCAGCCTTGACTTTTGTAAATTGACTGTGTATCCCAGTCCTTGTAGCAAGTAAATGACCCTTTGTAAATCTGTTGTCAGCTTGCTTTTGTTGTCCCCTTGTAGCAGGCAGTCGTCCAGGTATGGGTAAATTTGAATTCCCTGTAGTCTGCAATGGGCGATTACTGATGCCAGGCATTTTGTGAATACTCTGGGCAGTAGATAAGCCAAAGGGCAATGCTGAGAATTGATAGTGCTCTGATCCTGCAAGAAATCTGAGGTATCTTCTGCAGATTGGTCGAATGGGGACGTGCAGGTATGCCTCCTTGAGATCTAGAGTTACCAGCCAAGACTCCTTGCCCAGCATGGGAAGAAGTTGCTGTAGGGTCAGCATTTTGAATTTTGGGACAATGATGTATGTATTTAAGGTGGACAGGTCGAGAATTGGTCTCCAACTTTTTTCCTTTCTTGAAGCTAGGAATAGTCTGGAGTAGAACCCCTTTCCTTGTTCTGCTGTTGGCACTCTTTCCACAGCTCTCATGTTTGCTAACTCCATTATCTGGTAGAGCCTCTGTTTTTTGATTTGGAGGTAGATTTGGCATTCCTCTTTTGACTGGTAAAGTGTGGAAGTGAAACCGGTAACCTTGATCTATGGTTTGTAAAATCCATTTGTCTTTTGTTATGTAGTGCCAGTTCTTTGAAAATAAGGTTAACTTTCCGCCTAGAGGAGCTGCTATTTGTTCCCTGGTAGGCGGATTTAGGATTAAGTCACTGTGGTTGTGCTGATGTAGTGGCAGTGGCTGTGTCTGTGCCTCTGTTGTTATCTTGCCACTGTCGTCCTCTGTAGGCACCTCCTCTGGATTGGTTTCTGCCTCTGGAACGTCTATTCCTGTACCCTTGAAATTTTGTGGAGTCAGGAAAGGACCAATTTTTGGCAGGCCAGTTCCTGCTAAACCTTGCGGGTTGAACCTGCAAGAAATCTTTAACAGTTTGAACAGATTTTGCCTTTTCTTCCATTTTCTTCATAACCTGCTGGGCAGGTGTACCAAACAAACTTGTCTTGTCCATAGGAGCATCTAGCAACTTAGCTGTAACATGATCCGGTAAAGCTTGTTCCTTTAGCCATGCATGCCTTCTTATCACTGTGCCTGTCATGGCTGATCTAAATGAAGCCTCCAGTGCATCATAGCCACATTTTAAGGAATGGATGCTAACCTGTTGTATGTTATTTACCATCTCTAATACATATTTCTTATCAAGAGATTCATCAGTGGTTAGTTTTTTAGTTAACTGATCAAGCATAAACTCTTGGTATTGTATCATGTGAAACTGACAGTGTAAAGCTCTAGCTGAGAGAGTAGCTGAAGTGTAGACCTTTTTACCCCATCTGTCTAGTGACCTTGCTTCCCTTTCAGAAGGAATAGGGTTTTAGCTGTGGTCGACTACTGCCTTGGGACCCTGGGATATAGTTTCTGGGTCTGCAATTGGGGCCTTGTAAAGGTGGTGATGAGTATCTGGCACCCTGTAAAATCTGTCTGGTTTGGCAGGGGCTGGGGGTAAAGAATCTGGAGCGGAGCAAACATCATTGAAAGCATCATCCACCACAGGGAGAACAGGAGGTATAGCTAAGGGCCTGTGCTGTGGGAGGTGTAGAAAGGTCCTAAGTCTTTTTCTGGAGTCTGAAAAATCCTGTTGCTGCCATTGGAACTGTTCTCGCATGGCATGCAAGGTTTCCCCAAAGGAGAATTCTTCTGGTGGGAAGCAGCTGGAATGGATTCTTCAGCATCAGAATCTTCAAAATTGGAGAAGGGAGCCTCAGGCTGGTCAGTTATGTCTGATTCATCAGCAGAATCATCAGAAGACACTGGCTCAGGGGGCTCTGCCCTAGGTCTCTTCTCTGGGGGCTGAGAGGCCCTGTCTGGGTGAGACTGAGATCCTCTAATTAAAGAAATTAAATCTTCTGCCAAAGAAAGCATTTGAGAACTAGAAGAGGGCCTGGATGTGGGGGTTTAACAGGCACTGTTTTAGTAGTCTTGGCTGCTTTAGCCCTGGCGAAGGCCTTAATGGACATGGCAGCTGGAGGCCTAGCAGCACCACGTGCTGGGGTAGAGACATCCAAGGGGATGGTGTCTGATAAGTCAACCACCGTGGTGGGTAAAATTTCTGAGGTCGATTCAAGAGTTGTAGCAGGGGCCTCAGTTGTAAGAATAGGTTCAGCTGTACTTTGAGCAGTTTTCGGTTTCGCCGAAACCGAGACACTCATTTGCTTTACCGTGGTTTGGCGAAACCGCGGACCGCGAGTGTCGGTCTTTATCTTTGCTTTTGGGGTAGTCGGAGGATCCGGCGGCATAATGTACGCAAAATCCGAAAAACTGTTCTGCAAACTCCGACCGGCGCCTAAGCGTTCGTCGGTTGAAAAGCACAGGCCGAACAGGCTGCTACGTCGTGGGCTGGGCCTAAACAAGGCAGACAGTAAGAGTGGAAATCTTTATGAGGTATTTGTTTCCACAGGTTAAACAATTGTTAACTTTTTCTGACATCGGCTGAGGCAAGAAAGAGTCCCCAACGGGTACTTAGCTTTAGAAGTCTTCAAGTAGTATTCGGTAGAAGTAATCTCTGGATCCGACCGACCGGCACTTGCGAACAGCTTCTGCTTTGGCCACGCAAGAAAGACTGGGGAAAATGGCGTCGGCTGATGCTTTTATACCAAGACCAACAGAGATGACGTCGGTGGAGTGCGACATCAGCGCCGGACCCGACTTTGGAATCCGGCCGACTGCAGGGCTGCCTGACGACAGGACAACCCACTTGTTATGACTGCAGATGCATCCATGAAGGACATCCGTGGACTCTGTTTCAGCCGAAACCGAGACACTTGCGGTTGGCTTAACCGGTTTCGGCGAACCGGACCCATGATGTCGGTCCTTTTCTTGCGTTCTTTAGAAATTTGCGTGGTCGAGTATCCGACGGCATAATGTAAGCAAAATCGAGCCAAAACTCTTCAGCAATTCCGACCGACGTCTAAGCGTCCGTCGGTTGAAAGAAGCACAGGCTAGACAAGCTGCTACGTCGTGGTCTGGGCCTAAACAAGGTAAGGAGTAAGAGTGGAAATCTTTATGAGGTATTTGTTTCCCACAAGTTAAACAGTTATTCACTTTTTCTGACATCGGCTGAGGCAAGAAAGAGTCCCCAACAGGGTACTTAGCTTTTTAGAAGTCTTCGGTACTTGTAGTAGTAATCTCTGGTTCTGACCGACCGGCACTTACGAACAGCTTCTGCTTCGAGCGCCACGCGGCAAGAAAGACTGAGGAAAATGGCGTCGGCTGATGCCTTTATACCCGAAGAACTGCCGCTATGACGTCGGGTGAAGTGCGACACCAGCCGAGGCCACACCCAGACTTTGGAATCCGGCCGACCGAAGGGCTGCCTGACGACAGGACAACCCATTTGTAAGGACTGCAGATACATCCTTGAAGGACATCTTGATCTATCGTTTTAGTACGTACATAAGTTTTGTATACAATGTTGCCTTTTGAGATCCTCAACTACATATCATCCCAGGGAGGCCCAATGGAGAGAAAATTGTGCAGAATAGTGGAACCAAAAGAGGTTTTGACCTCGACTGCACATCCAGTTTATAATGGGAAGCAAAAGTAAGAGTACTAGCCCACGTAGTAGCGGCACAAATGTCATTAATAGAAGCCTTAGAGAAAAAAAGGCAATACAAGTAGCCACTGCCCTGGTCGAATGTCCTTTAGGTTTTGCCTGTAAGGACTTTGCATCACTTGTCAGCTTGAGAGGAATCAGAAAGCCATTTGGATAGGGTTGCTTATGAAAACTGGCCTGCCCAGTCTGGCCTTGGAAAAACAGGCAATGAGTTGCTCAGTTTTTGTCAAGGTTTTGACACTGCCCAAGCAGAATCTCAGCTGTCTATGAATGTCCAGACAATGAAGCAAATATTCACCCTTATTACTGAACTTTGAAAAAAAACACACGCAAATGAATAAGTCTGTTCAAAACATACTATGAAATTTACTTGGGCAAAAAGGAGGATCACTCCTGAGAGTAACCCTGTCCTTATGAAAAATCAGATGAGGAGGAATATAGACCCGTTTTGCCGATGTGACAGCCACCAGTAAGATAATTTTCTAAGATAACCACTTTAAGGGTATGGTGGCTGAAGGTTCAAATGAACTGGTTAATACCATCAGAATCAACGGCAAATCACAAGGAGGTATAGGATTTCAAACTGGAAGTCACAACCAAAATGTACCCTGCAAGAAGGCCTTAGAAATCTTTAGGGCAGCTGCAGATGTGCTACCTTTGCCAAAGTGAAAATCAGAAATAGTAGCCAGATGAACCTTAACAGCAGAATAACTCAGATCGCATCAAGTAGGGCTAAAAGAGGTACAGACCCTCAGCCAAAGCCCAAACTGCAGTGTGTTTCCATTTACTAGTATACATCTTGCATGTAACAGGTTTCTGGGAAGAGATTGAAATAGTGACAACTGCCAGACAGCTTGAGATTCCTGACCATCAAGGAATCTGGAGAAGCCATGCAGTTAGATGAATGGCAAGTGAAGCCAAGTCTCCGCAGCTACAAAACACGATCCCAGCAGTTGATATAAAGTCACTTTATTTACAAAAATAAAACACTGTTAGTGCTTTTGTTTTAAACTAGGTTAAACTTCATCAGACATTTAAAAATATTACAGCACATCCTTTTATACTGTCACTTCTTTCATTGGACCCATGTTGTGATTGGCATACATATGTAATGCTCTATTATAAATAGAGCAATGAATATATTAAAAATATACACTAACATATACTTGTTTTATATATATATATATATATATATATATATATATATATATATATCTATATATATATATTTATATATATATATATATATATACATATTTATATATATATATATATATATATATATTTATATTTATATTTATATATATATATATATATATATATATATAAAACTATTATATAATCTACCATATGAAATAACAATATAGAATACAGCCTGATCAATTTTCTTTCTTTGCAAAACTTTCAGTTTTAAAACTGGTGCTATAGAGCTACACATTAATTCCAGGCCAATAGTCTGCCTGTACTCTAATTTGCCATTTTAAATCTTTAAGCTCTAACTGCACCCCCCCCCCATGGTTCCTTATCTTCAATATTTACATGGTCAATTACCATAAAAGAAAAACGGTGATTATTATATTCATAAATATGCTTCGCTAAAGCATTATTTAATTTATTTTTCTTTATGGCATATTCATGTTCATATATTCTTTGACTTAAACGTCTCTCCGTTTTTCCAATATAAAATACTGAACATGTATTGCACACTGCTAAATAAACAACTGCTTTCGAATTGCAGTTATTTACTTTTAAAAAAAAACTTGTATTTCTAAGGTAAAAATTGTCACCAATATTTACTTTATGGCACCATTGACACGCCCCACATCTAGTCATACCTAGGTTTAACTGAACAAGCATCTGAGTTACCGGTTTAAAAATTTCTTTGAAGCTTTTGCCTTTCCAGTAAACTATTTTGGGGTTTTCATTCATATGGCTTCTGATGCAAGGGTCTTATACCAAAATACACCAATTTTTTACAAACACATGTTTCTTGTGATGCAGTGCCAGTTTTTTGAAAATAAGGCTAGCTTTCCGCCTAAGGGTGCTGCTATCTGTTCCCTGGTAGGCGGTGCCAGAGCCAAGTCACTGTGATTGTCCTGTTGCAGTGGTAGTAGTTGTATCTGTGCCTCGCTGGTTGTTACCCTGCCACTGGCGTCCCCTGTAGGCACCACCTCTGGATTGATTTCTGCCTCTTGAACGCCTATTCCTGCCTCTCTGTGCTTTACAGGAGTCTGGAAAGGACCAATTTTTGGAAGGCCAGTTCCTGCTAAACCTTGGAGGCTGAACCTGTAAGAAATCTTTCACTGTTTGTACAGATTTTGCCTTCTCTTCCATTTTCTTCAGTACCTGCTGAGCAGGAGAACCAAATAAATTGACCTTATCCATAGGAGCATCTAATAGTTCTGCTTTAACATGATCCGGCAAGACCTGTTCTTTCAACCATGCATGCCTTCTGATAACTGTGCCAGTCATGGCTGATCTAAAGGAAGCCTCCAGTGCATCATAGATTTTAAAGAATGGTTACTAACCTGCTGAATGTTATGCACCATTTCTAGAACATATTTCTTATCTAAAGAGTCATCAGAGGACAGTTTCTTAGTTAACTGATCAAGCATAAACTCCTGGTATTGGATCATATGAAACTGACAGTTCAATGCCCTAGCTGAGAGAGTAGCAGAGGTGTATACTTTTTTACCCCATCTCTCTAAGGACCTGGACTCCCTTTCAGAGGGAGGGATTTTAAGAGAGGTAGATGCTACTGCTTTAGGCCCCTGGGAGATAGTCTCGGGATCTGCAAAAGGAGCCTTGTATAAATGGTGATGTGTGTCCGGGACCCTGTAGGACCTATTGGGCTTAGCAGGGGCTGGAGGTAAAGTATCAGGAGCAGTACAAGCATCATTAAATGCATCATCTACAACAGAAAGCACTGGAGGTATAGCTAAAGGCCTATGTTGTGGTAAATGCAAAAAGGTCCTAAGCCTTTTCCTTGAATCTGAGAAATCTTGTCCCTGCCATTGAAATTGTTCCCTCATGGCATGTAAGGTTTCCCCAAAGGAAAATTCCTCAGGTGGAGAGGCAGAAGGAATAGACTCCTCAGCATCAGAGGATTCATAAGGAGAAAAAGGAGCCTCTGGATGGTCTGTATTGTCTGAATCATCAGAAGAATCATCTGAGGACACTGGCTCAGGGGGCTCTGCTCTAGGTCTTTTTTCTGGAGGTGGTTGAGAGGCCCTGTCTGGATGAAGTTGGGGGTCCCTTTAGATTGGGAAAAATTTGGGTCTTTAGAGGCCCTTTGGTTTGGGGCCCCGGCAAAGGCCAGGAATGGCTGGGAGGGCCTACGCACCAGGGGGGTTTAAACACCAAAAGGAAGGGCCGATAATTTCCGGAAAACCAAGCCCGGGAGGACAACCCATTTGAAAGGCCCCAGAGCATGGATTGGCTGAAGTTAAACGCCTTTTTCCCCACTTTTTGAACCCGGGAAAGGGGGGAGGGGCCTTTTCTTTTTCTTCTTAAACTTTAAGTAGGACCAAAGGATAAAGTTTTAAATCAGAGCGAAAAATGTTCAGCAAATGAGGGGTGCGGGTTGAAAAACCCCGGATAAACAAGCTGCTGGGTTGGAGAAAGGAAAAGGGGAGTGGTTTTTGGTAAAATTGTTTTTTTTTTGCACCGGAAAAAACCCTCCAAATTTTAGCAGCTCTAGAATGGGCCCCCTTAGCCAAAAAAAAAAATTTCCTTCCTTTTTAAGGGGGAAGGCTGGGTGGGGGATTTTTGGCCCAAGGGGTCCCGGGGGAAAAGTGGTGGGTCCTTAAAAAAAGGCCCTTGCACACCTTTTTCCCCCCTGAAAAGAAAAACCCAAAAAATTGGGGGGGGTGCAGTTTTCCAAATCCATTTTTGGAAAAAATAGTTTTTGGTTTTGGGTTTTAAAAATGCCTTTTTTTTTGCAAATCGGGGAAAGGCCAAAAAAGGCTTTTTTTTTTCCCCAAACCCAAAATTTTTTGGTTTTAGAAAAAATTTTTCCTGGTGGATTTTTTTGGTTTTTTGGTCCAAGGTTTTTGTAGGTTTAGTTTTTTGGTCTGTTGGAATTTTTTTTTTCCTAAAGGGGGAAAAAGCAGCAGCTTTTCCCCTTTTTTTTGAGGTTGGGGAAAAAAGTAGGCATGTGGGTTTTGGGTTTTGAACACTCTGGATATCACCTTGGCATGAATGAAGGATTGGTTAAAAAACTCTGTCCTGATGAAAGATGAGAAAAAGGGGGAACTGCCATGAGGGCCTGTATCTCGAGACTCTTCTTGCTGAGGTGACTGCCAAAGGAAAGCCTTTTCCAAAGAGAAATTGCATTTTTGAAGATGCTGCTGGTTCAAAAAGGGGGAAGAGTTAATTTTTGTTGAGGTCCCATGCAGGAATTGGTAGCTTCCTTGGGGGTTTGATATTCTTTATCCTCTTAGAACTGTCTTAAAGGATGGAAAACACAGGTGGATCCCGTTTAAAGTGCTGGAAACTGAAGGTGGGTTTTATGGAAAGATGGGGGCCACGGGAAAAATTTCTGCCAAAATATCTGGGGATGTTCATCAGTGATGCATCTGGCTTGTTGCATTCCCGATGGTGAATCTCTTCCATTTGGCTAGGTTTTTTTGGTGGAAGGTCGTGCCCCCAGCAAAATTTCCTGAAAGGGGGTCATGGAATCTGCTGTCAGCAAGGTTTGAGGTTCTGATGAACAGTTTGTAACTGTGTTGAGTCAGGGCAGAGGCCATTGAGGGAAGGGGCCCCGGTTTGGTGCTAGTTATGCTCAGTAGTAGTGGATACCAGTGTTGCCGGCCAGTCTGGAGCTATCAAGATTCCTTTTGTTTGCCTTTATCTTCAGTAACACCTTGGTGAGCAAAATAAGAGGGGAAAGCATAAATTGTTAGAGCATTCCAGTTTAAGGAGGGATCTTTTTCAAAATGAGGATGGGTTCCTTGTGCAGAACCTTTCAAGTGATGATTGAGATGGGCAAAGAGGTCTATTTTTCTTCCCCATGCAGATGTATTTGTAAGAAAATGGGTACATCCATTGTGGGATCCAAGAAAATTTTTGCTAACCCGTCTGGAAAAATTTTCCTTGCCCGGAACAAACTGGGATTGCAAGTAGATGTTCATTTCAGGCTTTTCCCAAAGAATCATTGTTAGTCTGCAGAGGGGGGGGAGTGTGTACCTCCCTGTTTGTTGATGTACCACATGACTGTGGTATTGTCCGTCCTTATCAGCAAATGACCCTGTTGAAGGAGTGGTCTGAATGCCTGGATCGCATGTTTCACTGCCAGCATCTCCTTTAGATTTATGTGTAGATTCAGCTGGTCTTGGGTCCATAGGTCTTGTATACACTTGTCCACCATGTGTGCCCCCCAGCCTAGGTCTGAGGCGTCCGTGGTGATGGTCTGGCTTGGATGAGGTTTGTGGAAAGGCAATCCTCTGTTCAACTGACAGGCCTGAGCCCACCACAGGAATTCTTGCTTCAGGCATGGAATTATTGGAATCTGGGCTTCTAGACTGTGCTTGTGTTGAGACCATACATTCCTTAGGTACCACTGTAACTTTCTCATATGCAGCCTGGCATGCAGAATCAATATTATGCAGGATGCCATGTAACCCAGGGCTTGCAGGACTTTCCTTGCAGTAAGCTGAGCTTGTGTTGTTAATGTCATGAAGTAGACTGGAAGTTGCTTTTGTTTTTCTTCTGTGAGAAAAGCCATCTGAGTTGATGTATCCAGTTCTGCACCCAAGAATGTTATCCTTTGGGATGGTACTAGTCTTGACTTTTGCATGTTGACTGTGTATCCCAAGGCTTGCAACAGTTGTATGACATTTTCCAAATCTTTTGTTAATTTTGCCTTGTTATCCGCTTGTATTAGGCAGTCGTCCAGGTATGGGTAAATTTGAATTCCCTGAAGCCTGCAATGAGCAATTACTGATGCCAGGCATTTTGTGAATACTCTGGGCGCAGTAGATAAGCCAAAAGGCAATGCTGAGAATTGATAATGCTCTGATCCTGCAAGAAATCCGAGGTGTCTTCTGCAATCTGGTCGTATAGGGACGTGCAGGTATGCCTCCTTGAAATCTAGAGTCACCAGCCAAGACTTCTTGCCCAGCATGGGAAGAAGCTGCTGGAGGGTCAGCATTTTGAATTTTGGAACAATGAGGTATGTGTTCAGTGCGGACAAGTCTAGAATAGGTCTCCATTGATTTTCTTTTCTTGGTACAAGGAAAAGCCTGGAGTAAAATCCTTGGCCTTGCTCCATAGGTGGTACCTTTTCTATAGCTCTCATCCTTAGTAAGTTGTTGATTTGTCTTAGAGCATCTGTTTTTTGGCTTGGTGGTAGGTTTGGCATTCCTCTCTTTTTTGGTAGAGTGTGGAAGTGAAACCTGTAGCCCTTGTCTATTGTTTGTAAAGTCCATTTGTCTCCTGTAATGTAATGCCAGTTGTCGGAAAATAAGGCTAGCTTTCCGCCCAAGGGTGCTTCCAGTTGTTCCCTGGTAGGCGGAACCAGAGCCAAGTCATTGTGTCTGCCCTGTGGAAGTGGTTGTAGTTGAATCTGTGGCAGTACTTCTCTGGTTGGTAGGTTGCCACTGACGTCCCCTGTAGGCACCCTTAGATTGACATCTGCCTCTTGGGCGTCTATTTCTGCCTCTCTGCGCTCTGGAGTTGTCTGGAAAGGACCAATTTTTCGAAGGCCAATTTCTGCTAAACCTCGGAGGTTGGACCTGTAAGAAATCCTTGACTGTTTGGACAGATTTTGCTTTTTCTTCCACCTTCTTTAGAACCTGCTGTGCAGGGGAGCCAAACAAACTTTGTTTCTCCATGGGAGCATCTAGGAGTTTTGACTTAACATGGTCTGGTAAGGATTGTTCTTTTAACCAGGCATGCCTTCGAATCACTGTTCCAGTCATAGCTGATCTAAAGGAAGCCTCCAGTGCATCATAGCCACATTTTAAGAAATGGTTACTGACCTGCTGAGAGTTATGTACCAAATCCTGAAGGGACTTGCGGTCTATAGGTTCAGGAGAAGACAGTTTTTTATTTAGCTGGTCAAACAAAACTTCCTGGTACTGAATCATGTGAAATTGACAGTTTAAGGCCCTGGCCGAAAGAGTAGCAGAAGTATAAACCTTTTTACCCCATCTCTCTAATGCTCTAGATTCCCTTTCAGAGGGAAGAGGGTTTTTGGCAGAGGCAGCTGCCACACCTTTAGGGCCCTGTGAAATGGTTTCAGGGTCTGCAACAGGAGCCTTATACAAATGGTAGTGAGTGTCCGGGACCCTGTAATATCTATCTGTCAGGCTTGGCAGGGGCCGGAGGAAGAGAATCAGGGGCAGTGCAGGCATCATTATATGCATCATCAACAACTGTTAGTACTGGAGGAATGGCTAAAGGCCTATGCTGTGGTAAGTGTAAAAAAGTCCTTAGCCTTTTCCTTGAATCTGAAAAATCCTGACCCTGCCATTGGAAGTGTTCCCTCATAGCATGCAAGGTTTCCCCAAAGGAAAATTCTTCAGGAGGAGAAGCAGAAGGAATGGAGTCTTCTGCATCAGAATCCTCATAAGGAGGATATGGGCCTTCCTGAGGGTCTGAAATGTCTGAGTCATCCGAGGAATAGTCTGTAGAGACAGGTTCCGGGGGTTCAGTCCTAGGCCTCTTATCTGGAGGGGGCTGAGAGGCCCTGTCTGGGTGAGGTTGGGATCCCCTGATCAAAGAAATGAGATCCTCAGCCAGGCTGAGCATTTGGGAACTAGAGGTAGGCCTATGTGAGGGAGTTTTAGGTAAGGCCTTAGAAGATTTAGCTGCTTTAGCCCTGGCAAAAGCCTTGATAGACATAGAAGCAGGGGGTCTAGCAGCCCCACGTGCAGGGGTAGATATGTCTAAAGGAATAGTGTCTGACAAATCCTGGGTGCCTGCTTCTGTAGCAGTAAATTCAGTAGCAGATTCAGCCATGCTCTGTGAGGCCTCGGCTATCGGAGGCATGCTTTCGGCCGAAGGAAGAACCGGGGTTTCAGCCGAAACAGAGACACTCGCGGTTGGCCTAACCGTGGTTTCAGCCGAAACCGTGGGCCGCGAATGTCAGTCCTTTTCCTTGCGCTTTTTAGCTAATTGAGTAGTCTGCGTTTCCGACGGCATTTTGTATGCAAAAGCGGGACCAAAAAACTCCTCTGCAAACTCCGACCGACGTCTAAGTGTCCGTCGGTTGAAGGAAGCACAGGCTAGACAAGCTGATACGTCGTGGTCTGGGCCTAAGCAAGGAAGGCAGTAAGAGTGGAAATCCTTATGAGGTATTTGTTTCCCACAAGTTAAACAATTATTTACTTTGTCTGACCGGCTGAGGCAAGAAAGAGTCCCCAACGGGGTACTTCGCTTTTTAGAAGTCTTCGGTAGTAGAAATCTCTGGATCTGACCGACCGGCACTTGCGAACAGCTTCTGCTTCGGGCACCACGAGGCAAGAAAGACTGGGGAAAATGGCGTCGGCTGATGCCTTTATACCCAATAAACAGCAGCTATGACGTCGGGTGAAGTGCGACATCAGCCGAGGCCAGACCCAGACTTTGGAATCCGGCCGACCGAAGGGCTGCCTGAGGCAGGACAACCCATATGTTAGGACTGCAGATGCATCCTTGAAGGACATCATCACCTTTATGCTACGAAAAGTAAGGATTTACATAACGCTCTTTATAAACATAAATTGAAATGTGACTAAGAAATTTATGTTCGTGGTATTAGAAAATGTTCCTAGAGACTTAAGAGGAGGGGATTACAGAAATAAAAGTGAACAAAAGGAGACATTATGGCAGATTAAGTTAGGGCAGATACTTCCCCAGGATCAAATGAATCAGTAAACATTAAATGTTTCTTAAAGAGAAGACGTTAAAAGTACCTAAATGCTACTATAGATGTACATTTTTACTGCACTTCACATTTTGAAATTTAACTGTATTTATTTGTACATTTTATGTAGTTTGATGTACCCCATCATCCCATTACCTTACAGGAATTAATTTATTAATTGGTGTTGAGTAATTATATTTGATTCTTAGTGTGTATTTAAAAGCGATTAAACTTTTTTTACGCTAAACTGCCTTGGTTTTTTTTGTCTCTTTGCTACCTTTGAGGTACCCAAGCTTGTTTTGGTGGAATTATTTTTTTATATGTGCATATTACATCTGTAAAGTTTTTGCAGATGCTCATTAGGGTACTACACTAAACTGTGTTGTAATATGGTTAGGGGTGATAAGAAGGCAGACACTTAAAATGGTTGTTCTGCTTTGGCACTTTTGTCTCTTCTTCTTTATTGGGTGTGTGTCACAGGAGAAAGTTAAGAAAAGGCACTGGAAGAGGACAGAAGGTTGCCACCACAGACTGATGCAAGCCATATTTTGCATTAGTTTACAAATGCTTATTGTGTAAGGTATTGGTAAAATCTATGCAATGCTTAATATGGATTAAGAATGTAAACTGTTTTTTTTTTCACAAATAATGCATTAATGCATTACTGCAGAAAAGTATTACAGGGTAGCATATAATCAATTAGAGAGGGAAGACGCTGATATGGGCCAACAGATAGGCAAACAATTGCAGGGAGGCCCCTGAAATAATGCAATTGATATGAAAGTTATGTACTTACCATAATGCTAGGAAAGTGTTGTCTTTATCCATCTGGCTCAACGAATGGGTTGTCCGATCCAACCTTGGCACCCTTTTTCCAGCTTCTGGATCCAGGACTTTGGCTCTTCCCCTACCCATAATGCTCTACAGTTCTTTGAAATACCACTGAATTTGTCTCACAATACATCATATATGCCAGAAAATATGCCCAAGAAAATCATTACATCCTGTCAAGACTGATAACAGGGAAGATCATCTCAAAGGCTAAGGATATGATAAGGCCCTGGTCTGGTCCAATCAGTTAGCCAAGAGCTGAATGTGACAATTTGGCAGAAGGAACGAATGCTGACCAGATGGATAAAGACAGCACAGATCTAGCATTACAGTAAATACGCAAATGAAAGTGTATAATTACCATAAAGTTGGCTCTATTTTGTTTGACTTTCGTCCAGTTCAAATATATGGGGTATCAGATCAGACTTGGGCACTGACTTCAAAGCTACATCAGATCCAGAACTCTGACTTCTCACCTACCCATAATTTCCTAGATTCTACCTTAGCTGCTCAGATCAAGCTAGCCCCCCCCCCCCCTCAACTGACATCAGAACCATTCTATAGAAGTAATGGGGTTTGAATGGAGAGATGATAGGGGTACGAATGGAGAGATGATCATCAGCAAGCAAAGGAAAGTAGTATTGCTAGAACTGAATTCATCCTCAAGTCTTGGTAGGTACTTTCATAAAGGTGCAACTTTTTTTTTTTTTTTTTTTTTTTTTAAATAAACTCACCAAGACGACACTGACAAAGACTGGATTTTTGGATATGACAGTCCTGGTAGGTGCACTGGTGCCAGGACTGAAAAAAAATGAGAGTTGAATCTTCAAGACAAGGAAACATTCCTACAATGTTAGGCCAGGCTCAGGGGGAGAATGGCCCCCTTATTGCAGAAGGAGTAGTACTCAAAATTCACAAAAAACGGGCCAACAAATAGCCATAAAGATGATAGAGTGGACTATAGAGGATAAAGAAATTTTGTATTGTTACTATTATGCAAGAAGTCCAGAATTTCCAGACAGAAGACGTACAAAAAGATTAACAGAGAAATTAGAGGGAAAACAAAAAAACATGTCAAAGCTTCAAATGGCAATTTATGTCCATTAATACAACAGATTACATAGATCAAGAAACCTTGGGCCTTTTGGAAAAAAAAATTGAGGAAGTGCAAAAATATAAAAAAACAAAATCTAGAGATCTTAGAAAGGTATAAAAAAAGAAAATGGACATGGGAAAGAAAGAGATCTGATAATATAATTGTCTTACGGCTTTTCCCGGTTAGGGGTCGCCACAGCAGAACTCCGGTCAGCTAATGACTGGCAGTGGATTTTTACTGTGCCGAGTTGCCAGCCCAATGCCCAACCTTCAAAGAAGGCACACCCACTCACGCACGCACCTACCAGCATGTCTAACGTCACTCGACCGCGGGGAGGACATGCAGACTCCACACAGAAGGCACTCGAGACTAGAATCGAACAGGAGAACCTCTTGCTGTGAGGCGACAATGCTAACCGCTGCACCACCGCAGCCTATAAAAAGTACAGTTGTGTACACTTACCATAAATGTAGATGCTTGAGTGTATTCACTGTTGCAGTCGTCACACTTGGGTTATCTGCCTGCAGGTAGCCCACAGTCCGCCCGAATACCAGAGACTTAGTATTTCTGCGTCGGATGTTGTCACTCCAGAACTGACATCAGGTCACCAGGGGTATAAAAACAGGCAGCAGACATCATTACATCAGTTTCTCTTGCCTCAAATGTCAGGATCCATGTTATGGTGGGAAAACGCCACCAGTAAAAAGTAAATACCAATACCCCTGAAAGGGGTGAGTAATAGCTATAGAGAGGAGAGAGAGAGAAAAGTACAGTTGTGTACCTACCATAAATATAGATGTTAGAGTGTATTCACTGTTGCAGTCATTACACTTGGGTTATCCTGCTGGCAGGCTACCCGCAGTTGGCCTGAATTCCAAAGTCTTGGTCCGGCGTCGGTTGCTGTCGCCTCTTCCCTGACGTCAGTGCGCCAGGGGTATAAAAGATGCAGCCAACGCCATTTTCTTCAGTTTTTCTTGCCCCAGATGTCAGGTGCCCCGAAAAGGGTAGGCTAAAAAACATTGCTAATAAAAGCATGCACTAAAATAAACAATATCTTCATCTACAAGCAAATACACCACATAGGTTGTATAGGATAGAGAAGTACAAATAAGACCCAGCCAGGGGGATGGTGGGTGGGTGAGTAACCTGGACTGCAACAGTGAATACACTCGAACATCTACATTTATGGTAGGTACACAACTGTACTATGTTCATCGTGTTTCACTGTTGCAGTCATTACACTTGGGTTGAATCCCAAAGCTGAGGTTGGGCGGCTGGGTCCAAATAGAATTAGGAGTAGCTATAAGGCCCTGCAAGACTGCAGTGGCAAAGCCTGCTCTAGATTTAGAGTAAAGAGGCAAGTGGTACTGCTTAGTAAAAGTGTGCACTGAAGTTCATGTTGCAGCCTCCAAAATATCCTTGGTTGGTACTCCTCTGAGGAAGGCTGCTGAGGTGGCTGTTGCCCTGGTAGAATGTGGTCTAATGCCCTTAGGCACTGATTTACCATGTTGTGAATAGCAGAAATGAATGCAGTGTCCTATCCATTTTGAAATACTCTGCTTTGAGATGGCCTTTCCTTGTGATCCTGCAGCATATGCCACTAAAAGTTGCTCAGTCTTTCTGAAAGCTTTAGTTTTGTCCAAGTAGAAGAGTAGTTGTCTGTGTATGTCCAAAGAATGCAGAAATCTCTCCCCTTTATTTTGCGGGTTTGGATAAAAAGTAGGCAAATTAATGGTTTGGTTAAGAGCCACATTGGACACTACCTTAGACATAAATGCTGGGTTTGTCCTTAGAGAAACCCTGTCCAGATGGAAGATAAAAGGTTCCACAGCCAGGATATGAAAATATAGGTGGGTCTGTATTGTAATGCGTTGAAATGGCAGAGGCATGGATCTTAATTGATGAGAAGGATAGGCCTTTGTCCAGCATTTCAGTTAGATACTGTAAAACTGAAGAATATTTGGAAAGTATAGTTTTGTACCTACCATAAATGTAGATGTCCGATAGGAATGCATCTGCAGTCCTTACAAATGGGTTGTCCTGTCGTCAGGCAGCCCTTCGGTCGGCCGGATTCCAAAGTCTGGGTCTGGCATCGGCTGGTGTCGCGCTTCACCCGACGTCATAGCTGCAGTTTTTCGGGTATAAAGGCATCAGCCGACGCCATTTTCCTCAGTGTTTCTTGCCCCAGATGCCCTCTTGGATGGCTACATTTGGATAAATGCCAATGTTTCCAAATAGTAGAGAGCAAACACATAAAATAAGCATGTATGTACATATATACAAACAAATACACCATAATAGATCCCCCTCAAGCTAGCTGAAGGATGGCAATTACCCTAGGAGTACCACAGAGGGGAAGGTGGGTGGGTAATCCTGACTGCAGATGCATTCCTATCGGACATCTACATTTATGGTAGGTACAAAACTGTACTATGTCCTTCAAGGATGCATCTGCAGTCCTTACAAATGGGTAGAATACCATAGCTAAACTAGGGGAGGAGGAAAAAGGAGATTATGGTGTAGTTAGGATCCCTTGCAAAACAGCAGTGGCAAAACCTGCTCGGGATCTAGAGTATAAAGGTAAATTGTAATGCTTGGCAAATGTATGCACGGAGGTCCAAGTAGCAGCCTCTATAATGTCCTTGGTAGCCACTCCTCGTAAGAAAGCTGTGGTAGTGGCTGTAGCCCTTGTGGAGTGAGGCCTGATGTTCTCTGGAGTTTTCTTTCCATGGTAGGAGTAACAAAATCTAATGCAATTTCCTATCCATTTGGAGATTGTCTGTTTTGAAATTGGTTTTCCTTCCTTTCCTGTTGCATATGCTACCAGAAGCTGGTCAGTTTTTCTATTGGACTTGGTCCTGTCCAGGTAGTAGCGTAATTGTCTATGTACATCCAAGGTATGCAACAGCCTTTCTCCCCTGTTCTGTGGGTTGGGGAAGAATGTAGGTAGGTGGATAGCCTGATTCAAAGACACTCTGGATACCACCTTAGGCATAAATGTAGGATTTGTTCTCATGGACACTATCTTGATGGAAGATCAGGAAGGGTTGCACTGCCATTAATGCCTGTAGTTCAGAGACCCTTCTTGCTGAGGTGATTGCTAGCAGGAAAGCAGTCTTCCAGGATAAGTATTGTAATTCTGCTGCTGCTGCTGGTTCGAAAGGGGGAAGCGTCAATTTTTCTAGCACAAAGTTCAAGTCCCATGCTGGCAATGGTGGTTTCCTGGGAGGTTTTACATTTTTAATTCCTCTCAGAAACTGCCTGATCAGAGGATGTGAGAAGACAGGAGGATCCAAGCTGTATTCTGCTGAAATAGCTGATGCATGTATCTTGATGGAAGAATAGGACAGGCCTGTATGGTAGAGCTCTGCCAAGTACTCCAGGATGTTGGCTATGTTTACCAGTGCCACATCCTCTCCCTTTGCAGTACTCCAGATGAGATATCTTTTCCATTTTGCTGCATAATTCTTTCTTGTTGAAGGTCTACGAGCCTCAAGGATTATGTCTTTAACCCTTTGGGATAAATTTGGGTTAATTGTGGTTATGTAATGTTCCAGGCAGTTAGCTGCAGAGTTTTCAGGTTTGGATGCAGGATGTTGTAGTTGTTCTGTGTTAACAGTAATGGGATCAGGGGTAGTGCCCATATTTGTTCCCGAGACATGCTCCTCAGCAATGGGTACCAATGTTGCCTTGGCCAGTCTGGAGCTATCAGAATGATCCTTGGACGTTCCTCTTTGATCTTCAAAAGCACCTTGTGCATCAAAGGAAGTGGTGGGAATGCGTATGCTGTCAGGTTTTTCCAACTGAAAGATAGGGAGTCCACCTTCCAAGTAAGTGGGTGGTACATCCTTGTGCAGAATTTCTTTAGCTGGTGATTGAGTGGGGATGCAAATAAGTCTATTTGTGGTAATCCCCATTCTCTTGTGATGGCTTTGAAGATGTCCGGATGCAGCATCCATTCGTGGGCATCCGTGGTAGTTCTGCTTAATACATCTGCTAGAATGTTTTCTTTTCCCGGTACAAAAATTGCTTGCAACTGAATGTTGTAGCTCAGAGCCACATTCCATAGGTCCAGTGCCAGCCGGCATAGAGGGTATGAATGTGTGCCTCCCTGTTTGTTGATGTACCACAAAACTGTGGTGTTGTCTGTCCTTATCATCAACTGACCTTCTTGGAGAAATGGTCTGAATGACTGGATTGCCAATTTTACTGCCAGCATTTCCTTTAGATTTATGTGCAGGCGCAGTTGGTCTTGAGTCCATAAGCCTTGTATGCACTTGTCCAGCATGTGTGCCCCCCAACCGAGGTCTGAGGCATCTGTCGTGATGGTTTGGCTTGGTTGACTGTTGCAGAAGGGCAATCCTGTGTTTGATTGACAGGCCTGAGCCCACCATAGGAACTCTTGCTTCAGGCATGGGATTATTGGAATTTTGGTTTCTAGGCTGTGCTTGTGTTGAGACCACAAATTCTTTAGGTACCACTGTAGCTTTCTCATATGCAATCTGGCATGAGGGACCAGAATTATGCAGGATGCCATGAAGCCTAGGGCTTGCAGTACTTTTCTTGCAGTTAGATGGTTCTGCTTTGTTAATGCCAAGAAGTAGAGGTAGTTGCTCTTTCTTTTCTGCAGTTAGGAATGCCATTTGTTTTGATGTGTCCAGCTCCGCACCCAGAAAGGTTATTCTTTGGGATGGAATCAGCCTTGACTTTTTTATATTGACTGTGTATCCCAGGGCTTGCAGCAGGTAAATGACTCTTTGTAAGTCTTCTGTTAGCTTGCTTTTGTTGTCCGCTTGTATCAGGCAGTCGTCCAGGTAGGGGTAAATTTGGATTCCCTGAAGTCTGCAATGAGCAATTACTGATGCCAGGCATTTCGTGAACACTCTGGGCAGTAGATAAGCCAAAGGGCAATGCTGAGAATTGATAATGCTCTGATCCTGCAAGAAATCTGAGGTATCTTCTGCAATTTGGTCATATGGGGACGTGCAGGTATGCCTCCTTGAGATCTAGAGTTACCAGCCAAGACTCCTTGCCCAGCATGGGAAGAAGCTGCTGTAGGGTCAGCATTTTGAATTTTGGAACAATGAGGAATGTGTTTAAAGCGGACAGGTCGAGAATAGGCCTCCATTTGCTCTCTTTTCTTGGTACCAGGAAGAGTCTGGAGTAAAATCCCTTTCCTTGTTCCATAGATGGTACCTTTTCCACAGCTCTCATTCTTAATAATTGAGATATTTGCTTTAGAGCTTCTGCCCTTTGAGTAGGTGGTAGGTTTGGCATTCCTCTCTTTCTTGGTAGAGTATGGAAATGGAACCTGTAACCTTGGTCTATAGTTTGCAAAATCCATTTTTCCCTTGTGATGCAATGCCAGTTCTTTGAAAATAAGGTTAGCTTTCCGCCTAAGGGTGCTTCCAGTTGTTCCCTGGTTGTTCCCTGGTAGGCGGTGCCACAGCCAAGTCACTGTGATTGTGTTGTTGTAGTGGTGGTGGCTGCGTCTGTGCCTCGCTGGTTGTTACCTTGCCACTGGCGTCCCCTGTAGGCACCCCTGGATTGGTTTCTGCCTCTTGAACGCCTATTCCTGCCACTCTGTGCCTTAGAGGAGTCCGGAAAGGACCAATTCTTGGAGGGCCAGTTCCTACTAAACCTTGGAGGTTGAACCTGTAATAAATCTTTCACTGTTTGCACAGATTTCGCCTTCTCTTCCATCTTTTTTAGTACCTGCTGTGCAGGGGAACCAAATAAATTGACTTTGTCCATGGGTGCATCTAAAAGCTTTGATTTGACATGGTCTGGTAATGCCTGCTCTTTCAACCATGCATGTCTCCTGATAACTGTGCCAGTCATGGCTGATCTAAAGGAAGCCTCCAGTGCATCATAGCCACATTTTAAAGAATGGTTACTAACCTGCTGTATGTTATGTACCATTTCCTGAACATATTTCTTATCTAAAGATTCTTCAGAGGACAGCTTTTACTTAACTGGTCTAGCATAAACTCTTGATATTGAATCATGTGAAATTGGCAGTTCAAAGCCCTAGCTGACAAAGTAGCAGAGGTGTAAACTTTTTTACCCCATCTCTAAGGACCTGGATTCCCTTTCAGAGGGAGGGGTTTTTAGTAGATGTAGTTGCTACAGCTTTAGGGCCCTGGGAGATAGTCTCTGGATCTGCAAAAGGAGCCTTGTATAAATGGTGATGAGTGTCCGGGACCCTGTAGAACCTATCGGGCTTAGCAGGGGCCGGAGGTAATGAATCAGGAGCAGTGCAAGCATCATTAAATGCATCAGCTGCAACAGAAAGAACTGGAGGTATAGCTAAAGGCCTATGCTGTGGCAAATGTAGAAAGGTTCTAAGCCTTTTTCTGGAGTCTGAGAAATCTTGGCCCTGCCACTGAAATTGTTCCCTCACAGCATGCAAGGTTTCCCCAAAGGAAAATTCCTCAGGTGGAGAGGCTGAAGGAATGGACTCTTCAGCATCAGAGTCTTCGTAAGGGGAATAAGGAGCCTCAGGAGGGTCTGTATGTTCTGAGTCATCAGAGGAATCATCTGTGGATACTGGCTCTGGGGGCTCTGCTCTAGGCCTCTTCTCTGGAGGTGGATGAGAGGTCCTGTCTGGATGAGGCTGGGATCCAATGAGATCCTCAGCCAAAGAAAGCATATGGGAACTGGTGCTGGGCCTGTGAGAGGGGGGCTTGACAGGCACCGTTTTTGAAGCTTTAGCTGCTTTAGCCCTGGCAAAGCCCTTAATAGACATGGCTGCAGGAGGCCTAGCAGCTCCACGTGCAGGAGTTGAAATATCCAAGGGAATAGTGTCTGATAATTCCTGAGAAACCGCAACTGCAGGTTGGATTTCAGAAGCCGATTCCACCAGGTTAGAAGAGGCCTCGGTAGAAGGCAAGTTTTCGGCGGGGGGAAGAACCGCTAGCTCGGTTTCAGCCGAAGCAGAGACACTCGTGGTTGGCTTAACCTCGGTTTCGGCCAAAACCGCAGACCGCGAGTGTCGGTCCTTTTCCCTGCGTTTTTTGGTTATTTGTGAAGTCGGAGGATCCGACGGCATGATATAAGCAAAATCAGAGCCGAAAAACTGTTCTGCAAATTCCGACCGACGTCTAAGCGTCCGTCGGTTAAAAGAAGCACAGGCTAGACAAGCTGCTACGTCGTGGTCTGGGCCTAAACAAGGTAAGCAGTAAGAGTGGAAATCTTTAGGAGGTATTTGTTTCCCACAAGTTAAACAGTTATTCACTTTTTCTGACATCGGCTGAGGCAAGAAAGAGTCCCCAACGGGGTACTTAGCTTTTTAGAAGTCTTCGAAGTAGTATTCGGTATGTAGTAATCTCTGGTTCTGACCGACCGGCACTTGCGAACAGCTTCTGCTTCGGGCGCCACGTGCCATGAAAGACTGAGGAAAATGGCGTCGGCTGATGCCTTTATACCCGAAAAACTGCAGCTATGACGTCGGGTGAAGCGCGACACCAGCCGAAGCCAGACCCAGACTTTGGAATCCGGCCGACCGAAGGGCTGCCTGACGACAGGACAACCCATTTGTAAGGACTGCAGATGCATCCTTGAAGGACATCAAGCATGTCAATTCCTTATGCCTGGTTCCAAGCACAGAATCTCTTCCATTTTTCTACATAAGATTTTCTGGTGCTGGGCCTCCTGGCCTCCAAAATGACATTCATAATCGCTTTAGAAAGAGGGGTATTCTAAATGGTTACCGTATCCGCCATGCAGCTAGATTTAGAGTTCTGAGTTGGCTGTGCAGGATCTGATTGTTTTGTTGGGTCAGTAAATGAGGAATTAGAGGCAATATCCAGGCTGGGCCTTGGGACAAGCTCCTTAGGATTGGGTACCAGTGTTGGCGTGGCCAATCCGGGGCAATCAGTATCATTTGCGGCTTCTCTTGTCTGACCTTTAGGAGTACCTTGGAGAGGAGAGGCAGAGGAGGGAAGGCATATACTGTAAGGGCTTTCCAGCTGAATGACAGGGCGTCCACTTTCCATGCTTGCTTGTGATAAGTCTGAGTGCAGAATCTCTGTAGCTGGCAGTTGTGAGGGGACACGAATAGATCTATGTCTGGTCATCCCCATTTCCCTGTTATGTTGAGTATTTGTGGGTCCAGTTTCCACTCGTGAGGATCCATGAGGTTTCTGCTTAGTTCGTCTGCCAAAGTATTTGTCTTTCCTGGCAGGTATTGTGCTTGCAGATGTACTTGATAAGTCAATGCTGTGTCCCACAAAGTCATGGCTTGCCTGCAGAGGGGGTAGGAATGTGTGCCCCCTTGCTTGTTTATGTACCACATGACTGTAGTATCGTCTGTCTATCAGAAGTTGTCCTGGATGAAGTAGGTCCTTGAAGGCTGTCAGGGCATTTTGTACAGCTAGCATCTCTTTCTGATTGATATGAAGATGCATTTGGTTTGTGGGCCACGTGCCCTGAATACATTTTCCTGCCATGTGTGCCCCCCAGGCATAATCTGATGCATCTGTTAGTGTTTGCCTGGCAGTGGGTAAGGTGAATGGCTGTCCCTTGCTGTGGTGACAGGCCTGTGGCCACCACTGGAATTCCTGTTGCAGGCATGGAATGAGTAATTACTGTTTCCAGGCTGTGGCAATGTTGAGTCCAAACACTTTTTAGATACCATTGTAGTTTCCTCATATGCAGTCTTGCATATGGAATTAGTAGAATGCAGGATGCCATGTAGCCCAGAGCCTACAGAATTTTTCTTGCAGATAACTGGGTCTTTGTTGCCATGTTTTAGAAGTAAGAAGTCAGAAGCCTTTGTTTGTCTGGCATGAGATAAGCCATCTGGGCAGTTGTATTTAAGCTTGCACCCAGGAATATTATCTCTTGAGAGGGTACTAATTTTGATTTTTTAGTTTACTGTTTACCCTAGGCAAATTAGTAATCTTTTTACAAAACGCCAGATGCTGTAGTAGAATATCTTTGTCCTTTGCTTGAATAAGGCAGTCGTCCAAGTAGGGGTATATTTGAATTCCTCTGTCTGCAAAATGCAATTACTGGTACCAGGCATTTTGTGAAGACCCTGGGCGCAGTAGATAAGCCAAAGGGCAGTGCAGAGAATTGGTACTGCAGTGAGCCAGCTATGAATCTGAGGTATCTTCTGCAAGATTGTCTGATTGGGACATGCAGGTATGCCTCTTTCAGGTCCAAAGTTACAAGCTAAGCCTTCTTGTCCAGCATGGGCAGAAGCAGCTGTAGAGTCAAAATTTTGAATTTTGGGACGTCCAGAAAAGTATTTAGAATAGACAGGTCCAGAATTGGTCTCCAGGCTTTGTCCTTTCTTGGTACTAAGAAAAGTCTAGCGTAAAATCCTTGTTCCTGCTCTTGGTGTGGCACTGGCTGAATAGCCCCCATGTCCATGAGAGATGAAACTTATTTTTGTGCCTCTTGCCATTGATTGCGTGGCAGGTCTGGCATGCCTTTTGCCTTTGGAAGGGTGTGGAAGTGGAACTTGTAACCCTGTGAGACTATATTTAAGACCCATTTGTCCTGGGTGATCTTGTGTCAGTTTTGTGAAAAAAGTGCTACTTTCTCCTAAGAGTGCTGCCAAAAAAAAAGTGCTTGGCTTTGACAGAGGGAAGTCATTGGGACTGTTTTCTAAAAGGCTGTGATTTGTCTTCTCCGCTTTTGGAGGTAGAAGCACCCCATTGTTTGGGCCTGTATCAGCCCTGGGGCTGTTGCCTGCCTCTAGGGAGTCTGAATCTGCCTCTTTGTGGTCTGTCTGACACTGGAAAGGACCAATTCTTAGAGGGGCAGTTCCTGCTAAATCTGGGTGGCTGTACCTGTAAGAAATCCTTTACTGTCTGCATAGATTTTGCCTTATCCTCCATTTTCTTTAACACCTCCTCTGCCTTAACACCAAACAAAGTATCATGCTGTAATGGAGCATCCAATAATTTTGCTTTAACATGATCAGGCAGATTCTGCTCCTTTAACCAAGCATGCCTTCTAATAACAGAACCAGTAACAGCTGGCCCTGCACGAGGCCTCCAGTGAATCATAGCCACATTGCAAAGTATGTTTTCTCACTTGTTCAGCTGCATGCAGTAAATGCTGCAAATCTTTGTTCTCAGAACATTCAGAATTTGTCAACATTTTTTGTTTTAACAAAGACAATAAGTATTGCTGATATTTGAGCATATGAAATTGACAATTTAAAGCCCTTATAGCCAAGGTAGCAGAAGTGTAAACTGTTTAACCCCCATCTGTCCAAAGCCCTAGAATCTCTGTCTGAGGAGACAGGGTTTTTGGCAGAAGCAGCCTTGACCCCCTTGGGACCCTGAGAGATGGTTTCTGGGTCAGCAGCAGGGTTTTTATAAAGAAATTTATGGGAGTCTGGGACCCTGTAGTATCTGTCCTGCTTAACAGGGGCAGTAGGTAAAGAGTCTGGAGACAGGCCGGACTCTGAAAAAACATCATCTACTATGTCTAGAACAGGGGGAATTGCAAGGGGTCTGTGCTGAGGAAGTAAAAGAAAGTCTCCAAGTCTTTTCTTAGAATCTGAATAATCCTGGCTCTCCCAATGGAAATGCTCCCTCATGGTATGCAGGGTTTCCCCAAAATTGTAGTCCTCAGGAGGAGAAGCTGAAGGAATAGAATCTTCAGCATCAGAATCCTCATAGGGAGGAACAGTATATCCCTGATCAGAAGAGGAATCAGAGGAAATGGAAACCTGATCAGAGGAATCGTATTCAGTCTCTTGCCAAGGCCTCTTATCAGGAAGGGGATGGGAACCCCTGATCAAAGTAATTAGGTCTTCGGCCATTTTGAGCATCTGTTTCTTGGGCATAGAAGCCTGTCCTGGAGAATGCTGCACTGGTTTCTTTGTCTTTAAAACTGTTTTTGATTTTGTCTTGGATGCTGAAGTAGGCTTTATATAAAGTTGTGTAGGTCTGAAGACACCCGCAGAAGCCGATGCCTGCTCTGAGGGGTTAATTTCCGAAGGGCCAATACCTTGAGTATCCAGAGGCCTAGCTGTCTCCACATGGGAGTCGGAGGCGGCCTGTGGCTCTGAGGTAGCGGGAGTCGGGGGCTGCGAAAGCGCCTCACTGAGCACCAGCGAACCGGCGACTGGCCTAGAAGAGGCTTCATCGTCGGTTTTGGACCTCGGATGCTTGTCCTTGTCTTTATCCTTACGTTTTTTATGAATTCCAGTAGTCAGCTGCTCCGACGGCATTATGTAGTTAAACCTTCTGCCAAAATAATGAAAAGCAAAATCGTACCGACGCTTAATAGTGCATTGGTTAAACCTAGCACAAAACCCACAACTAGCAACGTCGTGGTCAGGGCCTAGGCAAGGAGTACAGTAAGAGTGGAAATCCTTATGAGGTATTTGCTTCCCACAAGAAATACAATTGTTACTTTTTCTGACATCGGTCTGGAGCAAGAAAAAAGTTTCCCCAACGGGGTACTTAGCTTTATTGAAGACTTCAGATCTGAAATTTGATTTCGAAAATCTCAGGAGTTGGCCGACCGGCACTTGCGAACTGCTTTTGCTTCGGGCACCGTGTGGCAAGAAAGACTTAAGAAAATGGCGTCGGCTGCATCTTTTATACACCTGGCGCACTGACGTCAGGGAAGAGGCGACAGCAACCGATGCCGGACCAGGACTTTGGAATTCAAGCCGACTGCGGGTAGCCTGCCCGCAGGATAACCCAAGTGTAATGACTGCAACAGTGAAACATGATGAACATCTTGCTCTACTCCCAATATGTTGTTAAACTCTAACAGTATCCCTACACAAACAAAACTTTCTGAGTCAAGTACAAACTTGCAGTTTTAAAGATAGTACTGTATTTTATTTTATTTTTCTGTCTATTCAATTGTTTCACTGAATATTGCGCAGTTAGATGGGGTTATGGCTGTTCTCACCTCTTTGTTATTCAATATTTAACTCTTAGCCTAGAGGGTTTCTCTCTGCTTGAAGTGTTACACACATAGTTGGGAATATATTTTCTGCTCAATATCAGAGTGGTTTGGCTGGCTACAATCAACTGTATTAGAAGCTGAAGTGAAGTACAAACTTGCAGTTTTAAAATAGTACTGTATTTTATTTTTCGATTTAATTGTTTGAAAACAAAATCGCCACCGTTTCTAAAGACAACCACAAAGCACTCTATAGCTATGTCAAGAATCTCAATGGTAACACTCAGATCTGCTCTGAGTTGCATCACAATGGCACTAAATATACAAAACCACATGATATTGCCAACATCCTAGCAGATAGGTTCAGTGCTAACTTTATCCCCCCTCACCCCCTAAAGGCCCCATCTCTATACAAGAATGCAAAGGGCCAGTAATCACGGCTGCACAGGTAAAAAACAAACTCTCCAAAGCCAAGAACACAGCATCCACAGAACCGGACAATGAACTGGCACCCCACCTAAGTACCATATTCAATCATAGCCTCACCACAGGCTTTGTGCCCACTGAATGGCGCACAGCGATAGTTAACCTACTCCACAAAGGGGGATCAACCACGGACCCTGGGAACTACAGCCCCATTAGCCTGACGAGCCTGGTCTGCAAGGCCATGGAACGTATCATCATGTAACTTATAAACAAAGACATTGGTAATCTACAAACTCTGGACCCACCCGGTTCAGGTTTGTAAAAGGCAGATCATGTCTCCTAAACCTGAAAGACTTCTTTGAAGCAGTTACCAAAGCAGTAGATGAGGGTAAGGCATTTCACACAGCCTATCTAGATCTTGCCAAGGCTTTCAACACCATCCCCCACTCTGGAATTATAGATAAACTCAGTATACTAGGTATAAATCCCTATGTCACAAGATGGGTTGCCAACTGGCTCACTGAGAACCCACACTGTGAAAGTAGCAGACTCCAAATCTGACTTCAGACCAGTGACAAGTGGAGTAACACAGGGTTCAGTCCTAGGTCCTCTGTTTGGTATCTACTTCTCCGAAGTACAGGCTAACACAGAAGGTCTTTGGCTAATGAAGTTCGCAAATGACTGCAAACTAGGAGCCATAATCGAAACGCCTAACAGTGTGGGCATCCTACAAAAGGGCCTCACTAGGCAGATGCCTGGTGTCAAAGCCATGGCCTCAAGCTCAATTCTAAAAAGTGAACTGTCATCCATTTCAGTAAAAACTCTGTACCCATGAACTACCACATAGGTGGTAGTCTACTTCAGAGACCTTGGGACACAGGTGAACAGCAATCTCACCTCTGGTAATCACATCGCCACAGTAGTCAGGAAATCCTTCTAAGTGGCACACCTCATCACAAAATATTTCTCATCCAGGAAAAAAAAAAAAAAGAGGTAATTATTCCCTTCTACTCATCACTCATTAGACCCCTTATAGAGTACAATGCCCCTTTTGGTATGTACCTCACAAGACATCTACAACTGGAAAGGCTGCAGAAATGCCTCACAAAGAGGATTACCAGCCTCAAACAGCTGCCCTACACAGACAGTCTCAAAAAAACTACAGTTGTGTACACTTACATTCAAACATCTGCATTTATGGTATTCACTGTTGCAGTCATCACACTTGGGTTATCTGCCTGCAGGTAGCCCTCACAGCCCGAATACCAGAGTCTTGGGATTTCTGCGTTGGATGCTGTCACCTCTTCCCTGATGTCATGTCATCAGGGGAATAAAACATGCAGTCGATGCCATTACATCAGTTTTTCTTGCCCGAGATGTCAGGAGCCCCTAAAATAGGAAGCAATTACATGGTGAGGAACACCTCCAGTAAAAAGTAAATACCACAGCCATAAAATATGGCCACAAAGAGTAAAGGTAGAAAGCATAGAGAAGTCAAAGGAATGGATGGAGGGTAACCAAGACTGCAACAGTGAATACACTCGAACATCTACATTTATGGTAAGTGTACACAAATGTACTATGTTCTTCGTGTTTCACTGTTGCAGTCATCACACTTTGGTTAATTCCCAAAGCTGAGGAAGGGTGGAGGCAGTCAAGAAGTATTAGGGCTGGCTAGCAGGCCTTGTAAGACTGCTGTTGCAAATCCAGCTCTGGATTTAGAAAAGACAGGTAAGTTGAAATGCATGGTGAAGGTGTGTACAGAACTCCAGGTTGCAGCTTCCAAGATGTCCCTGGTAAGGACTCCCCTGAGAAATGCTGCAGAAGTTGAGGTAGCCCTAGTGGAATGAGTTCTGATCCCCTGTGGGATAGGTTTTCCATGGTGTTTGTAGCAGAAATGGATGCAGTGATCTATCCATTTGGAAATGGTTTGCTTTGAAATAGCCTTGCCCTCTGCCCCTGTAGCAAAGCTGACTAGCAGCTGGTCAGTTTTTCTGAAAGGCTTTGTCTTGTCAAGGTAGAAAGTACAGTTGTGTACACTTACCATAAATGTAGATGTTAGAGTGTATTCACTGTTGCAGTCATTACATTTGGGTAATCCTTCTGGCAGGTTGCCTTCAGTCGGCCTCAATTCCAAAGTCTTGGGTCCTGTGTTGGCTGCTGTCGCCCCATCCCTGACATCAGGTCGTCAGGGGTATTAAAGATGCAGCAGACGCCATTTTTTCAGTTTTTCTTGCCTCAAATGTCAGGTGCCCTCTAAAGGGTAGCCAAAATATATATATCTATGTATATATAAAACATACATGCACCAATATAAACTTTACCTTTATCTACAAGCAAATACACCACATAGGTTGTATAGATCAGAGAAAGAAAGAGAAGTTCCAGCAGAAATAAGGGGGATGGCGGGTGGGTAACCTGGACTGCAATAGTGAATACACTCGAACATCTACATTTATGGTAAGTGTACACAACTGTACTATGTTCTTTGTGTTTCACTGTTGCAGTCATTACATTTGGGTAGAATCCCAAAGCTATGGTTGGGAGGCTGGAGCTAAACAGCATTAGGAGCGGCTATGAGGCCCTGCAGAACTGCAGTGACAAAGCCTGCCCTGGATTTAGAGTAAAGTGGCAGATGATAATGCTTTGTAAAGGTGTGTACTGAACTCCAAGTAGCAGCCTCTAAAATGTCTTTAGCTGGCACTCCCCTGAGAAAGGCTGCTGAAGTGGCTGCAGCTCTGGTTGAATGTCGCCTAATGCCCTTAGGCACTGGCTTGCCATGCTGTGAATAGCAGAAACAAATGCAGTGGCCTATCCACTTTGAAACAGTCTGCTTGGAGATGGCCTTCCCTTGTGATCCTGCAGCATATGCCACTATTAATTGCTCCGTCTTTCTGAAAACTTTAGTTTTGTCCAAATAGAATCTAAGCTGTCTGTGTACGTCCAAAGAATGCAGAATTCTCTCCCCCTTGTTCTGTGGATTTAGATAAAAAGTTGGCAAATGAATAGTTTGGTTAAGGGCCACACTGGACACCACCTTAGGCATAAAAGTTGGGTTTGTCCTCAGAGAGACCCTGTCTGGATAAAAAAATGATAAAAGGTTCCACAGCCATGAGTGCCTGTAGCTCTGACACTCGTCTTGCAGAAGTTATTGCTAGGAGCAGAGCTGTTTTCCAAGATAAAAACTTTATATCAGCAGTAGCAGCTGGTTCAAAAGGAGGTAGGGTGAGTTCTTCCAAGACATAACTGAGGTCCCATGCAGGTATTGGCGATCTCCTTGGAGGCCTTAATTTTTTGGCTCCTCTGAGGTACTGCCTTAATAAAGGATGAGAAAAGATTGGTGGCTCTATTGTAATGAGCCGAAATGGCAGAGGCATGAATTTTAATTGATGAAAAAGATAGGCCTTTGTCCAGCATCTCAGTTAAGTATTGCAAAATCTGAGGAATATTTGGTACAGCTGTATCAGTTCCTTGTGCCTGGTTCCAAGCACAAAATCTCTTCCATTTTCCAGCATAAGATTTCCTAGTACTAGGCCTTCTGGCTTCCAAAATGACATCCATCACAACTTTACTGAGAGGTGTGCTTTGTATGGCTACATTATCCGCCATGCTGTCAGGTTTAGGGTCCTGAGTTAGCTGTGCAAGATCGGATTGTTTTGTTGGGACAGTAAGGTAAGGTCCAGGCTGGGCATTGAGACAAGTTCCTTAAAATTGGATATCAGTACTGGCGGGCCAGTCTGGGGCAATCAGTATCATTTTGGCTTCTCTTGTCTGACCTTTAGGAGTACCTTGGGAAGGAGAAGCATGTGGAGGAAAGGCATATGCCGATAGGTTTTTCCAGTTGAAAGATAAGGTGTCCACTTTCCATGCTTGTCTGTGATAAGTCCTTGTGCAGAATCTTTTTAGTTGGTAGTTGTGAGGGGAGGCAAATAGATCTATGTCCGGGCATCCCCATTTCCTTATCATGCTGAAGACTTGTGGATCCAGCTGTCACTCGTGGGGATCCATGATGTTTCTGCTTAATTCGTCTGCCAGAGTATTTTCCTTTCCTGGCAGGAATTGTGCCTGCGGATGAACTTAAGTCAATGCTGTGTCCCACAAAGCCATGGCTAGTCTGCAAAGGGGGTAAGAATGTGTGCCCCCCTGCTTGTTTATATACCACATGACCGTGGTGTTGTTCGTCTTTATCAGTAGTTGTCCCGGATGAAGTAGGTCCTTGAAGGCTGTCAGGGCATTTTGGACAGCTAGCATCTCTTTTTGATTGCTATGTAGATGCATTTGGTTTGTGGACCAGGTGCCCTGAATGCCTCTTCCTGCCATGTGGGCCCCCCCAGGCATAATCTGACGCATCCGTTGTTAGATTCTGCCTGGCTGGGTGTAATGTGAATGGCTGTCCCTTGTTTTGGTGACAAGCCTTCGCCCACCATCAAAACTCCTGTTGCAGGCAAGGAATGACAGTAATCATTGTTTCCAGGCTGTGGCAATGTTCCGTCCAGACACCTTTTAGGTACCACTGAAGTTTCCTCACATGCAGTCTTGCATATGGAATTAGTAGGATGCAGGATGCCATGAAGCCCAAAGCCTGCAGAATTTTTCTTGCAGATAACTGGGCCTTTGTTGACAAGCTTTTGAAATAGGTAGTCAGTTGCCTTTGTTTGTCTGGCGTGAGATAAGCCATCTGGGCAGTTGTATTTAAGCTTGCACCCAGGAATATTATCTCTTGAGAGGGTACTAGTTTTGATTTCTTTTCGTTGACTGTGTACCCTAGGCATGTTAAGTCTTTTCACAAACGCCAGATGCTGTAGTAGAATGTCCTTGTTCTCTGCTTGAATTAGGCAGTCGTCCAAGTATGGATATATTTGTATTTCTCTTTGCAGAAAGCAATTACTGGTGCCAGGCACTTTGTAAAGACCCTGGGCACAGTAGATAAGCCAAAGGGCAGTGCAGAGAATTGGTAATGCATTAAGCCAGCTTTGAATCTGAGGTATCTTCTGCATGATTGCCTGACTGGGACATGCAGGTATGCCTCTTTTAGGTCTAAAGTCACGAGCCAAACCTTTTTGCCCAGCATGGGCAGAAGCTGCTGCAAGGTCAACATTTTGAATTTTGGTATATCCAGGAAAGTGTTTAGAATAGATAGGTCCAGTATTGGTCCTCCAGGCTTTGTCCTTTCTGGATACCAAGAAAAGTCCATGAGGGATGAGACTTGTTTTTGTGCCTCTGCCCATTGATATTTTGGCAGATCTGGCCAACCATTCGCCTCTCGCAGGGTATGGAAGTGAAACTTGTAGCCTTGTGACACTGTTTAGAACCCACTTGTCTTGGGTTATAATGTGCCAATTCTGAGAAAATAGTGCTATTTTTCCCCATAAAGGTGCTGCCAGTAGACAAGTCCTTGGTGCAGGCAGGGGGAAGTCATTGGGACTGTTTCCTGTATGGATGTGATTTGTCTTCTCTACTTTTGGAGGTAGAAGCACCCCATTGCTTTGACCGTTATGAACCTTGCGCCTGGGACCTGCCTCTAGGGCATCTGGATCTGCCCCTTTGAGGTCTGTCTGACACTGGAAAGGACCAATTCTTTGTAGGCCAGTGTCTACTACACCTAGGTGGCTGTACTTGTAAAAAATCTTTGACAGTTTGTATAGATTTAGCTTTGCCCTCCATTTTCTTTAACACCTCTTCTGCCTTAACACCAAACAAAGTATCATGCTGTAACGGTGCATCTAATAATTTAACTTTGACATGATCAGGCAGATTTTGTTCCTTTAACCAAGCATGCCTCCTAATTACAGAACCCGTAACTGCGGCTCTGCAGGAGGCCTCCAGAGAATCAAAACCACATTGCAAAGTATGCCTTTCAACTTGTTCAGCTGCATGCAATAAATCCTGCATTTCTTTGTTTTCTGCACATTCAGGGTTGAACAACATTTTCTGTAGCAATGTCATGACATGTTGCTGATATTTGAGCATATGAAACTGACAGTTTAAGGCCCTTATAGCCAAGGTAGCAGGTGTGTAAACCTTTTTCCCCATCTATCCAGTGCTCTAGAATCTCTGTCAGAGGGGGATAGGGTTTTTTGCAGGGGAAGCCTTAACTCCTTTGAGACCCTGTGAAATAGTTTCCGGGTCTGCAGGAGGGTTTTTAAAAAGGAATTTATGAGTCAGGAACCCTGTAATATCTGTCAGCCTTAACAGGAGCAGGCGGTAATGGGTCAGACTAGACTCTGACAACACATCTACAATGTCTAACACAGGTGGAATGGCTAGAGGCCTGTGCTGAGGTAGTAAAAGGAAGTCCCTGAGCCTCTTTTTAGATTCTGAAAAATCTTGGCTCTCAGTGGAAATGCTCCCTCATGGTATGCAAAGTTTCCCCAAAAGAATAGTCCTCAGGAGGAGAAGCTGAAGGAATAGATTCTTCAGCATCAGAATCCTCATAGGGGGGGGGGGGGGAGTGAATATTCCTGATCAGAAGAGGAATCAGAAGAAACAGAAACCTGATCAGAAGATTCATAGTCTGTCTTTTGCCTAGGCCTCTTATCAGGAGGGGAATGGGAACCCCTGATCAAGGTAATAAAGTCTTTGGCCATTTTGAGCATCTGCTTTTTGGGCATGGAGGCCTGTCCATGTGGCTCTTGAGTTTGTTTCTTTGTCTTTAAAGGTGCTTTAGTCTTTGCCTTTGAAGCTGTAGTCGGTTTAATGTATAGATGTTTAGGTCTGAATACACCCTCAGAAGCCGGTGCCTGCACAGCGGCTCCGGACCCATCTGAGGGAATAGTGTCCGAGGCTCCAATAGCTTGAGTTTCCAGCGGCATAGCCGACACCATGTGGGAATCTGTAGCGGCCTGCGACTCTAAAGTAGCGGGTGTCAGGGGCTGCGAAAGCACCTCACTGAGAACCGGCGAATGGCTTAGCGGAAGCCTCGTTGGTTTTGGGCCTCGGTTGTCTCTTTCTTTGCGTTTTTTGTGAACTCTGGTAGTCGGATGGCTATCCGACGACATTTTATAATTAAATCTGCGCCCAAAATAGTTTAATGCAAAGTCATACCGACGCTTAATAGTGCGTTGGTTAAATCTAGCACAAAACCAACAACTTGAAACGTCGTGGTCAGGGCCTAGGCAAGGAATACAGTAAGAATGAAAGTCCTTATGAGGTATCTGCTTTCCACAAGAAATACAATTATTAACTTTTTCCGACATCTGTCTGGAGCAAGAAAAAAGTTTCCCCAATGGCGTACTTAGCTTCAATGAAGACTTCAGATCTGAAACTCGAACACGAAAATCTCAGGAGTCGGCCGACCAGCACTTGCGAACTGCTTCCGATTCGGGCACCGTGCGGCAAGAAAGACTGAAGAAAATGTCATCAGCTGCATCTTTTATACCCCTGACGTCAGGGAAGGGGCGACAGCAGCCGACGCAGGACCCAAGACTTTGGAATACAGGCCGACTGAGGGCAACCTGCCAGCAGGATTACCCAAATGTAATGACTGCGACAGTGAAACACGAAGAACATCCTGAGCTGTCTGTGCACATCCAAAGAATGCAGGATCCTTTCCCCTTTAGTCTGAGGATTAGAAAAGAAGGTTGGTAAATGGATGGATTGGTTTAAAGCCACACTGGATACCACCTTAGGCATAAATGATGGGTTAGTACCGAGGGAAACCCTGTCCGCATGGAAGATAATGAAGGGTTCCACAGCCACAAGAGCCTGCAACTCAGACACACTTCTTGCTGAAGTGAAGGCTAGAAGTAAGGCTGTTTTCCAAGAGAGGAATTTTAACTCTGCTATAGCAGCAGGCTCAAAAGGGGGAAGCATGAGCTTCTCTAGTACAGAGTTAAGGTCCCAAGCAGGAGTGGGAGCTCTCCTCGGGGATCTTAAATTGTTAGCTCCTCTCAGGAACTGCTTGATCAGAGGGTGAGAGAAGACGGGTGGCTCAGTATTGTAATGAGCTGAGATGGCAGAGGCATGAATCTTAATTGATGAGAAGGACAGGCCTTTGTGGAGCAGCTCTGCTAGATAATCTAAGATTTGAGGTAAGATGGGCACGGCTGTGTCCTTTCCTTGAGACAGTCTCAAAGAACAGTATCCTTTCCACTTTTCTGATTAGGATTTCCTAGTACTAGGCCTCCTGGCCTCAAGGATGACATCCAGCACCTGTTTGCTGAGGGTTGCTGGTGATGTATTCAGGAAATAAGCCAGGCTGCAAGGTTCAGGGTTTGCAACTGAGGATGCAAAACTGTCTCTCCTGCGGGATAGGTGCCAGGGTGACACTGCTGTCAGACTGCATAGGAGTGGGTACCAGTTATGACGTGGCCAGTCTGGTGCAATAAGGATTGTCCTTGGCCTGTCCTGTTTGATCTTGAGTAGTACTTTTGAGAGGAGGGGCAGAGGGGGAAAGGCATAGATTGAGAGATTTTCCCATGTAAAGGATAGGGCCCATCCACTTTCAATGCTTGGCTGTGGGGAATTCTGGTGTAAAATTTGCTCAATTGATGGTTTTGGAGGGAAGCAAAGAGATCCACCTCTGGTGTCCCTCACCTGTGGATCAGAAGTCTGAATGAGTTGGGATCCTATTTACACTCGTGTGGTTCCAGTAGATTTTTGTTTAAGTCATCTGCCAGTGAACTTTGTTTGCCTGGCAGGAAATGAGCTTGCAGGTGCACTTGATTGCTCAAGGCTGTGTTCCACAGAGCCATGGCTAACCTGCAGAGGGGGGTATGAATTAGTTCCCCACTGCTTGTTTATGTACCACAAAACTGTGGTGTTGTCTGTCTTTATCAAGAGTTGTCCTGGAAGTACAAGGTATTTGAAGGCAGTCAGTGCATTCTGTACAGCTAACATTTATTTTTGATTGATATGCAGGTGAATTTGTCCTGGGCTCCATTTGCCTTGGATGCATTTGCCTGACGAGTGAGCCCCCCCCCCCCCATGCATAGCCTGATGCATGTTAGGGTTTGGGCAGCGAGGGGTTGAGTTAAAGGGAGTCCCTTGTTGTGGTTGCAAGCCTCTGCCCACCAAAGGAACTCTGTCCTTAGGCAAGGAATGATAGGAATCACTGTCTCCAGGTCCTGAGAATGTTGACAGCAGACACTTTTTACGTACCACTGAAGTTTCCTCATATGCAGTCTTGCACATGGAATTAAGAGAATGCATGAGGCCATGAACCCTAGGGCTTGCAGTATTTTTCTTGCAGATAGCTGGGTTTTGGTGGCCAGTAGTTTGAAGTAATTTGTCAAATAAACCTGTTTTTCTGGAGTGAGAAATGCCATCTGGGAAGTTGTGTTCAAGCTTGCTCCCAGGAATACAATCTATTGGCTGGGTACCAGATGTGATTTTTTTTCGTTGATGGTATACCCCAGAGAAGTTAAGAGCCTCTTTACAAATGTCAGGTGCTGAAGTAGCAATTCCTGACTGTCTGCCTGATTCAGGCGATCGTCCAAGTATGGGTAAATTTGAACATTTCTCTGCCTGCAGTATGCAATGGCTGGAGCCAGGCACTTTGTGAATACCCTGGGCACAGTATACAAGCCAAAGGGAAGTGCAGAGAACCTGCCCTGAAACGTAGATATTTCCTGCAAGATTCCCTTATTGGGGTGTGCAGATAAGCTTCTTTTAAGTCTAGGGTGACCAGCCAGGAGTCCTTGGCTAGCATAGGAAGCAGCTGCAGGAGTGGTCTGTTGCCCCTGCGTTTGGACTGAAGGCCTGGAAGGGACTGGAAAGGACCAGTTTTTTTGAAGGCCAATGCCTACTGAATTCTAGGTGGCTGTACTTGCAAGAAATCTAACAGTTTGCATAGATTTAGCTTTTTCTCCATCTTTTTAAGAACAACTTCTGCTTTTGTGCCAAACAAACATTCTTGGTTTAATGGAGCATCTAGTTAATTTTGCTTTGGCATGGTCTGTCAAACTGACAGAGTATGGGCGACTGGCTTAACAGAAGCGTCGGCGGCAGTTTTGGACCTATGCGGTCTGTCTCTGTCTTTATCCTTACGTTTTTTCAGAAGACCGGTAGTCGGATGGCTTAAAGCCATTTCGGAATACGGAGAATGAGAGCGAAAGATTTAGTGACAAAGATAACCCGACACCAAATGGTTCGGGCACTGAACAAGGAACAAAACCGACATCGAGGAATGTCCTGGTCTGGGCCTAAACAGGTGACGCAGTAAGAATGAAAATCTCCGTGAGGTATTTGCTTTCCACAGGCAAGACAACTGTTAACTTTTGCTGACATCGGTTAGAGCAAGAAAAAAGGATCCCCAATGGGGTGCTTAGCTTTAGAAGACTTCAGGTTTGAAACTCGAAAAACGAAAATTTCAGGTAGCAGCCGACCGGCACTTGCGAACTGCTTCTGCTTTGGGCTCCCGCACGCCAAGAAAAGCTGACGTAATGGCATCGGCTGCATGTTTTATACCCCTGACGATATGACATCATGGAAGAGACGACAGCATCCAATGCAGAAATCCCAAGACTCTGGTATTCGTGCCGACTGAGGGCTACCTGCAGGCAGATAACCAAAGTGTGATGACTGCAACAGTGAAACACGAAGAACATCAAGCTTTACTCTGTCGCATATTGCCTATTCAGAGGCAATCTCTGCCTAACATACAAAGCTATGTCAAACCCAGTGCTGTTGGACATGCTCCACTTCAAGAAATCCCAATCCCTCCGAGCTACACACTCTAGGGACCTAAACCTTGTCACCACAATAAACAGAACATGCTGGAGGGATATATTCCTGTCCCAGGGACTTCCCATACTCTGGAACAAACTACCTATCTATATCAAACAAAGCTCCTCATTAGCACTCGAGAAAAATCTTGATGACTGGATGGGAAATGGGAAATTCACCCTGAGGACCACTTCTGTGACTCTGCTCGACAGGAGCACAGGAAAATAATTTTCTTGGGTGGCGAAAGCCAGGGTACCTTTTTGGCTAGGCTTATATAGGCCCTAGGGCCAATAGCCTAGTACCTACCTATGAACATACTCAATAGTTTTAAACCACTGCTTAAACAGCATCTTAACCAATCCCGGTCATGCACATGCTCATCACAAGGCTGAGACTTTGTGCTCACCATGATACTCTCCAAATACCCTCCTTAAACAGAATACTCTTAACCTCTCACTGAAATGACAAAACAATTTTGATATATAACTGGCTGCCTGTACAATCAAGTAAGTTGCACATGCATGGGCTTTCTCTTTAATAACTTCCACCTCTGTAAAAACTTAGGATGTACAAATGTAACCACTGTTTGTGTACAAATGTAATTATTTCGTGTTTAACTGGAACTTAGTATAATGCACTTTAAGCAAATGGAGCTTTTCTCCCTAAGCCTCTGCTGAAAATGGGTATTTCCCGTTAAAGAAATAAATAATAATATGCAGTTGAATGAGCTTTCGCTTTAAGTTGTAAGGGTAAATTCTTCTTCTGACAGAGAAAGGTGATACAATCTGACAGCCATCTGGACAAAGTTAACCTTACTCACTGCCTTCCCTAACTTTGGTTTTGAAAATGAAATGCTCGATAGATTGTCTTTTCTGAATTGTTTTGTTCTGTGAATGTAGAATTTGCCTGTGAACATCTAACATATGCAGGTATTCTCCATTGCTCGAACTTCTGGGGAAAACACTGGCAAGTTTATGGATCGATTTAGATTTACTTCGGATGCCACCTCAGGAATAAAGGATACGTTAGTTCTAAGGGAAACTCTATCCTTGTGAAATACTAGATACAGAGGCTTACATGAAAGAGGCTGTATGTAACGGAGATTTGCACAGCTGAAGTCACTGCTATTAGGAAAATTGTTTTCCAAGTAAGAAATTTTAGATCTGCTATGTTTGCAGGTTCAAAGGCAGACTTTGTCAGAGCTTGCAGCATTAATGGTGATATACAGTGCAGGGGATGGGTCTTTAAAGGGAGGTCTTAGTATAAAGCTTTGGAAATTTTCAAAGAAGCTACTGGAGTGTCTTTACGTTTAACATGAAAACCTGAAATAGCAGCAATCTGTATCTTGTTGGTGGCAAAACTGGAACCCTTATTAAAGGGTTCAGATAAAAATTCTAGCATGGATGGTACAGGTGCTTAAAAAAGGCCCAAATACAGGATCCTCTCCATTTATCCTGGTAAATTTTTCTAGTGGACGGTTTGTAAGTAGAAAAAATACGGACTATCACAGGGGAAACTTGGCATCTCTGGTCATGCTTAGAACTGAAGGAATCATGCAGTTAACTTCATTGACTTCTAGTCCGGAGCAGGGAGTCTGGATGAATGAGTCAGTAGACTTGGATAATAATCCAGCATCCAAGGGAGATGTACTAGTAGAAGCCATAGGTAGGGGAACCATGTCTGTGGGAGGCAATAAGGACTGCCCTGGCCTTGTACTGACTTGCTTTCTGTATGAATGTGTTCATTAGGAGCAAAAGAGGGAAGGCATATAGGAGGCCTGGTTGGGGGGGGGGGGGGGGGGCGCACAAGTGTGGACCAGAACATGCCTCAGTGACTGTACCTATGGAGTGATCAGGGCAAAATACTTCCTGCATTTGTTGTTTACATAGAATGCAAAAAGGCTGAAGCAAGGTTGGCTCCAGTGAATGAATATCAAACATGTCACTGCAGGATTAAGAGACCACTTGAGAGACATCAGGACTGTTCTGCTCAATTTGTCTTCCAGTACACCAGACAACCCCAGGATGTGCACTACTATGAGAAAACAGTGTGAAGACATTACCCACTGCCAAACTCTCATGGCCTCTTATGACCATGTAGACTGGACCACTATCTTTTCAAAACTACAGCCCCCCCCCCCAACACACACCTCAAAAGGAGGTGTCTGCGGTTACTATTGCTATCAGTGAGTCTGACTGGAAAGGCAACCCTAGATTACAGTTGGGGTCATTACCCATCAAGTGATGTGCTGTTTGCAGACCTGAGTAATTTGAATCTTTGAATATAAAGGGTAGATGGATCGAGACCATTTTACTGCTAAAGTCCACTACAGCAATCTCATAGTACTAGGCTAGAGGAATCATTAAAATTCTGGATGCCATGAGGTCTAAAAGAAGCAGGACTAACCTTACTGGTGGTGGTGATGGGTGTTGTGGTACTTCTAAAGTAGTGAGGTGAAGTGACAGAACTCTGGGCTGGAGAAGACTATCTGCAGGCTGGTATCTAGGTGGCATCCTATAAACTCTACACTCTGTGTTGCATTCAGTCAGCATTTTGGTAGATTTACAGTTATTCCCAAGTTCAGTAACAACTGGAGTACCTGATGCACGTGACGCAGTAATAGATGTTTGGGGGTAGCAGTTAGGAAGTCAATCACTGAGGTACGGGAAAACTTGGATCCCCAGCAGATGCTGCCATAAACTTGAACTCCCTGGAGTTGTGGTGAGAACAAATGTCAGTGCCTGGAACTGGTAGCAATCGTCTCTAAGCCAAAAGCGAAGAAATCTCCTGAAGTATTTTGCTGTTTTTACATAATAGTAGCCATCCTGTAGATCTATGGAGTACATCCAATCGTCCTTCCTAAGCAGAGGTAAAATGGACTGAACTGTGACGATTTGGAATTGATTCTGTTTGACAAACTGGTTTAGGTAATGGATACAGAAAATGGGTGGTAGGTCCCCCATTTTCTTTACTACTACAAAGAACCTCTAATAGACTTTGGACTAACTGGTCATAAGGGACAGGCTGGATGACTATCTTTCTAGCAGCTTTGAAATTTCTAAGGCTGCTAAGTCCCACTGACTGTGTGAAACACTGGGGACTTTTCTTCTTTTTCTGAGGTAGAAGGGAAAAGGAAATTGAATAGACTCTGGATACTATATTTAGTACCCAGGAATCAGAAGTTGCTGTGTGCCAGGCTTGAGGAAGCAAATATAGGTGCCCCCTGACTCTCTCCAGAGCACAGCAGTTCGGCAACTGTTCAGGAGCAATGACAAGGTTTCTCAGTAAAAGGACCATGAAGGCCCTGGTTTTGTGGTCTGCCTCTACAGCACTGTCCATCTGAGTTACCTCCCCCCACCAAGTGGAGATCTATTACTTTGGGAGTCATGGCAAGAACTCAGATTTAAGGAACCATGTCTTCTCCCTCATCTCAGAGTCCTAGAGAAAGATTTTTGTGGGGCTGAGAAGCAGACTTCCACTGCAGAGTCCATTCTGTTGACTCCTGGGAGTGAGTCTTTAACTTTATGTCCAAACAAAGTTAAACCATCATAGGGATGTTTACAAAGGATGACAAAGCCTTCTGGAAAGTCACAAAGATTTATCCAAGTATGGTGGCGCATAATAATACCAGGATCTGCTGCTCTGGCTGTATCATCAGTTGTGCTGGAGAGCACGCGCATGGCTAAAGTTGAAGACTGTAGTGTGGAAAGTTGGGAGTCCACTGTTTTCTCAACACTTGCAAGCAATACCCCTGAGAAGGACTTAGGTTCATAGGTTCATACTAGGCTATCTGCCCTAGGGCATTTATAAGCCTAGCCAGAGTGTGTGTGGCTTTCACCACCCCTTAGGATGAGAATGCTATACCCATTAGTTTGCTGTGCCTCTGTCCAGCAGTGATCCAGAGATGATTCCCGGGGTAAACCTACGATCTCCCATCCACTCGTCAAGATTTCTCTTGAACAGAGTGAGTGAGGGGCTCTGCCTCACATGGACTGGGATTCTGTTCCATAGTGTAGGGAGTCTCTGGGTGATGAATCTGTCCCTCCAGCACGTCCTATTTATATCCGTGTTGAGGTTTAAGTCTCTTGCTCTCGTGGCTCTGGTAGATTTGGATTTTTTGAGGTGGAGCATGTCCATTAATTCCGGGTTGGACATGGCCTTGTATGTCAGGCACAGATCACCTCTGAGCAGACGGTATGCGACTGAATATAGCTGGAGTTTCTTCAGTCGGGCATCGTATGACATATGTTTGAGCCCCTTTATCCTTTTGGTGAGGAACTTTTGGGGTCTTTCCAACTGCTGCAGGTGTCGGGTAAGGTACATTCCGAATGGGGCGTTGTACTCAATCATTGGTCTGATAAGTGAAGAGTACAGGGTACAATGACCTCTCCTGATCTGGATGTGAATCCCTTCATGATCAGGTGGGCAATGTAGAAGGTCTTCCTAACCACTTTGGCAATGTGAGTGTCAAAAGAGAGGTTACTGTCAACTTGGGTCCCCAGGTCCCTGATAACTTCTTCCGTGTTTAATGGATTACCACCTATGTGGTAATTAGGGGTTACCTTGTTTTTCCCAAAGGGTATGACTATACATTTTTTGGCATTTAGCTTAAGGTCATGGCTCTGGCACCAGTTATCCATTTCTATGAGACCTCTCTGGAGGATGTCTGTGTCTGATGGAGTGTCAATTAAGGTGCCCAGTTTGCAGTCATCTGCAAATTTTGTCAGCCACAATCCCCCTATGTTTGCCTGCACTTCAGAAAAATAAATGCCGAACAAGAGGGGCCCCAGGACTGAGCCCTGTGGGACACCGCTCATGACCGGCTTAGAGTCTGACATGGCACCAGCAACTCTAACCCTGTGTGTTCTGTCCTTGAGCCAGTTTGCAACCCATCTTGTGACATATGGGTTTACATCTAAGCTGGTGAGCTTTTCTATGATGCCCGAGTGGGGTATTGTGTCGAACGCTTTTGCTAGGTCAAGGTAGGCTGTGTGAACTGCCTTACCCTCATCAATGGCCTTAGTGACTGTTTCAAAAGTCGACCAAGTTCAAGAGGCAGGATCTGCCCTTGACAAAGCCAAATTGGGTAGGATCCAGTGTCTGTAGGTCCCCAATGTCTTTATTTATGAGTTCCATTATGATCCTCTCCATAGCTTTGCAGACGAGGCTCGTCAAGCTTATGGGGCGGTAATTTCCAGGGTCCGTAGAAGCACCGTCTTTGTGGAGTGGGACCACAGTTGCCGTACGCCATTCTTTGGGTACGTATCCTGTAGTAAGGCTAAAATTAAACAGCAGCCTTATGTGTGGGTTTAGTTCCTCATAGAGTTCGTGTAGCACACAGCCGGGGACACCGTCCGGTCCCATTGATGCTGTGTTTTTTGCTTTAGAGAGAGCAGCTCTCACCTGGGCATCTGAGATGTTTGGGAGGCTAGACTCTGGTGGGATAGATATTTCTCCTTTTGGGGAGGGAGGGAGAAATTTGCACTGAACCTGTCTGCCAGTATGTTGGCAATGTCTGTGGGTTCAGTGATTTTTTTATCATTTTGGACTAATTCTGAGCATATCTGGGAGTTTCCACCCAGGTTTCTAACATAGCTAAAGAAGGCTTTATGATTGTCTTTTGTGTCATTAGCGATTTTTCTCTCAAAGTTGGCCTTGGATGATTTTATGAGTGATCGTAGTTTTTTGCTAGTATTGATCAGAGATGCCTTCCCTTTTAGGGATTTTGCTCTGTCATGTAGTAGCTTTCTCCTCTTATTGTAGAGTTTGTTTATGGCTGGGGTCCACCAGACCGGGCGCCTGCCTTTGGTGGAAAGGGTCTTGATTTTATTAGGGATTGCTTGATCCATACATTCCTGGAGGTGCTCGTAGAAGGCATTTGTAAGGGTTTCAGCAGTGTGGGTTGTGGTTTCCACTGGCTCGGGGGCCTTTCTGATCTCTTTGGTTAAGTTCTCCTGGAACCGGTTAAGTGAACCAAATAATTCAGTGATCTACAGGCAAAAGTCATGGATGAGCAAGACTGCTTCCCAAATCTGTCCATCACCCCAGACTTTGTTAGGAGGATGAACAGACAAACTCTCTTCCAATGGTTCTTTTCTAATCACTGCTGCTATCACCACAGCATCTACTGGTGGACCCTTACTCAAGTGTTTCTTGTCCTTAGGCACAGCCAACATGCACTCCACTTTTTTGGAGGGGATGGGTTCCACAACATCAGGGTCCTTCCATGCTCGATGAGCCATAAGGTCGATAAGGAGGATCAGTTGGTGGTACCAAAGATGATGTTGGTCCGGAACCAAAGGCTTCCAAGAACGCTGACTTATCAGGTGAAGGGTCTTTGGATGATCAACCCCCTCTCTATTAAAATCAATTTGGGAATATCACCAAAAATGACACCTTCAGAGAGAGAGAGAACAATGGGACACCCCCCTTCTTCCAAGTCAGCTTCTTTAGTGAGTGACTCTGAAGAACAGTCTAAGTGCTTCAGTTTTCACATCCACTTCCTGAAAACACCTTCTGGGGAGCAGCAGAAGGCTCTGAATTTTAAGGGGAGCTGACAAAGCAGACCTCCTTGGAAGCCTCTGGGACTATCTGTCCTGTCAGACAAGACAGTGAGGTGAAGAAGCAGACCCCAGCTGAGGAGTTTAGATAGAGCCATACTGTTTGGAGATGCTTTCTTTATGGAACTTACCAACACCCTTTCAAAAGCCTTAAAGGCAGACAGTAACACCAGCACACAGAATAGCCTGTGATCTAAGAACAGAAGGGAATCTTTGGCACAGATGACTTCCAGCCCCAAAGCAGATCTCCAATATGAAAGGCAGGAATAGCTCAGAGAATCTCAGTGTTAACCCCCCCACCTCCTCCAAGAGCCCTACACAGAAGTTTCAGCAGCAATCTCTTCTTGATCCGATGGCATCAATGTCAAGAATGATATGGAAGCAGCATCAAAGTTGTCAGTAGCTTTGGTGCTGACAAAGGTTTTCTGGTTCCAATCAGATCCAATAACACTAGCTGGATCGGTATAGATTCAGGAAGTGGGGGGGGGGGGGGTATGATGGACAGAACTCAGTACCTTCCTGAGCGATGGTATCGGATAACCCCAAGCTGGATTTGCATCTTCAAAAACTTCCTGATCATCTTATCGACATCCAACTCCTTGAGAATCAGATTAACAAGATTAACATTGATGGTTGCAAGTATCTCATTTCATGACTTGTGAAAGATCAAGTAGGAAAGGTTTGCATGACAAGGATTGTATATTTTGGCAGAGGTGATGGCTACAAGAAAAACAGTTTTCCAAAACAAAAACTTCAAATGTGCAAATGCCTCTGGTTCAAAACAGGGACTGGTCAAAACCTGAACCATTTGCGTAATATCCCAAGGAAGAATGGGATCTTTGACATGAGGTCCAAGTAGAAAAGTTCACTTTAAGAAAGCCTTGGACAAGTTTAAGAATGCAGTAAGGTTATGATTTTCCCCAGCATGAAAACTGGATATCATTGCCAGCTGACTCTTAATGGTAGAGAAAATGGCCTTTTGGGAATAATTCTGATGGAAAATTCAAAATAGAAGGAAGAGGTGCTGAAAAAGGATCCAAGCCCTTGGGGGGAAACCAAACAGCAAATGTTCCCACTTATTTCTGTACGTCTTCCACGTATTACATTTCTGAGATGACAACAAAGTGTGGGTAACTGAAGAGAAGATCCTGGGATTCCTGGCCATCACTGGAACTGAAGAACCATATGGTTAGCTTCACAGCTTTCAGGTCTCATGAAGGCTGGTTGGGCAGGTGGGACAGAAGATCTGGAAGAGGATTCAGCACCCATGGAGGGTGTTTCAGTTGAGGTCAAAGGTAGGGGAACCTAAACGGTCAGGGCCAGAAAGGGGCAATAAGAACTACAACTGCCTTGCACAGGACTTTCTGTAGAAACTTCGTTATGATGGAAAAATGTGTAAAGGTGTACAAAAGACTCCGGGGCCAATTATGGACCAGAGCATACCTTGATAACTGACCATCCATGGGAATCAGGGCAAAGCGCTGCACTTGGTGTTCAGGTGGGAAGCAAAACTGTTGCAACATGGCTGGCTCCAGTGTCTGAAAATTACCAATACCACTGTTTGACTGAGCGACCACTCATGGGGCAGAACAAACCTGCTCAGTTTGTCTGATAAAACAATGGAAATACCCAGGATGTGCACTGCCACCAGACAGTGTTGAAAAGTCTATGTCCACTGCACTGCCAAACCTTCATGGCCTCTCAGCATAATTGGTATGAGCAGATTCCTCCCTCTGTTGATGTACCAGACTACCACCATGGTGTCATCTTGGATGGAAATCACACCTTTGGGGGGAGAGGGAGTCCGAAAAAGCTTTCAATGTAAGGACGACTGCTCTCATCTCCAAAATGCTGGTGTGAAAGATTGGTCTTTATTACAGACCATGTGTCTTGGACACTTCCATCATAATGCCCCCCTCACCCCAGAAAAAAGGCATTTATGGTCACAGTGGCCATCAGGGGTGGGCTAGAAAATGGTCAACTCTCCAGAAGACAAGAGAGGTCAACCACCGCAAAGTGTGATGCTTGCATACTGGTGTGAGGCATACTGGCAAGTAGTGAGGTTTGACCACTTAACAGAAAAGGTTCACTGTAGTAGTCTCGTGTTATCTTGTCTGTGGAACCAGAGTAATTGACATAGCCATTGACCCTAAAAGACAAAGAAACAGTCTTGTTGGGGGTTGTGTGAAGCAAGAACTTATAACTCTTGTTTATGGAAGTTTTGCTATCTGAGATGTTGTGTCCAGGTGGCACCCTGTAAATTCTATTGCCTGTGTTTGGAGTCAGCTGGCTTTTTGCCAAGTTTAGTGATTCCTAAGTGTTGGTGAGAACTGTGGCAAGAAGTCTGTGCAATGAATCATCTTGTTTCTAGTAGGAGTGATAAGCATCCAGCTGACTAGATACTGAAGCAACCAGCACTCGTGCCCCCTCAATTAAGCTGCCACGATTGCCATGCATTTGATGAACACCCTGGGGGGTGTGGTGAGACTAAAGGGCAGCTGTTCAGATTGGAAGAGACTGGCCCCCAGCCAAAAGCAGAGAAACCTTCTGGATTGCTTTGCTATCTTTACATAAAGCACTTCCAGTCATCCTTCATCATTTGCAGTGTTGGGCAGTGAGAAGCCCCTTTACCACTAATTTCTGTGGTTCACTAAAGCCTTGACCCTGAAAGAGGCACAGGACTGGCACAACATTGGGATGGTAAGCCTCCAAGCAATAAATCCACAAGCTGTGCAAGTCATGTGAGGGGAATCTTGTGCCCACAACCACTGCATGTTTTGAAGCCAGAGGTGTCGGAGATGATGCAGTCTTAAAAGATAAATTGCCTCACACACATGTACTAGAAAAAATACAAAGTCCTAAAGACACTGCAAAAATCACCACTTAAAATATTAACAAATTATCAAATTAAGAAAATATCATATAAAGCTAACATTTTATATACACACATATATATATATATATATATATTATATATATATATATATATATATATATATATATATATATAAACATAAATACAAACACATATATATATATATATATATATATATAGATATAGATATATATATATATATATATATATATATATATATATATATATATATATAAATATAAATATATATAAAAATAAAAACAGGTAGGAGATAAGGAGGGAAGAAACTTCCCACAAAGGAAAAGTTTGGTCAAGAACAATAAGTACGAAGTGTCAAAACAACCCACAAGAAATACTGCACTAGCTATCGTACCCTGGATTCTGACAAAATAGAACATTTGAAAATCTTATAACTAAGCTGTTACTAAGTGCTGAGCTCTTGTGGATCACTTCTATTCTCTTCAGGTGGCAAATGAGACCTGAAATATTTCAGGCAACAAAAGGGCATTGTGGGTAGGGGAGGAGCCCTGTTCTCCAGATCTAAAGGCTGGAAAAAAGGAACCATGGTCAGATCTAGTTGGATCTGACAACCCATTCATTGAGTGGGATGGGTAACATCATCAGATCTGAAGGTATTTGAAGCAGTATGATCTGGCTGACAAAAGATTAATGGATGTAAACAGATGAAAAAGAAGCTAATTAAAATAAAACAAAAAGAAAATAAGTTTGTTGAAAGCAAACACAAGATGGGGTGGTAGCTGAAAAGTGCAGGGGGAGGTAAGTAAGTGGTGAATTGGAACTGAGGAGTGTCACAGACTGGTAAGCATGGAGACAGACAGTAAACGGGTGACAGGCAAATAAGAAATTGGATAAAGAGAGGAAAATGGTTGGGGACCAAGCAGTGTGTGCATGTTGGGAGAACTGAGGGCAGGGAGGTTGAAGGAACAACCTAGGAACTACAGAGGTGAAGTAGGAAGGGAAGCCGTAAGAATGAGAATAGGAACATTTGCAGTGCTGGGTCCAAGTCCTCACGGAGAGCAAACGTAGGTTAGTGGAATACATTAGGTACAGGGATTGATATGGGAGGCAAGAGAGGACAGTATGTGTTATGGGCAGAGAGGCAAAGACGAATTGGGAAGATGACTACTAGTTATATTCAGAAAGTAGCCTTTATTTATTTATTTTTTTAAAAGAACAGGAGCATGTATGTCAAGAAGGCAGGCTGAGTTACATGTCAGGGTGGCAGGGACACACTACTGGATGGTCATCACCAATAACTATACCATCAGGCAAGCATGGAGGGATACTGGCCTGTCTTCAAAAGTAGCTCAAGTATTAAGGAAACCTTGTTTTGGAAAAGTGGCATCAGGGGCTTTAGAAAGGAAGAGGTGATGGTACTGGGCAAAGAGAAAGTAAGTGTTTTAGATAATATGAAGTGTAGGTGGATCACAAAGCATGCTGAAAAGACAAATACTCCCATTAAAACAACTAGAATACTAAGTAGTGTGAAACAGGTGGCTGTAGAGGTGGCCTTGCTACAATTGGGAGAAAATGAAAAGAGATTATGAGAATATGGTGTTAAGACTATTTAGGGGGGTTTGGAAGAGAGAAAAAGTGACAATAGCAAACAAGATGGTAGGGTGGAATAAAGGGAAGTGGGTTTTGATAAGGTATTTGACTGGAGGAAATCAGTTGTGTAGTTGTTTTTTTCACATAGCACAGCATGCTTATGTTTTTATTTTTTTTCAGTCTTTAATGTGGATAAGAAAGGAAAGTGATGAGTAGCAGTGGAGGAAATTTCAAAACAGTGCAGAGGTTTTGAGCAGTGGAATTTAATAAGAAAGGGCAGAAAGAAGTGAGGTGGGAGGGTGGTGAATGCCTTGAAGACAAGGTGTGAAATAGTAGTAGGATACATATTTCCAAAGATGGCAGGTTAGACTGTTCTGTACTGAAGAGACAGTCCAATTAGGTGAGGTAATAATTAAGGAAAGGTGGTACTACGGTCAAAGGGAAATGTAGTATGAAATAGGAAAAGACCAGGCATAATGCTGAAGATTAACATGTGGAAGTATAAAGGAGTGAATGCGGTAAGTTGGAAGGATCCATGAATGGAAAATCGCAACCTTGAGCATCAGATCCCAAATCGGCATATTAACACTGACACAGCAGATATATTAATGTTAAACAAAATTTTTTTTTTCAGGGGGGACCCCCCCCCCCCCCAAAAAAAAAAAACCTTGTATGCCCCACTTAAACATATCATCTGCACAGAAACAAACACTGCACAGACATGGCAAACACCAGAATAAAACAATATTCACAACTTACCAGCTGCAGCACAACATTCAATTGCTGTAGTCAAACAGCACGTGTAATTCAAAATGTCAAAAAAAAAACAAAAAACGAACAACTGAATCTCTCACACACTCTCTCCAAAACCAAGTCACAAACTCAGATTATCTTTGGTTTTGTTTCTAAAACATAAAACCACACTACAATTAGTGCAATGCAGTTACAACAGCAGATCTTCAAGGAGAGCAGAGTAACACTAAATTTTAACTTCAGGGTGTAGCTACCATATGTGCTTTTACTTTCTGGCTCAGTATCTCTTAAGGCACACAATGGTCCCATGGCAACATTCCATGGAACCTTAGTTGTAAGGCGCTCACATACAGTCACAACAAGGTTTAAAGCCTTTTTCCTGTTCTTTAAGCCACTCCATGACATAATGGGGAATTTTTTGTGCCCTACAGCTGGCCATCAGTTGATTTATAGGGATGCTCCTGAAACTCCATTTTACCAGAGTGTCCTTGGTACTATCCCCTGCACCACATGCAGGCTGGGAAGGGAAAGTGGATTGGAGCAGTCCAGTCAGCCGTGTCACATGATTTCCTGCACAATCTAACTGGTGGGAGCTACTGATATCATGGGAATTACTGCACATAAATGTCAGCTAGCCATGGCTCCTCTTTCAACAACAAACTGTAATGGCAATCTGCAACACGATTATGGCTCCATAAATGAGAATGTGTCAGATCATGGGCTGACGAACATCAATTCCAGAATGGGCAAGCTGGCAAAACCCACCACCCCACTATGCTCTTGGGTTCTAAGTTTCATAGGCAAGTACTAGGCTAGCTGCCCTTCCAGGCCATTTTAAGACCAGCCGATTTTTTCCTTTTGTGCTCAAAATAACCTACCCCATTTGGAGATTGACCCTACCCATCCCATGGTTGATAACTGCATACTACCCTAATTATAATAACTAGGATCATTCCACATGTACTTCTGAGTGCACTTATGCATTGGATACATTTTTAGGAGCTGCCTCTGTCCATAAGTAGTACATGGGGCAGTCCCTGTGACTTCTTTATTTCCCTTCCATAGATCTAAGTTGTGCTTGAAAATGGACAGGGATGAACCTCATTTTACATGGATGGGGATTATGTTGCACAGTAGTGATATCCTCTGCAAGATGTACCTGTCCTTCCTAACAGTTCTGTTGATGTTTGAGAACAGGTTTAGATCCCTACACTGAGTATTTCTGATGCCATACAACTTGCTGATGTACGGTAAATCTATCAGTAATGGGTCACATGATGCCTATGTATACCAGACACAAGTCACCTCTTAGCAGTCTGTAGGATACAGTGTATAGTGACAAGTCTTTCAGTCGGTCCATGTAAGATGTGCTGTTTAGGTCTTGTATCCTTTTAGTAAGGTATTTGCGTCATCACTCCAGTTTTTACATGCATCTGGATAAATACATGCCAAAGGGGGCATTATATTTAATAACTGGCCTAATTAGGGGTGAATAAAGGGGGAAATTACATCCCTAGATCTAGACACAATTCCTTTGTTTATAAGCTGTGCAACATAGGAAGGACATTCTTACAACAGACATGTTGGTCAAAAGTTATGTCACTGTCTGCATAGGTTCCCAAATCCCGAACAACTGGATCAAGTCTTAGGGGCGTATTGTCAATGTAACAGTTCCCTGGGGTAGAGGACTTCCCAAAGGACACAATTATGCTAATACTGTAATAATATAATTGATTATATATTAATTAAATCATTACTGCGATACATTATAATTAATAATGTATTAATCACTTTACATCACACAGCCAGCCAGTTTACTAAAGCGGACAATGAACGCAGTAAGTTACCATCCTTAATACAACAGACTACAATAAATGCATTTCTTTATTTCAATAAACTAATAACCTATAATGAAGCTATAAACAATAGTGTTAACAAAACAACTTCTTCTCTTTTTATGGTAAGTAGTTTAAATACAAAAAGTACTACATTCTTTGGGAGGAGTTACATTAACACAAGTCGTAACACATGAACCAATTCTTAAGAACTGTTAAATCCATTGGAAAGAGGAAAGGTTAAAGGACTCACCGTGACACGGTCATGCACATGATGTAGCTGCTGTACTAGTTAATACACTTTACTTTATATCTTATGATTGTTTACTACACTTGTCATAACAAAAGGAAATGCAGTGGGGTTAACTAATCAGTCTGCTTATTTAATGGTACACCTTCTTTCCACATCATGAATGAAGCAAAGCGCTATACCAGTTTTTCTGAACTGATCAGTTCTCTTAAAATTACTGTACATCAAACACATGCAATGTTTTCCATCAATACAGTTTTTAAAAATCTATATTAAATGATTACGTTTTAATCTGTAACAAGCTCACATACACTAGCAGAACACATGCTGCTCCTGCATGCAGTCAGTCAGGTGCAAGAGCCAAAAAGAATAAAAAAAAAATAAAATGTAATAACATAACAATGACAATCTAGGGGAAGGTAAGAAAAACATCACTACTGTTGGCAAGCCTTGATGCTGCGAAAGCACTCAAAGTCAGCTGGAAGGTTATGAGCAGGACCGTTGCAGTATTTATGTTCTTTCACAGAATAATAGAGAATAAGTAGTGACAAGCATTAGTGTAGGAGAGTTCCTCTCTGGCAAGGAATCAGGCAAGGACGCCCTCTTCCCACTCTTATTTCTTTTTTATTTAAGCAGCAACAAGCAACAGATGAAAAATAGGCAAATGATCCCAGATAACATGCAGTCCAAGTAGCAAAAAACAAAATCTCAGGATTCTACCGTCAGAAGTTGTTTAATGTACAAGCTTTCGGGATGAACTCTTTATCAAATACAAAACACAGATATTCCATCCAGTATGTTTATATATATATATATATATATATATATATATATATATATATATATACATACATATCTCTCTCTCTATATATATATATATATATATATATATATATATATATATATATATATATATATATATATATATGGTTCCCATTCAGAAGCCTGAAACATCATAAGCCTGAAAATCAAAATCCTGAAACCAAAAGCCTGAAAATTCAGAATCCTGAAAACTCAAAATCCTGAAAGCCCAAAATCCTGAAAGCCCAAAATCCTGAAAGACCAAAATCCTGAAAGACCAAAATCCTGAAAGACCAAAATCCTGAAACTCAAAATCCTGAAACTCAAAATCCTGAAACTCAAAATCCTGAAAACACAAAATAGACATACTGATGTAATTGTGGCTTTGCTATTGTTAGCCCTGTGGTGTTAGGTCATGCGTTGGGGTCAGGTAAGTGTGCGGTTGGTTTTATTTTAGGGTTAGGGGCGGTTTAAGTGAGTTAGGGTTAGGGCGCAGGTTAGGCATGTATGCAATAGTGACAAATATTGGGGTTAGGGGCGGTTTAAGTGAGTTAGGGTTAGGGCGCGGGTCAGGTGAGTGTGCGATAGTGACGGACCTTAGGGTTAGGGTTAGGGTCAGGGTCAGCTGGTAGATATTAGTGTCTTTATAGTGACATATTAGCATTATTTGCGTTTTCAGGATTTTGAGTTTCAGGATTTTGGTCTTTCAGGATTTTGGGCTTTCAGGATTTTGAGTTTTCAGGATTCTGAATTTTCAGGCTTTTGGTTTCAGGCTTTTGATTTTCAGGCTTATGATGTTTCAGGCTTCTGAATGGGAACCATATATATATATATATATATATATATATATATCTATCTATATCTATCTATCTATATATCTATATCTATCTATATCTATATATCTATCTATATCTATATATCTATCTATATCTATATATCTATCTATATCTATATATCTATCTATATATATATATATATATATATATATATATATATATATATATATATATATATATATATATATATATACATATATATATATATATATATATATATATATATATATATATACACACACACACACACACTGGCCAGCCTATCAACTTAATCAATTAAACAATTAACCATAAAATTTCCTAAAAGTAAGACAACTATTAACTCTAGACATACAATTGTTTGCATTTTAAATTGGGCTTAATTTATCATCAGATTTCCTGTGTAGCCATGGGAACACCTGTAGCTAATAGCTACACTAATTTGGTTTTAGCCAGATGGGAGGAAATTCATATTTTCTCATCTGATGGGTATATACACCCAGACTTAATTTTTTTACAAACGCTTTGTAGACATACTATTATTAAGGAAAGTAAGTGAAGTTTCTTTAAATGAGTTTGTTAATCATTTACAGATAACTACTGAATTCCTGAAATTTGAGATGTGTTGTTCTAGTCTTCTTCTTTCGGCTTTTTCCCGGTTAGGGGTCGCCACAGCGGATCACCTGTCCGCTCATGATTGGCAGAGGAGTTTTATGGTGCTGAGGTGCCAGCCCGGCGCCCAGCCTTCCACAGAAGGTGCACACACGCACACCTAGGGCCAATTTGGAGAGTCCAATCCACCTACAGCATGTCTTTGGGAATGTGGGAGGAAACCCACGCGACCACAGGGAGGACATGCAGACTCCGCACAGAAGGCACCCCAGCCGAGAATCAAACCGGAGAACCTCTTGCTGCGAGGCGGCAATGCTAACCGCTGCACCACCACGACCGCCCTAGAGATGTGTTGTTCTAGTAAGGAGATCAATTATTTAGATGTGAAATTATTTAAAGAGGATAATCTAATTCAGACTACTATCTATAGGAAAAATGTGCAGACCACTAGATATGTATATAATTCTAGTATGCACCCTAAGCACGTATATAAAGGGGTAGTAAAGAGTCAATTTCTAAGAGCTAGCCATCTGAATACCACAGAAGAAAGATTTATATCCTAAGTTGAGGCTATGTCTAAACATTTTTTATGTAGGGGATATGACAAATTTTGTTAGACAATGTGGCTGAAGAAGTTTAAAAAAATTACATACTGTGGCAGCACCTTATTTCAATAATGATAGGTTAGATAAACAATATAGTAATGGTCAGCACAAAAACTATAATGCAATGAAATTTAATAGACACTTATCTCAAGTTAAAAGTATAATTGAGAGGAACTGGACTATTTTAAATTCAGATATTAATGTTAAAAGGATAGTTGGGAAGAAACCATTTTTTGTATACATGAAGGAAAAGAACCTTAAACAGTTACTACATTATAAAGATATAAAGGTTAATGTCAAAAGATGTGTAAAGAAAAACAGTACTACTCCATGCTACAAGTGCACATACTGCAAGTTTATCAATACACATTCTGAATTTGTTCACCCTATAACGAATATGAGATTTGTGTTTAACACATTTGGCACATGCGATACTGAAAACATCACATATTTGGCTAACTGTATAAAATGTCAGAGTTTTTATATAGGAAAAACTAACTGTAAATTTAAAGAGAGAATTTCGTCACATTTATCAGAAATCCGTAGGAAAATTGAAACAAATGCTCTTAGTCAACATATTTTACAGCAAGGGGCTGATCACAGTTTTAGATTTAGGATACTTCAGAGAATTAAGACTAAGAAAGGTGGAGATATTACTAATGCAACTGAAAGGGCAGAATATAACTGGATACATTTTTTTAGGGCAGATGCACCACCAGGTTTGAAAAAAGTTAATGGTATTAAACTCATTTTAAAATGCAAACAATTTTATGTATGGAGTTAATAGTTGTGTCTTACTTTTAAGAAATGTTATGCTTAATTGTTTAATTGATTAATTTGTTAATACGTTGATAGGCTGGCACTGTATGATGAATATCTACGTGTTTTGCATTTGTTAAAGAGTTTATCTCGAAAGCTTGCACATTAAACTTCTTCCAATGGTTGAATCTTGAGATTTTGTTTTTTGCTGCTTTTATATTTAGGGACATTAGCAAAGAAAAAAAATGTGATTCTCACACTGAAGGATATAACCAGTGTGGTAATCAGGAAAACTTCTTTGAAGATATTATTTTGTATATGATGAATGTATATAAAAGGACATTTCGATGCTGTGGAACATGTTGAGACCGTTTTAAATATTTTCATGATAAAACAAATGAAGATAAAACAGGTTATGCCTACTTCCTTATTACTTGAAATAAAATGTCTGTTATTGAACAGTCACAATTACGACACATTCAGAATGTTGGCAATTCCATATTTTTGAAACTTAACAGCCGGTGACTTCCTACACACATTGAAGGGGGTAAGCCCCCCCTGATAATTGTATATTACAACTCAGAGATCGGACTACAGTGAGGAAAAGAGTAAATTTCCAGATCCCCACTGTAGTGCAATCTCCAATCAGAAGGTCGATCTCACAACAAATGCACACTCACTAGCATTCGCTGTTGCAGGTTCGACATTTTTCAAATTGCTGTTATGACAACTTTGAAAACTGCCTTTTGGTAATCAGAGTTCGCATAACAACCCTCAAAATTTTGATTGCAAACCTTTTAGTAGACTTCAGAAGCATCCAGAGTGAAATAGGCTACATGCTAAGTGGCTGAGATACCACTTGTGGGCCATCAGTAGGCAATGGCAGAGCAAGTCTGCAAGCACTATGACTTCTTGTGGGATATGAGAAAAGTACAGTTTTGTACCTACCATAAATGTAGATGTTAGAGTGTATACACTGCTGCAGTCATTACAATTGTGTTATCCTGCCGTAAGGCGGATCCCCAGTCGGCCTGAGTTCCAAAGTCTTGGTCCGGCGTCGGTTGCTGTCGCCTCCTCCCCGACGTCAGTGAGGCAGGGGTATACAAGATGCAGCAAATGCCATTTTCTTCAGTTTTTCTTGCCTCAGATGTCAGGTGCCCCCAAATAGGTAGGCAATTCAAATCGGTAATAAAAAATACATAAGAAAAGCAAACAACTTTCAGCTACCAGCAAATACTCCCCATAGGTAGTAAAGGGTAGAAGACATAGGTATGTACCAGCAAGTAAGAGGGGAAGGAGAAAGGGTAACCCGGACTGCAGCAGTGTATACACTCGAACATCTACATTTATGGTAGGTACAAAACTGTACTATGTTCATAGTGTTACACTGCTGCAGTCATTACACTTGGGTAGAATCCCAAAGCTGAGGTAGGGTGGCTAGTTCTAAAAGGCATTAGGGGTGGCTATAAGGCCCTGCAGCACTGCAGTGGCGAAGCCAGCTCTGGATTTAGAGTATAGAAGCATACGTTAATGCTTGATGAAGGTATGTACAGAACTCCAAGTTGCTGCTTCCAAAATATCCTTGGTAGGTACTCCCCTGAGGTAGGCAGTTGAAGTGGCTGTTGCCCTGGTGGAGTGAGATCTAATGCTGCTAGGTACAGGTTTTCCATGGTATGTGTAGCAGAAACGTATACAATGTCCTATCCATTTTGAGATAGTCTGTTTTGAAATGGCTTTTCCCTGTGCTCCTACAGCATATGCTACCAATAATTGTTCAGATTTTTCTGAAAGCTTTGGTTTTGTCCAAGTAGAAGCGTAACTGCCTGTGAATGTCCAAAGAGTGCAGTAGTCTCTCCCCTTTATTCTGTGGTTTTGGATAAAAAGTTGGCAAATGAATAGTTCAGTTTAGAGCCACACTGGATACCACCTTTGGCATAAACGTAAAAGACACCCTGTCCTGGTGGAAAATGAGGAAAGGTTCCACTGCCATTAGTGCCTGTAATTCTGAAACTCTTTGTGCTGAGGTTATTGCCAGGAGCAGAGCAGTTTTCCAAGAGATATATTTTAATTCTGCTGTGTTAGCTGACTCAAAAGGAGGTAAAGTTAATTTTTCCAAAACAAAGTTGAGGTCCCAAGTTGGAGTAGGTGCTTTACGGGGCGGTCTTATGTTTTTAGCCCCTCTGAGGTACTGTCTTAGCAAAGGATTAGAGAAAATTGGTGGATCTGTGTTGTAATGAGCAGAGATGGCAGAGGCGTGGATCTTGATGGATGACAAGGAGAGGCCTATGTCCAGCATCTCAGTTAAATATTGTAGTATCTGAGGAATGTTTGAAACATGAGGGTCAAGGCTGTGAGCTTGGTTCCAGGCACAGAATCTCTTCCATTTATCCGAATAGGCTTTCCTCGTACTAGGCCTTCTGGCCTCCAGAATGACATCCACAACAGCTTTGGAGAGTGGCATTGCCTGCTTGACTAAGGAATCTTCCATGCAGCTAGGTTTAAGGTCTTCAGCTGGCTGTGTAGTATCTGATTGTTGTGCTGAGTCAGCAGATGTGGGATTTGAGGCAAAATCCAGGGTGGTCCTTGTGCTAAGTTCTTTAAGATTGGGTATCAGTGCTGGCGTGGCCAGTCTGGTGCAATCAGGATCATCTTTGGCTCTTCTTGCCTGGCTTTTATGAGTACCTTTGGCAGGAGAGGTAGTGGTGGGAAATCGTATACTTGTAGGTTTTTTCCAGCTGAATGAGAGGGCATCCACTTTCCATGCTTGTGGATGGTAACTCCTTGTGCAGAATTTCTGTAGCTGGCAGTTCATTGGGGATGCAAACAGATCTATGTCCGGGCTCCACTATTTCTGCTTTATCATTCTAAATATTTGTGGATTCAAATCCCATTCGTGGGGATCCATGATGTTTCTGCTTAAGTCGTCTGCCAGTGTGATTTTCTCTCCTGGCAGGAATTGTGCTTGCAGATGAACTTGAAGGTTTAGAGCCGTGTTCCACAAGGTTATGACTTGTCTGCAGAGGGGGTACGGGTGAGTGCCCCCTTGCTTGTTTATGTACCACATAACTGTAGTGTTGTCTGTCTTTAGTAGTAGTTGTCCTGGATGCAGCAGGCCCTAGAAAGCTATAAGGGCATTTTGTACAGCTAGCATCTCTTTTTGATTGATGTGAAGATGCCTTTGTTCTGCAGGCCACTTGCCCTGAATACAGTTGCCTGCCATGTGTGCTCCCCAGGTGTAATCCGATGCATCTGTTGTCAGTGTTTGCCTGGCTGTGGGTTGAGTAAAAGGCTGTCCCTTGTTGAGGTGACAAGCTTGAGCCCACCACTGAAACTCTTGTTGAAGGCAAGAAATTAGTGGTATAACCGTTTCTAAACTTTGACAGTGTCGAGACCATTTATTCTTTAGGTACCATTGTAGTTTCCTCATATTCAGTCTGGCATATGGAATTAGTAGTATGCAAGATGCCATGTAACCCAAGGCCTGCAGAATTTTTCTTGCAGGGAGTTGGGTCTTTGTTGCCATCAACTGAAAGTACTGAGTCAGTTGTCCTTGCTTGTCTGGCGTGAGATAAGCCATCTGGGCCGTTGTGTTCAAGCTGGCACCCAGAAATATTACCTCTTGTGCGGGCACTAGTTTTGATATCTTTTCGTTTACTGTGTACCCCAGGCAACTTAATAACTTTTTTACAAACGCCAGATGCTTTAGAAGAATGTCCCTGCTCTCTGCTTGAATCAGGCAATCGTCCAGGTACAGACATATTTGAATTCCTTTGTCTGCAAAATGCAATTACTGGTGCCAGGCACTGTCTGAAGACCCTGGGCGCAGTAGATAAGCCAAAGGGCAGTGCAGAGAATTGATAGTGCATTGAACTAGCTATGAATCTGAGGTATCTTCTGCAGTTTTGTCTGATAGGTACATGCAGGTATGCCTCCTTGAGGTCCAATGTCACGAGCCAAGCTTTCTTGCCCAGCATGGGAAAAAGCTGCTGTAGTGTCAACACTTTGAATTTTGGAACATCCAGGTAAGTGTTTAGAGAACAAAGATCCAGAATGGGCCTCCAGGCTTTGTCCTTTCTGGGAACCAGAAAGAGTCTTGAGTAAAATCCTTGTCCTTGCTCCTGTGGTGGTACCTTTTGAATAGCTCTCATATCCATGAGTGCTGTAATTTGTTTTTGAGCCTCTGCCCATTGATTTGGTGGCAGATTTGGCATTCCTTTTAACCTTGGCAGAGTGAAAGTGGAACCTGTAACCTTGAGATACAATGTTGAAAACCCATTTGTCTTTGGTGATCATATGCCAATTGTGATAGAAAAGTGCCAGTTTTCCTCCCAAGAGGCCAAGAGAGAGTTGTTTGGCAGCTGTAGTGGGAAGTCATTGGGGCTGCTTTTTATATGGTTGAGGCCTGTCTTCCCCTTCTTTCTGGCCTGATGCAACCCATTGTCGAGGCCTGTAAGGACCTTGTGGTTGACCTATACCTCTTGGACATCTGTATCTGCCCCTTTGAGGTCTGTCTGCAACTAGAAAGGACCAATTCTTAGTTGGCCAATTTCTGCTAAATCTAGGAGGCTGAACCTGTAAGAAATCCTTCACCGTTTGCATAGATTTTGCCTTATCCTCCATTTTCTTTAATACCTCTTCTGCCTTAACTCCAAATAGCACATCCTGCTGCAAAGGTGCATCCAATAATTTTGCTTTAACATGATCTGGTAACGTATGTTCTTTTAACCAAGCATGTCTTCTAATGACAGAGCCTGTAACTGCTGCTCTACAGGAGGCCTCTAAAGAATCAAAACCACATTGCAAAGTGTGTTTTCCCACCTGTTCAGCTGCATGCAATAAATCCTGCATTTCTTTAAAAGTAGGAGGATCTGAATCTGGGAGCATTTTTGTTTCAACTGAGACAGTAGAAATAGCTGATATTTTAGCATGTGAAACTGGCAATTTAAGGCTCTCATTGCTAAAGTTGCAGACGTATATACTTTCTTTCCCCATCTGTCTAATGCTCTGGAATCTGTCAGAGGGAACTGGATTCTTGGCTGATGAGGCCTTAACCCCTTTGGGTCCCTGAGAAATAGTTTCAGGGTCAGCAACAGGGCTTTTGTACAGAAATTTGTGCGTGTCAGGGACTCTCTAGTATCTGTCAGGTTTAACTGGGGCTGGAGGTAAGGAATCAGGATTTAAGCTGGATTCAGTGTACACATCATCCACAATATCTAACACTGGCGGAATAGCAAGGGGTCTGTGTTGAGGTAATCAAAGGAAGTCTCTGAGCCTTTTCTTGGATTCTGAGTAATCCTGGCCTTCCCAATGGAAATGCTCCCTTCATGGTATGCAAGGTTTCCCCAAAGGAGTAGTCCTCAGGAAGAGAGGCTGATGGAATTGACTCCTCAGCATCAGAATCCTCACAAGGGGGTAAAGAATATCCTAGGTCTGAGGATGAATCTGAAGAGATGGACACCTGGTCGGATGAGTCATAGTCTGCATCCTGTCTAGGCCTTTTATCAGGAGGAGGATGGGACTCCCTGATCAGAGTGATTAGGTCTTCGGCCATTTTGAGCATTTGTTTCTTAGGCATGGAGGCCTGTGCTGGAGAATGCTGTATTTGTTTCTTTGATTTTAAAGCTGGTTTAGATTTAGCAGAGTGTTTAATGCTTAACTGAGTAGGTCTGAAAACACCCTCTGAAGCTGCGGGCAGCTCATCCCTCTGAAGGGTTAGTTTCGGAAGGCTGAATAACTTGTTTGTCCGAAGACCCAGCCATCTCCACGTGGGAGTCAGAGGCGGCCTGTGGTTCTACAGAAGCGGTAGTCAGGGGCGGAGAACCGGCGACTGGCCTAGAAGAAACTTCGTCGTCAGTTTTGGGCCTCTGATGCCTATTCCTTGTCTTTGCGCTTTTTATGTATTCCGGTCGTCTACAGTTCCGATGGCATGGTATAATTGAATTTTCTACCAAAATAATGTCGGGCAAAATCAGACGTTTAATAGTGCGGTTGTTAAACCTAGCACAAAACCGACAACCAGTGACGTCGTGGTCTGGGCCTAGGCATGGGATACAATAAGAATGGAAATCCTTATGAGGTATTTGCTTCCCACAAGAAATACAGATATTAACTTTTACTGACATCGGTCTGAGGCAAGAAAAAGTTTCCCCAACGGGGTACTTAGCTTTGTAGAAGACTTCGGTTCTGGATTCGGAATGAAAATCTCAGGAGACGGCCGACCGGCACTTGAACTGCTTTTGCTTCGGGCACCGCGCGGCAAGAAAGACTGAAGAAAATTGTGGGTAGAATCCCAAAGCTATGGATGGGAGGATGGAAATAAATAGCATTAGGAGCAGCTATAAGGCACGCAGAACTGCAGTGGTAAAGCCTGCACTGGATTTGGAGAAGAGAGGCAAATGATAATGCTTTGTGAAGGTATGAATAGAGCTCCAAGTAGCAGGTTCTAGAATGTCTTTGGTTGGAACTCCTCTGTGAAAGGCTGCTGAGGTAGAGGCAGCCCTGGTGGAATGTGACCAGATTCCCTTGGGCACAGATTTACCATGGTGCAAGTAGCAGAAACGAATGCAGTGGCTTATCCACTTAGAAACAGTCTGCTTTGATATAGCCTTCCCCTCTGATTCTGAAGCAAATGCCACCAGTAGTTGCTCAGACTTTCGTAGAGATTTGGTCCTGTTTAAGTAGAATCTTAGTTGTCTGTGTACGTCCACTGAATGCAGAATCCACTCCCCCTTGTTCTGCGGATTTGGGTAAAAAGTTGGCAGGTGAATAGTTTGCTTAAGAGCCACACTGGATACCACCTTAGGCATAAAGGAAGGATTGGTTCTGAGGGACACCCTGTCTGGGTAAAATGTAATAAAAGGCTCCACAGCCATGAGAGCCTGTAGTTTTTAAACCCTTCTTGCTGAAGTGATTGCCAAAGGAAAGCTGTTTTCCAAGATAAAAAATTTATATCTGCAGTAGCTGCTGGTTCAAAAGGAGGCAGGCTGAAATTTTCCAGCACAAAACTGAGGTCCCATGCAGGAGCTGGTGATCTTCTGGGAGGCCTTAAATTTCTGGCCCCTCTAAGATACTGTTTTAGCAGAGAATGAGAAAAGATGGAAGGCTCTGTGTTGTAATGAGCCGACATGGCAGAGGCATGGATTTTTATTGAAGAAAAAGATAGGCCCTTGTCAAGCATCTCAGTCAAGTATTGTAAAATCTGAGGGATATTCGGTTTTGATGAGTCTGTTCCTTGTGCTTGGTTCCAAGCACAGAATCTCTTCCACTTATCAGCATAAGATTTTCTAGTACTAGGCCTTCTGGCTTCCAAAATGACATCCATCACAGACTTACTGAGAGGTGTTGTTTGAATAATTAAATGATCAACCATGCTGCAAGGTTCAGAGTTTGGAGCAGAGTCTGCAGAATTTGATTGTTCTGCTGAGACGGTAGAGGAGGTATTTGAGGCAAGTACCAAGGAGGGAGTTGAGACACATTCCTTAGAATTGGGTACCAGTGCTGGCGAGGCCAGTCTGGAGCAATTAGGATAATTTTTGTTTTTTCCTGTCTGACCTTTAGTAAGACCTTGGAAAGAAGAGGCAGAGGGGGAAAGGCATACTGATAGGTTTTTCCAACTGAAGGATAGGGCATCCTCTTTCCATGCTTGTCTGTGATAAGTCCTTGTACAGAATTTGTCCAGTTGATAATTTTGGGGAGAGGCAAATAGATCTATGTCTGGGCTGCCCCATTTCTGTGTTACCATGCTGAGTATTTGTGGATCCAGTTTCCACTCGTGAGGGTCCATAAGATTTCTGCTTAGGTCGTCTGCCAGAGTATTTTGTTTTCCTGGCAGAAATTAAGCTTGAAGATGTACTTGGTAAGACAAGGCTGTGCTCCACAATGCCATGGCTAGTCTGCAAAGGGTGTAGGAATGTGTACCCCCCTGCTTGTTTATGTGCCACATAACCATGGTGTTGTCCGTCTATCAGTTGTTGTCCTGGATGAAGCAAGTCCTTGAAGGCTGTCAAAGCATTCTGAACAGCTAGCATCTCTTTGTGGTTGATATGCAGATGCATTTGTTTTGGGCTCCATATGCCCTGAATGCATCTCCCCACCAGGTGGGCCCCCCAAGCATATAGTCTGATGCGTCTGTAGTCAGGGTTTGGGCGGCAGGAGGTAGAGTGAATGAAAGTCCCTTGTTTTGGTGACATGTCTCTGCCCACCAAAGAAACTCCTGTTGTAGGCAGGGAATGAGAGGAATCATTGTTTCCAGACTGTGACATGTTGACTTCATAAACTTTTTAGGTACCATTGAAGTTTCCTCATATGCAGTCTTGCATATGGAATTAGTAGAATGCAGGATGCCATGAACCCCAAAGCCTGGAGAATTTGTCTTGCAGATAACTGGGTTTTTGTTGCCATCTGTTTGAAGTATGTTGTCAGTTGCCTTTGTTTGTCTGGCGTAAGGTAAGCCATCTGGGCAGTTGTATTCAAGCTTGCACCCAAGAATGTAATTTTTTGAGAGGGTACCAGTTGTGATTTATTTTCATTTATTGTGTACCCTGGGCATGTTAGAAGCCTTTTTACAAACGCCAGATGTTGAAGAATGTCCTTGTTTTCTGCTTGAATGAGATAGTCGTCCAGGTAAGGATAAATTTATATGCTTCTTTGTCTGCAAAATACAATTACTGGTGCCAGGCACTTTGTAAAGACCCCGGGCGCAGTAGATAAGCCAAAGGGCAGTGCAGAGAATTGGTAATTCAAAAAACCTGCCTTGAAGCGGAGGTATCTTCTGCATTATTGGGATATGCAGGTATGCCTCTTTTAAGTCTAGAGTCACTAACCAAGCGTTCCTGCCCAGCATAGGCAGTAGCTGTTGTAAAGTCAGCAATTTGAATTTTGGAATGTCCAGGAACGTGTTCGAAGTTGATAAGTCCAGTATTGGACGCCAGGCATGGTCTTTTCTGGGTAGAGGCCTTTACGCCTTTGGGACCCTGTGAGATAGTCTCAGGGTCAGCAGCAGGATTTTTGAATAGAAATTTGTGGAAGTCAGGAACCCTGTACTATCTGTCTGGCTTACAAGGAGCCGGAGGGTAGGGAATCAGGAGCCATGCTTGATTCTGAACACACATCAACAATGTAATACAGGAGGTATAGCCAAAGGCCTATGCTGAGGAAGAAAAGGAAATCCCTAAGCCTCTTTTTTGATTCAGAGAAATCCTGAGTCTCCCAATGAAAATGTTCCCTTGGAGCATGCAAGGTTTCTCCAAAGGAATAATCCTCAGGAGGGGATGCAGATAGGATGGATTCTTCTGCATCTGAATCCTCATAGGGTGGTATAGAATATTCCTAACCAGAACAGGAATCAGAAGAAATGGAAACCTGATCTGAAGATTCATAATCAGTGTCTTGCCTAGGCCTCTTAGCAGGGGGGGGGGGGAGGGTTGGGACCCCCTGATCAAGGTAATTAAGTCCTCAGCCATTTTGATCATCTGTTTTTTAGGCATAGGGGCCTGAGTATGTGGCTCAAGAGTTGGTTTTTTAGACTTAGAAGATGTTTTTGATCTTGTTTTTGAAGCTGGCGTCGGTTTTATATAAAAACGTTGAGGCCTGAAAACACCCTCAGAAGCCGGTTCCTGCTTTCCTGCTCAGTGGCTCAAGACCCATCCAAGGGAGAGACATCCACGGGTTCAATACTCTGAGAATCTCGCGGCATACCGGACTCCGCATGTGTCTCTGTAGAGGCCTGCAACTCAAAAGTAGCAGGTATCAGGGGCTGCGAAAGCGCCTCACTGAGTACCGGCGAACTGGCGACTGGCTTAGGAGAAGCTTCATAGTCTGTTTTGGACCTCGACGGTCTCTTTTTCTTTGCGTTTTTTGTGAACTCCGGTAGTCGGATTGCTAACCGATGACATTTCAGAGTAATTAAATCTGGATCCAAAATATTTTGAAGCAAAAATATACAGGCGCTTAATAGTGCGTTGGTTAAATCTAGCACAAAACCGACAGCAAGGCACATTATGATCTGGGCCAAGGCAAGGAATATAGTACAAAATGAAATTCCTTATAAGGTATTTGCTTCCCACAAGTAATGCAATTATTAACTTTTACTGACATTGGTAAGGAGCAAGAAAAACCCAACGGGGTACTTAGCTTTAGTTGAAGACTTCGGTTCTGAAACTTGAATGCAAAAATTTCAGGAGTTGGCGGACCGGCACTTGCGAACTGCTTCTGCTTCGAGCACCACTCGGCAAGAAAGACCGAATAAAATGGCGTCTGCTGCGTGTTTTATACCCCTGACGATGGAAGAGGAGACAGCAACCGATGCAGGACCCAAGACTTTGTTATTCAGGCCGACTGATGGCAACCTGCCAGCAGATTACCCAAATGTAATGACTGCAACAGTGAAACATGAAGAACATCTAAAACGTAAGAAATATGAGAAGTATTGTGTGTTGTTAAATACATGAGTAAGGAAAAATTAAATTAAATTCATGAGCTCAAAGCATACCGGGACATAGGTGTGTGTTGGCAAATCAAATTTGTCAGCCCATAGCACATTAGAACTTGGGTATGAATGTGTGAAAGTACTTTAGAGGGTCTGAGAGTGGTCAGTTCTGGACCCAGTACCTTGCTGTCCCATTTTCCCGATCGCAATGTTGGAGTTCTAATTTTGGGCTTGTAACAGTATGAAAACAAGAGGCTAACTGTTGGAAAAGGGTAACAGAAACCCTTCCTGTGTTACTGCATAACGACAAAAATCCCTACCCCTTTCTCCCTGAATGGTGTGTGAACTGGTGTAACTGTCTTGCTGAAATACCAGGATCCAAGAGGTAAAGGAAATGGGAACATTAAGTAGGCAGGACCAAATCCCTGCAAAGGGAACACCTGCATACTTTATGGGAAGAAAAGTTGTAAGAATTTTGAATGATTGGTTTCAGCTCACAAAAATTGCCCTGGTGAAGTATTTCCATTAAATAGAACTTACAATGAGTGTAAATTAGGAAATTTGAGGGATATTTTGGAAGAAAAGACAAACCGGAAAAGTGGGAACAGTGGGGAATATTTTACTCCTGGTATACTGAAGCACTTAAAAGGGGAAAGGAATCAGAGGATACCAATAAGTTGCTACAGCAGATAAAAGTTGAGAAAGAAGTACAGACCAGTAAAAAGGGATGCCTTTACCTTGTCTTGACAGGTTTGGAAAAACTGGGGATGGCCAAAAAGCAGACACTTTGAAGAGGATGACAATCCTCTAATAGCTACTGTATCCCCACCCCCTTATGTACCGGTATGGTTGGCTCCTGTGCAAGATTCCACTGTTTCTCAGATTCCGGCATTTCAGTCACCTGTCAACTGGATGTCAGGTCAGTGTAGTATTGCAACATCTCAACCTAGTTCCCCTATTCAATCCTATCTTTGGAACAGGTATCCTAAGTAGGAGACACTTCTTCCTCTCATTTCCAACATGTTTCTACCGCTCTGACAGGAGCGCTAGTATCTGACACCTGCAACTCTCCACACACGTTCACATGACAGGGTAGGATAAGATGCCATTTCCTCTGGAGGGGATCTTTTGGTACCACTCAGAGAAATATTAGGGGCCAATAATACAGAGCTTGTTCACTGCTCTTGGACCCCTGCTGATTTGCATAGTATGTCCAAAAGTTTTCCAAATATTAGAGAAGATCCACTGAGGTTTAGGGAGGAATTGAGAACTATAACAATGTTACAACCCTATTTTAACAGATCTGAACCAGCTGCTTCGGGTAGTCACTTCAGAAGAAGAAAGAACATTTCTTGAAAAGGCTGGAATAACAGATTTTACTTTCACATGGAATGCAGTGACAGACAAAAGGACAGGGTAGTTGAATAAAATTATGGAAATGTGTCAAGCTAAGACAGATTGGTCTAAGATAAACGCATGCAAGCAAAATATAGGGGAAGCCCCAGCAGATCGAGCTACCTCACAGCAGTTTTGCTCGACATGCAAGAATACCATATCCAGAAGAACAAGCTAAGCCAACTAGTACAGAATTAAATAAAACAAATGCTTATAGACTGGCAGGGAAAAGACTTGGAATCCTTATTGAGTGCTGCAAATCAATGTACTGAGTATCTGGAAAAAATGGAGAAAAGATAGAGAATAAGCTGGTAACTTTGCAAATACGACAGAAGCCCCAAGAGGTGAAGGGGGAGAGGGGTTGCTAGAGCATTTAGTAAAAAGCTGGTAGAGGGAAACGAGGTGCAGCTGGTTGGCAACGAGCTGGCAGTGTCCCTCCTGCCCCATCTAATGGATCTTGCTTCAAGCTTCACGTGGTCCTGCAGAGTGGTTCTAGCTACAGAGAACTCAGAAAAGCAACTACTTTCTTGATTTAAGTGTCCTGCTGTTTTTTTTTTTTTTTTAACTTGAATTACCTTCTAGTGCTTACCTCTAGCAAGCTTTAACTGTTTTTTTAGCTGTTTACTTCATTTAATACTATCTGCACTTAAAGTTACATTTAGTCGAATTTTGATCGAAAATTTGTTTGTTTGCTGTTTAATTTAACTGTTGAGGCTGCCCACTAAAGTGTGCTAGCCTGTACAACTAATTTATTGCTGTTTCTGCATTTCTGTGCGTTTTCTATCTAAAAACAAAAAAACAAAAAAAAAAATAATCCTTGTTTTCCTGCCTCTCCTCGACTAGTTTAGACCAGTTTACAGGCCTTGCTGTATTCTGGGCTGTGGTGTAGTTCCTGTGTTGTCCATTACCTTACTTGGATAGAGGGAAGTTTCTTTGCACACCAGTGGGAGTGGGGAGCCTTGAGCAGCCTACCTGTCCTTGAGGGAAGTGACCTTAGCACAAGAGCTGTAGTAATTGGTTGTTTTGGACCACTTCTAGCTCTTTTGAAGTTCCCTGTTTAAAATCCGCGTTTGCACAGCCTTGCGTGATTGCGCGCATAGCGCAGCGCCAGTTAAACAAGGTTAAACTTCTTCTGGCTCCGCCAAGCCTGCTCTTCAAATTTTCCCTTAAGAAAGCTCTACTCTTCATGTAATCAGTCTACTTGCTATATTATAAGCCTAGCACTTGTTCTCAAAACCTCTCTTATAAGTAAGCACTCTCAAACTAAAGTAAGCAATACATCCACCCCTGTGAATACCCACTTCCCTTAAAGGCACAGCACTCCCTTATACTATTCTAGCATGTCAAGTGGTAGAGTGCTGGCATCCTCTCCGGTTCAGCTGGTTAATCTGGGAATCTTGAGACAATGTTACAATTGTCTCATGTACACAGACAACGCTCCCCTCCTCCCAACAAACACAAATACATGGGAGAGATGCAACTATATAGCCAAACTGGAGGCTGAACTCTCTCAACTCAAAGCTGGCAAGACCAGACAGGAGGAGATGGTAACCACACACACAACAAATCCAGTCCCACATAGACCTACCCCAACTGCAAACCAATCACATAACACAAAGACATACTCAGAGGCTCTAATAAAAAACTTACCAAAACAGAGGCCTCCGAAGCAGACACCCAAAAATCCACCTCAAAACATAACACATGCAACACATACTTCAATAAATCAGCGTGTCAAGCAATCACAGCCCTTAAGGCCAAAAACCATGCCTGATACACTAATAATAGGTGACTATAGTCAGACACACTGATGTCCCGCTTACCAGGCTGAGCAAGGAGAGGGTGACTGTGAGCTGTCTGTCGGGAGCTAGGATCCGCCACATAACACACGCACTCAGGTCACTCCAAAGCAAGTACAAATATGACTCCGTCATTGTCCATGCTGGCGTGAATGACCTGAGACGTACCTCCCTGGACTACATGAAAAGGAGGAGCTCTCTGATTATGTAGCCCAGGCTGGTATGACCCTGACCCAGAGCAGCATCTTGCCCTCACCAAGAATGATGCCTCAATACAATGACAAGATGATCAGCTTTAATAATTGGCTCAAGTACTGGTGTCATTCTAAGGGGATCCAATGTCTGTCTGCTTGGGATGACATGTTGGACAAGCCACGCTGCTTCGCAAGGGACGGCTTACACCTGTCTCCACTGGGCTTCCGGATATTGGCTAAGGCTCTTGCCACCCCCATAGTACCTTTTTTAGGCAAGGCTCAAAAGACAAACCCACCTCCTTAGAAAACAAAAATGGAAAAAAACTAAGGGTAATGCTGCTCAACGCCAGAAGTCTAAATCTCAAGATGCAGGCTCTCGAAGCACTCCTCAGTATGGAGAGCATCGACGTCTGTGCAGTAATGGAAACCTGGTTCAAGGCTCCTGAGAACACCCCAGCACTACCAGGCTATACCTTGTATCATGCTTTTCGACCCCAAAACCCGGGCCGAACCACAAAGGGAGGGGGAGTGTCCATATTCATCAAGGACACCCACACCTCCAGGTTAGTAGCAACACATGAAGCATCGGAGACCATACAGGTGCAACTAACCATAGGCAATACTGCTATACAACTGGTAGCATGTTACAGACCACCCTCCCAATCTCAGGAACCCCATTCAGCCTTCCAGAAGACACTGGAGGATATCAATGTATCACCAAATACCATCATACTGGGAGATTTCAACTACCCTAACATAGATTGGGGTGCATTATTCTAGCCCTAACACCCTGGCCCAGAGGATCCTGGAATTCATAAATTCAAATGCACTGGAACAGCTAGTCACATCTCCCACTAGGGGAGATAATATACTAGACCTGATCATCACAAACATGGGGACAAAATGCTCCACACCGGAAGTATACCCCTCACTAGTGAGATCTGACCACAAACTAATCACCCTGGATATACATATCCCACCTACGCCCCCAGCACAAAAGACTATAGTGAAAAACTTCTCAAAAGCAGACTTCACTCTTCTTAAGACTGAGCTGGTATCCTTTAAGCCCACTGGGCCAGTGGAAACCACATCCCACAATGCTGAATCCTTCACAAATGCATTATATGGACATCTCCAAGAATGCATGGATCATGCAATCCCAAATAAATCCAAGACCCTCTCCACCAAGGGCAAGCGTCCTGTCTGGTGGACCTCAGCCATAAACAAATTGTATAACAAAAGAAGGAAGCTACTGCATGACAGAGCTAAATCCCATAAAGGGAAGGCATCTCTGATCAACACTAGCACTAAGCTACGTTCCCTCATAAAAACATCCAAGGTCAACTTTGAGAGAAAAATTGCTAAGGACACTAAAGATAACCACAAGGCCTTCTTCAGCTATGTTAGAAACCTGAGCGGAAACCCTCAGATATGCTCAGAGTTAGTTCACAACGACAAAAAATACACTGAACCCACAGATATTGCCAACATTCTGGCTGACAGGTTCAGTGCAAATTTCTCCCCTCCCTCACCCCCAAAAGATGAAATACTTATCCCAGCTGAATGTAATCTCCCTGTCATCTCAGATGTCCAGGTGAGAGCAGCCCTCTGCAAAGCTAAAAACACAGCATCAATGGGACCAGATGGCATCCCGGGTTGCGTGCTACGTGAACTCGAAGAGGAGCTTTAACCCGCACATAAAAATGCTATTTAACCTTAGCCTTACCACAGGATATGTACCTGAACACTGGCGTACAGCAACAGTGGTCCCACTCCACAAAGGAGGCATCTCTACAGACCCTGGAAACTACTGCCCCATAAGCTTAAACCAGCCTGGTCTCCAAAGCTATGGAAAGAATCATTATGGAACTCATAAACAGAGACATTGGGGACCTACAGACACTTGATCCCACCCAGTTCAGCTTTGTAAAGGGCAGATCCTGCCTTTTGAACCTGGTTGATTTTTTCGAAACAGTCACTAGAGCCATTGATGAGGGCAAAGCAGTCCATACAGCCTACCTGGACTTAGCTAAGGCCTTTGACACAATACCCCACTCAGGCATCATAGATAAGCTCAGCAGCTTAAATGTAAACCCATTTGTCACTAGATGGGTTGCAAACTGGCTAAAGGACAGAACCCATAAAGTCAAAATCGCTGGAGCCTTGTCAGACTCAAAGCCAGTCACAAGTGGTGTCCCACAGGGCTCTGTCCTGGGACCCCTCTTGTTCGGCATTTATTTCTCAGATGTTAAAGCAAACATGGGAAGGTTGTGGCTGACTAAGTTCGCAGACGACTGCAAACTAGGCGCCATAGTCGATACACCAGCTGACACATGCATCCTACAGAATGGCCTCACAGAAATGGACAACTGGTGCCGGAATCATGGCATTAAACTAAATGCCAAAACATGTATAGTCATCCCCTTTAGGAAAAACAAGGTACCCACAAATTATCACATAGACAGTAACCCACTGAGTACAGAAAAAGTAATCAGAGACCTGGGGACTCAAGTCGACAGCGACCTCTCATTTGACACCCACGTTGCCAAAGTGGTTAGAAAGACATTCTACCTTGCCCACCTTATCATGAAGTGATTCACATCTAGATCAAAGGAGGTCATTGTACCCCTATACTCCTCCCTTATCAGACCCATGATTGAGAACAATGCCCCATTTGGTATGTACCTCACCCGGCACCTGCAGCAGCTGGAGAGACCACAAAAGTACCTCACCAAGAGGATCAAGGGTCTCCCAACATATGTCTTATTCTGCCAGACTAAAGAAACTCCAGCTCTATTCAGTAGCATACCGCCTGCTCAGAGGTGATCTGTGCCTGACATACAAGGCCATGTCCAATCAGGATCTGATGGCCATGCTCCACCTCAAAAGATCCAAATCCATCAGAACCACAAGAGCCAAAGACTTCAACCTCGGCACAAGTATGAATAGAACATGCTGGAAGGATAGATTCATAACCCAGAGGCTTCCCATGCTCTCGAACAGAATCCCAGTTCATGTTAGGCAGAGCCCCTCACTGACACTCTTCAAGAGAAACCTTGATGAGTGGATGGGAGATCGTAGGTTTACCCCGGGGGTCACCTCTGTGTCACTACTAGACAGGAGCACAGTAAACTAATTCATTCATGTAAGGGGATTTTCACTGTGTCACTACTAGACAGAGGCACAGTATTCTAATTCTATTCAGTACCACTACATGGGGTGGCGAAAGCCATATCACTATGGCTAGGCTTACAAATGCCCCAGGGCAGACAGCCTAGTACTTAACTATGAAACTATGAAACTGTGGTGAAGCAGGACACTAGAGAGGAGAATGCCCACACAAGACACACTGACTGAATGGCAGCAGAATTATTGCACTACTATATTTCCTCTGCCGCCTCCTCAAAGGAGAAGGACCTAGGAATAACCGTACTGACTATGCCACGGTAATGGAACAAAAATAAATCTTGAGCCTCTGCTGCCAACAGACCAAGAGAGACCCTATGTTAAGGGAGAAATTAATTCAAGGGAAACTCCTTTCCTGGTGGACTATGGAGCCACTAGGCCTGTGTTAAGTTACTTCAGATAGTCAGATACCGGTATCAAAACAAAGTAAAAGCAGTTGGGATAACAAATGCTACTGTTAAGTATCCTGTTTCAGAGGCTATACCCATTTCTTTAGGACCTACTGAGGAAAGTCACTCTTTCCCTCAGAGTACTATTGTACCAGTGAACTTGCTGGGAAGAAACCTGTTTGCAAAATGGGCTGCACTATTTACTGTACACCAGAATGGGTGTATTTGGATGTCCCAAGATAATCAGAGGAGGAAGTGTTTGCAGTTTTAGCACAAGCTGAAGAACAGCCTGTTGAAGCTATACAGACAACTGAAGAGCTGTTGCAGCAGGTACCTGCTAAGTTATGGGATAAACATACTAATGAAGGTGTACTAAAATCCTGATGAGTCCTAATGTGCCAAGTTTTAGGTGCTGAGCTAAATCTTGCTAATCTTAGTCCTATTGGGAACATAAATATAGATAGGCATGGACTTATTCACCTCAAGGGTTTTTCACTTACAACTAATCAAATGAAAAATGTAATCCAAAAGAAAGTGTTTGTAATACCTTAAAGTGAAATGACTAGTGGCCAGTCTCAGTTTGTTTGCCAAGGGATGTTAGTAGTCCAGCCGTAACACTTTTAGAAGTTAAGACAGCTTAAACTAAGTTTCAGCATGCGGTCACTGAAATCTAGCTGGTTTCCTGCAGTGATGTTCTCAGGTCTCTAAAAGAAAGATGAATTTATACATTTTGTTCAGTGTCGTACAGACGTTTTTAGTATTTTGAGACAAATTATGAGCAGTAATTAGTAAGGTACACCTGATCTTCCATTACGAGACAGATTAGAGGTAATAACTGGTATGGTACACTTACTTTTGCTCCACTCCAATGCTTGTACAGAATTCACATGGGTAGGACTGCCATGTTACAGCTTACCCTAAGCTTTTTCAAGGCAGTGTTAGCTTATTCTACTTGCTTGGTTGATTTTTCCAACTCCCATTTGCTCAAGCTTACTGGCTTGAATTGGCAAATGCTCAATTTCAGTGCTTAATTCTTTGCACAGCAAGATTTATATATTCACTTAGTAAGTTTTGGGTGGGCAGAAGTTAGTGCACCTTGAACAGCGAGACAGACGTTAGATTGTCTGTCAGTGACTGTTCTTCCTCCAAAGTTTAGCACAGCTGGAGTGAGAATAATGAATTTGGGAAAGTAGGAATTTGTCTTCCCTGAAAAACAACTTAGCCCTGATTTCACACTTAACTTGAAATTAAACAGCTAGAGTACAGGCACTCTCTGGAGTTCTTGTAGCCTGGCAAGTGTGATGTCCACTTTTAGATAACCAAGGATTTGTAATAGTGCCTGTATGTAACTTCTGTTTCTTTAAACCTTAAATGCATGCCTCTTAGAACAAGAAATCTGGACAAAGCCTAAAATAATGGGGGGACGAAGGTCCAAAAATAATATTGCTCTTAAACTTAGAAAGCATTTGTATTACCATGCATTTTGTGAAAAATATAAAGTTTGAAATTCAAATGTATGTGACTTAGTGACTTCAACCCTCAGTGATTTGCCAGAAAACCACAAATTTTATGAGGAACAGAAAAAAATATGACAAAAATCTGGACAGTTGAGTTGACAAGTATGCTTAAATGAAAGCATCAGGTTCAGCTAAACACCTTTTAAAGACTAAACACTGCAAACTATTTTGAAAGGGTCAATCAATGGTCTGCTGTTCAATTACTTCTGAAACATACCAACAAATCTGTTTAAACTAAACCAAGTATAAAAGGTTATTATGTTGCCAACTGAATATTTTTGTGTAGTTCTTCAAACGATCACTTCAGTCCTCTCTGTTAATTTTAACACAAAGCAGTATAATGGAATGATTTCCACAGAGAACAACCTCAAGATAAGGCAGCGCCATTAACTTCTAGCATTGTTTCATGAGACACCCCTGTTTTTGAAGGTGCCTTCCCCTAAGTAAGGTTCAATAACATTAAAATTTTTAACCTTTTGATTCTTAATGAGCCATCTTCAGATCCCTTTGCCACATCATAGGAGTTTAAAGTAACTCAAGAGTTCATATGCACAGAACTGAAAAGTCTTCTGATTAATCAAAAAAAGCACATCCACTATCTCATCACTTATATCTCCAATGCATTCAAGATATACTGCTTCTCACTTCTGTTTTTGAACTGTGTGCATCCATGCCATGCCTGACTAGTATATGTTGTGTGTACTCTGTCAAGAAGCACGTCATCACAGTTAGTATGTGCATTTCAAAAAAGCACAAACCAGAGCACTTTGTTAATTTAAAAACAATGATTTATACTATCCTTCTTACAATTAACAGTGCTTTTTTTTGTTTTTTTTTTTCTTCTACAGGCTACCTAGGGCTTTTCTCAACAGTTTATAACAGCTATTAATTAAGTCTGAATGGTAGCATTCAAAAAAGCAAACCCAAGGCAGCTTATTGAGACGTACATACAATGTAATAAAATCTTCAAACAGGCCACTTTATAACGTGTGTGTGTGTGTGTGTGTGTGTGTGTGTGCGCGTTTTGCTGTTGATGTCCTTACACTTCACCCACACCACTTCCTAACTACTCCAGGAGTCATTACTTACTACTGATTTGGTCTATCCCACTACTATCTTGTGATGACTCACCTAATCACTAGCATAAATGGCTTTTACCTATAGAACTACCCCACTCACTAATTAGAAAAAAAAATCCGTGCTACCCCTTCTCAACAATCCTGTACCCTCTTCCCAATAAAGTCTACTCCCAATCGTTCTACTCCTCCATAAATCGCTCAGTTAGCAACAACACTACAATACACGCCAAAATAGGTTTCTTTTATTCATAGCCGGCTTTAGGCACCAGTGAACCCTGCGGTCGCTGGGGGCCCCCAACCACTGCAAGTTATGTTATCGTGTTATTTGGTAACATGTCTGCTAAACCAGCAAAAGCTAGTACAGCAAGCTTGAACACAATAAAGCAGGTAAGTAACTAACTCATTTATTATCTCCTTCAAAATTCACAGATCTTTAGTTACAGTAGCAATATTACGTCAAGTAAGAAGCTTTACAATTTCATTAAATATTTTACTAATGACAGAATTCCCCTACCCTAGTTAAGTCTTGTTGGTGTACATCCTCTTCACTAAAATTAACATAGCCAGCTTTAGGTACCCCCAATAGCTGTGGCTGCAGGGGGCCCCTTAATCATCATTGGCTGTGTGGGGCCCCACAAAAGCTGCTGTTGGTTGGGGAAAAATGAGGAGCAAACATGTATTAATTTTCAATTACACCCTTCAACCTGAACAAGACTGATATGACCCTGCTAGGGCAAAGCCGTAAGGAACATAAGCAAAGTAAGCATTAGAGAGATCAGCAACCCAGGGTGACCAATCTCAGTGCAAACCTTGGAGTTTAAGAAGAGCTGATGCTTCTAATCTTTAGGGATGTTTTCTTTTTCAGGGATGTTATATATACTGGCAGAACAACTGATACTGTAACTCTCAACATCTTTGCTAAATAATTCTGTTCAGTGATACAAATGATAGCATGATAAAGTCTTAAAATGAGGAACACATTTTAAATATCACTAATACACTTAAGTTACCAGACTAATATTTTGCATCAACATGCATTTTTAGACAATAAGTATAAAACTCTGACAAATGGATTTACTGTGACAGAGCAAAATTATGAGGCAAAATCAGGACCATCTATGAAATCAGGGATAGTGATAGGTATTCCTTTACTATTCAGTGAGGTAAATAAAAAGGACTTATTCCTGCTGCTGTTTGATGACCGCTAAACAGCGCTCACTAATCTTGTGTAGCAGTACTAGTGCTGTACAAAGTATTGGCAGGTAAGTACAAAACTAACATGGCTGTGATGTGTGTGTGCGCAAAAAATATCAGTTATTTTTATCAATGCATACATCCAATAATGGTGGGACACATTATTCTGGGTATCAATAAAAATGTAGCTAACAAGTGATTATATTTCAAAAGTAAGGCATAAAATATATGTCACAGAGCATTCAGACACTCAAGATCTTCTAGGAATCTGGTGGCCCCCACTCCCCAGACTGTATAAATGGATACAGAGGACTCCCTTAATCCTTGACTGTGAGGAACCCAAAAAGCTGTTTTTGGTTGAGGAAAAATGAGAGAAAGAAATGCTTTCATTTTCTGATTGCACTCTTTAGCCTGAATGGAGTCGTGATATGACTCTCTTATGATAAAACTGATAATGGCCTCTGCCCTCAACCACAAACATTCTAAAACATCCCTGCTCAGATGTTTGTATACAGAAATTTACCAGAGGTTATGTGGGGGCTGGGAATTGTGTAGTCATCCTTTCCTTTACTTTTCTAACAGACCTCAGAGGTATACAAAGAAAGTTACTTTAGCTCCTGTAGGGGCAGTGTACTACCTGGTAGCAGCAAAGTAGAATACATTATTGCAATCATTATTTTCACTTTCCTCACAATCGAACATCAGGCACATACACAGCTGGTTGCTTTGGGGGTCAGGAATGAGGAATAAGTAGGCATGTTATGTATCTGTATTTCAGCAGTCACTTGAAATACATGACTGTGGCCATTTGAACCTCTGCTTTCATCCCAATTAACACCAGAAGGCATAGGCAGTGACTTGTCTTTTTTTTTTGGGGGGGGGGGGGTTAGGGAGGCAGGCAGTATTCCTATACATGATGTGTATCCTCACAACAATTGACTTGCTACTATTTTTGTCAGCTTTGAATTTTAAGCCTTTGGTACAACTTTTTTTTTTTTTCTTTCAGTGAAGACATAAGACTGAAATTCTTTTTCTTACTCGAGATTATTGTTTAGACCACACTTGGATTAAAAGGTTGGGAAATGCAACCCAAAAAATCTACAACCCCTATGGCTTCTGGGGGCATCGGCTTAATTGAGTTATTTCCTAAATGGTTAGTACTGTGCTGTCTTGGTCAAGAAAACGCATTGAAAAGATGCAAGGAAAACTAAAGCTGAATAACACTGAATTTCTTTCCTTAATCATAACTTCTGTTCAAGCCATCATTGGGTAAAAAGGAAAAAAAAAAGAAAAAGCACTTTAGAGTATATATAAAGTTACAAAGCTGAAGAAAAAAAGGTGAAATGTGAGAAATAGAAGGAAAAAAGTAATGTGCATAATGTGGGAAGCCCAAAATGGGGAAGCTCTGGAGGATGTGTTTTTTTTTTCTTGCGGGGACACAGTAAGCAGTGCCTGGGGCTCCACTACACATTAGTTCAGCCCTGTGCACAGAGCTGTTGTAATGTATCATTGTTACACGTAAATGCAAGCAACTGTAAATGTCTCTTTGTGAGATGGGCCAACATAGTGTAATATGTAAGCCTGTTGTAATAACATCTTTGTAGCTCCAGGTCAGTCTGTGTGTACTACTCCTAAAGCCTGCAACATGAACTAAAAGGAAGGGGTGGCAGTGACAGGGTGATACTTAGACTGGAAGTGGCCATGGGGCCCCCAACCTGACATTTGCTGGGGGCCCCCAAAATGCTAACAACGGCCCTGCTTTTAACAGCAACACCACACAACTCATTCCACAATTCATGGTAATTAAAGTGACGAGTGCATTATTCATTGTTAAAGTTCCTTCACTATAAATACACTAACCATCTGTCTCTCTCTGCTGTCCCTTGTTTCTGTGAACAACCCTGCAAGAACACTCTGTCACAATGTCACAATCCATTCTAGCAAACCATAACAGAATTTTGACTACAGTGAGAGCTCTGATATTCTGGGACTCTTAGAATGTGTTTCTCTAAAGACACTGCATTTCTGCCATCAAATTCAGTCTCTCCCTTATCCATTCTCTTGACACAAACTCCCACAGTTTCCTATAAAACGAGTTCTGACGAAATTTGAAAACTTTCATCACATTCTGATTCTTGTGGTAGCAGCAATCAGGTCTCCTATCACTCCACACGTTCTCAAATTTTCTCCACTACATAAATTAAAGGAGTTACACATTCTCCCTCATCTCTTTTGTGGCAGCAAAAATGAACATTTTACTCCTTTCCACTAAACACAAACAAGCATGGCTTACTTTTTCCAAATTCAGCAAGAATTTCTTTGCATATGAATACTCATCCCACTTTCTTTAATCATGACCTGGACACAATTTCTAACTACCATTCTACTCAACCTCTTGGTGCACAAAAACTGGATAAAGCCAAAAGTAAAGGGGGAACAAAAGCTCCAAAATAAGGACAGATTTTTAAACATTGCTCTTATAAACTTAGAAAGTTGTTAAAATAACTAGTTTTGCAATAATGTGCATTTTCTGAAGGATATGAAGTCTGAAACTCAAATATATGTCGTTCAGTAACTTCAGTCCTCAATGATTTGCCAGAAAACAAAGTACAGTTTTGTACCAACCATAAATGTAGATGTTCGAGTGTATTCACTGCTGCAGTCATTACACTCGGGTTATCCTGCCGTCAGGCGGTCCCGCAGTCGGCCAGAGTTCCAAAGTCTTGGTCCGGCGTCGGTTGCTGTCACTTCTTCCCTGACATCAGTGAGCCAAGGGTATATAAGATGCAGCCAACGCCATTTTTTTCAGTTTTTCTAGCCCCAGATATCAGGTGCCCCCAAAGAGGTAGGCAATATATATTGCTAATAGAACATACATAAAAAATAAAAACAATACCTTCAGTTACAAGCAAATACACCACGTAGGTTGTATAGGTAGAAAGATATAATAAGTCCCAGCTAAGAAAGTGGGGATGGAGAGTGAGTAACCTGGACTGCAGCAGTGAATACACTCGAACATCTACATTTATGGTAGGTACAAAACTGTACTATGTTCAATGTGTTTCACTGCTGCAGTTATTACACTTGGGTTGAATCCCAAAGCTGAGGTTGGGTGGCTGGTTCTATAAAGCATTCGGGGAGGCTATGAGGCCCTGCAGCCCTACAGTGGCAAAGCCAGCTCTGGATTTAGAGTAAAGAGGCAGGTAGTAATGCTTGGTAAAGGTATACACTGAACTCCAAGTTGCAGCTTCCAAAATATCCTTGGTAGGTACTCCTCTAAGGTAGGCCATTGAAATGGCTGTTGCCCTGGTGGAATGTGGCCTAATGTTGCTAGGTACAGTTTTTCCATGTTGTGTGTAGCAGAAACAGATACAGTGTCCTATCCACTTTGAGATGGTCTGCTTTGAAATAGCCTTTCCCTGTGATCCTGCAGCATATGCTACAAGCAATTGCTCAGTTTTCCTGAAAGCTTTTGTTTTGTCCAAGTAGAAGCGTACTGCCTGTGTATGTCCAATGAGTGCAGAAGTCTCTCCCCTTTATTCTGGGGATTTGGATAAAATGTTGGCAAGTGAATAGTTTGGTTAAGAGCCACACTGGATACCACCTTTGGCATAAATGTAGGGTTTGTTCTTCAAGAAACCCTATCCTGATGAAAAATGATGAAAGGTTCCACTGCCATTAGTGCCTGTAACTCAGAGACTTTTCGTGCTGAGGTTATTGCTGGAAGCAGAGGAGTTTTCCAGGACACATTTTAATTCTGCTGAATTGGCTGGTTCAAAAGGAGGTAAAGTTAGTTTTTCTAATACAAAGTTGAGGGCCCAAGTTGGTGTTGGTGCCCTCCGGGGCGGTCTTATGTTTTTAGCCCCTCTGAGGTACTGTTTTAGCAATGGATGAGAGAAAATATACGGATCCATGTTGTAATGAGCTGAGATGGCAGAGGTGTGGATCTTAATGGATGAAAAGGCTAGGCCTTTGTCCAGCATCTCAGTTAAGTATTGTAGAATCTGAGGAATATTTGGAACAAGAGGGTCAAAGCTTTGAGCCTGGTTCCAGGCGCAGAATCTCTTCCACTTTTCTTAATAGGATTTCCTGGTGCTGGGCCTCCTGGCTTCCAAAATGACATCCATAACAGCTTGAGAGGTGTTGGTTGTTTGGCTAAGTAATCTGCCATGCAGCCAGGTTTAAGGTTTTGAGCTGGCTGTGCAGGATCAGATTGTTTTGTTGAGTCAGAAGATGGGGGATTTGAGGTAAAATCCATGCTGGGCCTTGAGCCAACTTCTTTAAGATTGGGTACCAGTGCTGGCGTGGCCAGCCTGGGGCAATCAGGATAATTTTTGGCCTTTGTCTGGCTTTTAGGAGTACCTTTGAAAGGAGAGGTAGTGGTGGGAAGGCATAAACTTTTAGGGTTTTCCAGCTGAACGAGAGAGCGTCCACTTTCCATGCTTGTGTGTGGTAAGTCCTTGTGCAGAATTTCTGTAGTTGGCAGTTTAGAGGGGAGGCAAAACGATCTATGTCTGGGCACCCCCATTTTTGTGTTGTCATGCTGAATACTTGTGGATTTAAATTTCCACTCATGAGGATCCATGATGTTTCTGCTCAAGTCGTCTGACAGAGTATTTTTCTTTCCTGGCAGGAATTGTGCTTGCAGATGAACTTGATAGGTCAGTGCTGTGTTCCACAAAGTCATGGCTTGTCTGCACAGGGGATAGGAATGAGTGCCCCCTTGCTTATGTACCACATTAACTGTGGTGTTGTCCATCTTTAGTAATAGTTGTCCTGGATGCAGAAGGTCCTTGAAAGCAGTTAGGGCATTTTGTACAGCTATCATCTCTTTTTGATTGATGTGAAGATGCATTTGGTCTGCGGCCCACTTGCCCTGAATACATTTTCCTGCCATGTGTGCTCCCCAGGTGTAATCCAAAGCATCTGTTGTGTCTGCCTGGCTGTGGGTAAAGTGAAAAGCTGTCCCTTGTTGTGGTGACATGCCTGCGCCCACCATCGAAACTCCTGTTGTAGGCAGGGAATAAGTGGTATTACTGTTTCCAAACTGTGACAGTGTTGAGTCCAAACACTTTTTAGGTGCCATTGTAATTTCCTCATATGCAGTCTGGCATATGGTATTAGTAGTATGCAGGATGCCATGTACCCCAAGGCCTGCAGAATTTTTTTTACAGGGAGTTGGGTCTTTGTTGCCATCAATTGAAAGTACTGAGTCAGTTGCCGTTGTTTGTCTGGCGTGAGATAAGCCATCTGGGCCGTTGTATTTAAGCTGGCACCCAGGAATATTATCTCTTGTGACGGCAGTAGTTTTGACTTCTTTTTGTTTACTGTGCACCCTAGGCAAATCAGCAATCTTTTTACAAACGCCAGATGCTGTAGAAGGATGTCCTTGCTCTCTGCTTGAATAAGACAGTCGTCCAAGTAGGGATATATTTGAATTCCTTTTTGTCTGCAAAATGCAATTACTGATGCCAGGCATTTTGTGAAGACCCTGGGCGCAGTAGATAAGCCAAAGGGCAGTGCAGAGAATTGGTAATGCATTGTGCCAGCTATGAATCTGAGGTATCGTCTGCAATTTTGTCTGATTGGGACATGCAGGTATGCCCGTTTGAGGTCCAAAGTAACAAGCCAAGCCTTCTTGCCCAGCATGGGAAGAAGTTGCTGTAGTGTCAACATTTTGAATTTCGGAACATCCAGGTAAGTATTTAGAGTAGATAGGTCCAGTATGGGTCTCCAAGCTTTGTCCTTTCTGGGGACCAAGAAAAGTCTTGAGTAAAATCCTTGTCCTTGTTCCTGCTGTGGCACTTTTTGAATAGCTCTCATGTCCATGAGGGCTGCAATTTGCTTTTGTGCCTCTGCCCATTGATTCTGTGGCAGGTCTGGCATTCCTTTTGACCTTGGTAGAGTGTGAAAGTGGAACCTGTAACCTTGAGACACAATGTACAGAACCTATTTGTTTTGGGTAATTATATGCCAATTTTGTGAAAGAAGAACTAGTTTTCCACCTAAAGGAGCTGCCAAAAGTAAGTGCTTGGCATGTGAAGGGGAAGTCATTGAGACCGTTTCTTATAAGGTTGTGACTTGTCTTCTCCTCCTTTTGGGGTTGAAGCACCCCACTGTCGTGGTCTGTAGGAGCCTTGGGGCTGAGATCTGCCCCTCTGTGGTCTGTCTGACACCGGAAAAGGACCAATTTTTAGAAGGCCAATTTCTGCTAAATCGAGGTGGCTGTACCTGTAAGAAATCCTTCACTGTTTGCATGGATTTTGCCTTATCCTCCATTTTCTTTACTACCTCTTCTGCTTTAACACCAAACAAGATATCATGCTGTAAAGGAGCATCCAATAATTTTGCCTTAACATGATCAGGTAAACCTCGTTCTTTTAACCAAGCATGCCTTCGAATCACAGATCCTGTAACTGCGGCTACAAGAAGCCTCTAACGAATCAAAACCACATGCTTTCCCACTTGTTCAGCTGCATGCAATAAATCCTGCATCTCCTTGTAGTCAGGACTTTGAGCTTGTAAGCATTTTCTGTTTTAACAGAGACATTAAATATTGTTGGCTATTTAAGCATGTGGAACTGGCAATTTAAAACCTTTACTGCTAAAGTTGCAGAAGTGTAAACTTTCTTCCCCCATCTTTCTAAAGCTCTTGAATCCCCGTCAGAGGGAACTTGATTTTTAGCAGTGGAAGCCTTTACCCCTTTGGGACCCTGGGAAATAGTTTCTGGGTCAGCAGCAGGGTTTTTATAAAGAAATTTGTGACAGTCAAGGACTCTGTAGTACCTATCTGGCTTGATTGGTGCAGGGGCAAAGAATCAGGGGTTAAACTGGATTCAGAGAACACATCATCCGCAATATCTAACACAGGCGGAATAGCAAGGGGCCTGTGCTGAGGCAATAACAGAAAATCTCTGAGCCTTTTCTTTGATTCTGAATAATCCTGACTCTCCCAATGGAAATGCTCCCTCATGGTATGTAAAGTTTCCCCAAAAGAGTAATCCTCAGGAGGAGAGGCTGAAGGGATATATTATTCAGCATCAGAGTCCTCATAGGGAGGTAAAGAGTATTCCTGGTCTGAAGAGGAATCAGAAGAAATGGAAACCTGGTCAGAGGAATCAGTCTGTCATCCTGCTTAGGTCTTTTATCAGGAGGGGGATGGGAACCCCTGATCAGAGTAATTAGGTCTTCGGCCATTTTGAGAATCTGTTTTTTAGGCATGGAGGCCTGTCCAGGTGAATGCTGTGCTTGTTTCTTTGTCTTTAGTGGAGTTTTAGACTTGGTTGTTGTTTTGATGGTAAGCTGTGAAGGTCTGAAAACACCCTCAGAAGCCGATGCCTGCTCAGTGGCTCTGGACCCATCTGAGGGGTTAATTTCCGCAGGCCCAACACCTTGAGTTTCCAGAGGCCCAGAAATCTCCACGTGGGAGTCGGAGGCGGCCTGTGGCTCTGAGGCAGCGGGTGTCAGGGGCTGCGAATGCACCTCACTTGAAAACGGGCAAACCAGTGACTGGCCTAGAAGAGGCTTCATCGTCAGTTTTGGACCTCGGATGCCTGTCCTTATCTTTGTCTTTGCGTTTTTTTGTGTATTCCGGTAGTCGGGTGTTCCGACGGCATGGTATAATTGAACCTTCGGCCAAAATAATGGCGAGCAAAATCAAACCAACGTTTAATAGTGCGCTTGTTAAATCTAGCACAAAACCGACAACTAGTGAGGTCGTGGTCTGGGCCTAGGCATGGAATACAGTAAGAGTGAAAATCCTGAGGTATTTGCTTCCCACAAGAAATACAATTATTAACTTTTACTGACATCGGTCTGAGGCAAGAAAAAGTTTCCCCAACTGGGTACTTAGCTTTATTTAAGACTTCGGTTCTGAAATTCGAATTTGAAAATCTCAGGAGTCGGCCGACCCGCACTTGCAAACTGCTTTTGCTTCGGGCACTGCACGGCCTGAAAGACAGAGAAAATGGCGTCGGCTGCATCTTATATACCCCTGGCGCACTGACGTCAGGGAAGAAGCGACAGCAACCGACGCCGGACCAAGACTTTGGAACTCTGGCCGACTGCGGGACCGCCTGACGGCAGGATAACCAGTATAATGACTGCAGCAGTGAAACACGATGAACATCAAATGTTATGATAAACAGACCAAAATAGGAGTCAAAAAGCTAAATTCTGTGAAAATCTGGAGAGCCAAGAGGTACAGTAACTACGTCAACTCCCTTGCTACTAGCTGTTGCACACTTTTTCTCAACCATTAAATTACCATGCTAACCCATCATTATACTTCTCATACCTTCACTTTGTTCCTCTCAATAATTCAGAAGCAGCAGAATGTGAACCTTAGCAAAGACACGGTTTCATTTTATAGGACACAATGTCCAAAGAGGGGAAATAACTTATAGGTACAGCAGTTAAGTACTACGCCAGCTGCATTTGCAGGCCATTTTAAAACCATCTTATTTCTCTTTTTATGTTGGAAATAACTTCTCTCATTTGCTTAGAAATTGGCCTTACCCATTCCATGGTCGATAATTACATAACAACCATAATGAGAAGATAATTTGAGGAGATCTATGCATGGGATAAAGCATTTAGGATAGGTCTCTGCCCATTAGTAGTACAGTGGGCAATCCTGGATTAAATTTTCTGCTTCCCATCTGTGGATCTAAGTTGAAGAACTTTGTTTTATGTCGATGTGGAGTCTGTTCCACATTAGCAGCATCCTCTGAGATCTACCTGTCCCTCAGTGCTGTTCTGCTGATGTTTCAGAATAGGCTTACATACCAAGTATTTCCGATTCCATTTGACTTGCCGATGTGCATTAAATTCAATCAGTAATGGGTTACAGGGTGCCTTGTATGTTAGACACAGGTCACCTCTTAGCAGTCTGTAGGAGACTGAGTATGACAACATAGCTTTTAGTCGGTCCACAGAGGACACATTGTATAGGACTTTCTGTGAGTATTCCAGTTGTTGCAGGTGTCTGGACAGATGCATGCCGAAGGAGGCATTATATTCAATGACTGGCCTAATGAGGGCTGTGTAAAGGGGGACAATGACCATCCCTATATCTAGACATAATCCCTTTGTTTATAAGCTGTGCAATAGAGGTTCACAGGTTTGTAGGTGTTTACCAGGTCAACGACAAGGGCCTTTTTCAGACTAGCCATCCAACCCAAATCCCTGACAAATTTTTGTATCCTTGGTAAATGCAAGCAGGAGCTTGGGAGATTAAACATCTACAAGCAGTGGCCTGGAAGATGAACCACTTACAGGCTGCTTGTGTTCATTAGACATATTCTACAGCAGCAGAGAGACTTTGGAGTGATTAAGTATAATTTTTCTGCATTTTCTTGCTACGTTTAGCTAATTCCGTCTAAAATGCCAATTTTCTAGAGTTTCTGCGATTTAAAAAGCTTGTTTCAGCTACATATTGTACTTATTTTACTGCCTGCACTTTAACAAATTTGTTTTTTGTTTACATTACTTGTTTAACTGTTGTAGGCTATCTGTCCCTGGAGGAGTGGTTTCAGCCCAGAAATTAGTAGCTTACTGGCCATTTTGGGCTAATTTCTCTCTCTTTCATTTCCCTGCTATAAAACCCGCATTTGCATGGATTTGCGCGTCAGGCAGCGACAGTTAGCTAGGGTATAAATATTCCAGGCTCCACAAAGTTTACTCTTCAATTTTTCCCTTGGAACTAGACAAACTTTCAACTTAAGCACTCAAACCATTCACTTCTCATACCAGCACTTGCTCAAAATTCAAAACAAGCACTAATAAACCTTAGCACTAGACCCCCCCCCCCATACTGTAGAAAAGGACAAAGCTCTCTATTCGACCTTACCAGTCAATCAGTAAAACAGTTCACTGTACCTATCCAGGCATGTCCAAAGGGCAGTTTCAGGTGTACTCTCTGGTCCAACTGATGAATCTGGGCATTTTGAGGCAATGTTACAATTGCCTCATGTACAGAGACAACCCTCTCCTCCCTTAGACCAAACACTAATACATGCGAGAGATGCAATTATACTGCCAAACTGAAGACTAAGCTCTCTCAACCCAAAACTGGACCAGGCAGTCAAGAGGAGAAGGGAATTACTTGCATCACACCACCAGTCTCACATAGACTTATGAAACCAGCACCGGCAAAAAACACACAAATACACAAAAACATACTCTGAGGCTTTAAATAAAAATCTGCAGAAGTAAGAGAGACCTCCAAAGCAGACATCCAAGCAACCTCAACCCCCCAACACAAACCATGAAACACATACTTCACAAAACCACTGTGCCACACAATCGCATCCCTCAAGGCAAAATAACATACCCAACACACTAGTAACTGGTTAGGCACAATGACATCCCACTCACTAGGCTGAACAAGGAGAAGGTTACTGTCAGCTGCCTATCGGGTACCAGGATCTGCCACATAACACAAGCACTCAGGTCACTCCAGAACAAGTACAAATATGACTCTGTCATTGTCCATGTTGGTGTGAATGACCTGAGCTGTACCTCCCTGGACTACATGAAAAGAGACATGGAGGAGCTCTCTGATCATGTAGCCCAGGCCAGTATGACCCTGACTAGCATCCTGCCCTCACCAAGAATGATACCACGGTATAGAGAAAAAATTATCAATTTCAACAATTGACTAAGCTTCTGGTGTCATTCAAAGGGGATCCAGCGTCTGTCAGTCTGGGATGACATGCTCGACAAGCCACGCTGCTTCTCTAGAGATGGCTTGCACCAGTCACCCTTAGGCTTTCGAATACTGGCCATGGCTCTTGCCACCCCCATAGTGCCTTTTTTAGGCAAGGCTCAAAAGACAAACCCACCGCCGTAAATAGCACAAGTAACAAAAAACTGAGGGTAATGCTACTCAATGCCAGAAGTCTAAACCTCAAAATGCACGCACTCGAGGCACTCCTCAGTATGGAGAAAATTGATATACGTGTAGTAACAGAAACCTGGTTTAAGGCTCCAGAGAGCACCCCAGCACTACCAGAGTACAACTCATACCATACATTTCGGCCACAAAACCCGGACCGAAATACAAAAGGTGGGGGAGTATTCATATTCATCAAGGATACCCACACCTCCAGGTTAGTGGCACAGCACGATGCTTCAGAGATCATCCACGTGCAACTAACAATGGGCAAAACTGCTATTCAAATTATAACTTGCTACAGATCACCCACCATGTCCCAGGACTCCCACTCCGCATTCCTGGAAACACTGGGAAACAAAGGTCCTACCAAACACCCTGATATTGGGGGATTTCAATTACCCAAACATTAACTGAGAGAACTACTAGAGTACAAACTCCTTTGCCCAACATTTACTAGAATTTATAAACTTAAACGCCCTGGATCAACTGGTTAACACCCCCACCAGAGGTGACAACATATTGGACCTGGTCATCACCTACATGGGCAACTGGTGTTCCACACCAGAGGTCAACCTCTCGCTGGTTAGATCTGACCATAAACTAATCACTCTGGATAGCCACATTCCGCCACCACCCCCGGTCAAAGAAACCACCGTGAAAAACTTTTCAAAAGCAAACTTCACATTACTTAAGACTGGGGTGGGAAGTTTCAAAGCCCCCATGCTAAAGGATAACACTGTCCAAGCTGCAAAATCCTTTACTAATGCACTCTACGGGCACCAACAAGAATGCATGGATCGTGCTATCCAAACAAAACCAAGACTCACTTCTCCAAGAAAAGGAAACCAGTCTGGTGGTCCCCTGCCATAAACAAGCTATACAACAGGAGGAGGAAACCAGTACAGAAGAGAGTAAAATCCCAAGAAGGGAAGACATCCCTAATCAGTATCAGCAAGAAACTACCGTTCCCCTCATAAAATCATCCAAGGCTAGCTTCGAAAAAAAAATTGCCATGGACTCCAAAGATAACCACAAGGCATTCTTTAGCTATGTCAATAATCTAAGTGGCAATTCTCAGATCTGCTCGGAGTTAGTGCAAAAAGGCAGAAAATACACTGAACCAACCAATATAGCCGACATCCTGGCAGCCAGGTTCAGAGCAAACTTCACCCCCCTCTCACCCCCAAAAGGGCCCATAACTATACCAGAAGAATGTAGTGCCCCTGAAATCACAGACAGGTTAAAACAGCCCTCTCTAAAGCCAAAAACACAGCATCAATGGGACCGGACGGTGTCCCAGGCTGCATCCTACACTAGCTCAAAGATGAACTAACCCCTCACTTAAACACACTGTTTAAACTCAGCCTCTCCACAGGCTATGTGCCCACAGAGTGCAACAAAGCAACGGTTATTCCACTCCACAAAGGTGGAGCCACAATGGACCCCGGGAACTATTGCCCTATAAGCCTAACTAGCTTGGTCTGCAAAGCTATGGAGCGCATCATCATGGATCTCATTAACAGAGGAACTGGAAACCTCCAAACACTGGACCCTACCCAGTTCAGCTTTGTTTAGGACAGATCATACCTCAAACCTGGTGGACTTCTTTGAGACAGTTATCATGGCTATAGACGAGGGAAAGGTGGTCCCGCACAGCCTACCTAGACCTTGCAAAGGCCTTCAACACCATTCCCCACTCAGGTATTATAGACAAGCTCACCAGCCTGAACATAAACCCCTATGTCACAGGATGGGTTGCCAACTGGCTCACGGACAGAACCCACATGGTAAGAGTTGCGGGAGCTAGGTCTGATTCTAAACCGGTTACAAGTGGCGTTCCCCAGGGTTCAGTCCTAGGACCCCTCCTGTTCCGCATATACTTCTCAGAGGTACAAGCAAGCACAGGAGGACTATGGCTGACCAAGTTGGGCTATAATTGACTCTCCGGCTGACACAGCCAGCCTCCAAAAGGGTCTCACTGAGACAGATATCTGGTGTCAAAACCATGGCCTCAAGCTAAATGCCAAAAAGTGCATAGTCATCCCCTTCGGAAAAAAACAAAGTACCCACAAACTACCACATAGGTGGTAGCCCCCTAAATATGGAAGACGTAATAAAGGATCTGGGGACCCAAGTAGATAGTAACCTCTCCTTTGAAAATCAAATTGCCAAAGTGGTTAGAAAATCCTTGTATGTGGCCCACCTAATCACAAATGTGTTTGCATCCAGATCGAAAGAGGTTATTGGGCCCCTCTATGCATCACTCATCAGACCCATCAGAGAGTACAACGCCCCATTTGGGTTGTACCTTACAAGACACCTGCAACAACTGAAACGACTACAGAAGTACCTCACTAAGAGGATCACTGGCCTCAAGCAGATGCCTTATGCAGCTCGACTGAAGAAACTCCAGCTGTACTCTGTTGCATACCACCTACTCAGAGGTGATCTCTGCCTGACATACAAGGCCATGTCCAACCCAGAATTGATGGACATGCTCCACTGAAAGAAAACCATATCCCTTCCAGCCACACGCTCCAGGGATCTAAACCTCACCACAACAATAAATAGGACGTGCTGGAGGGATAGATTCCTGTCCGAGAGACTTCTCATGCTCTGGAACAAGATTCCAATCAACATTAGGCAGAGATCCTCGCTAACCCTCTTCAAGAGGAACCTTGACGAGTAGATGGGTAACAGAAAGTTTACCCCAGGGATCACTTCAATGGCTCTGCTGGACAGAGGCACAGGGAACTAATCTAAGGGGGCAGCGAAAGCCAACACATTCTGGCTAGGCTTACAAATGCCTTCGGGCAGATAGCCTAGTACCTACCTATGAACCTATATTAGGTGCCCCATCCAACTGTCCAAGTTGCACTTGAATTGGGTTAGGCAGGAACCCTGCTTCACACAGATGGAGAGCCTGCTACAGAGAAGGGGTGGTCTCTGGGAAACATACCTATCTACATCCTAGACAAAGTGTAAGCCTTTAGAATGGCTAATTCTGATGCTGTTTTGTGGATAAGCAGGAGGTTCAGAGTGGGGTCTGACAATGCCCTGTACGACAGCCATAGATCTCTGCTCAACAGCCTGTTGGAAACAGAATACAGGGTAGGGCCCTGAAGTGGTTTTCACAGGAAGTTACTTACACCCTGTATTTTTCTGAGGAACCACTGTGGATGTTCCAACTGTTGGATAATCCTAGTTGGGTACATACAAAAAAAGCACAGTACTCAATGATGAGTCTAATGAATGCCAAATACAGTGGAACAAGGACTTCCTTGGACCTAGATGCCATACCTTTGTAAGTTGCACAACATAGAATGATTTTTCTCATTACTGTAGACACGTGATGGTCAAAATCTAGATTACGGTCGTGTGCGTGTCCGCAGGTCCCTGACTACTGGGTCAGCTCTTAAGGATGTATTGTCAGCATGACAGTTATCAGAGGTGGATGACTTCCCAAAGGATACTAGGATTATAGGAGGTTACTAAGCTATCAACCTAGAAGCCATTTCATGCCTAGCCGTTTTGTTGGTATTTAAGTTTAATCCATAGCTTTGAGAACAGTTATTTGTCTGTGTCAGCCCTTCCTGGAGAACATTTGTGTTGATGGGGGATTGTATAACTGCTCTTCATTTTATACCCAACCTCTTGAGTTTGTCAACAATGCCCATGTTCGGTATTGTGTCAAATGCCTTGGCCAGATCAAGGTAGGCAGACCAGGACTGCCCTGTTTATGTTGGCAAACAAGTCCAAGTGACAATATTTGAGTTAGATCTGCAGAAAGTAAAGCTGATGATTACTGGGGATTACAATTTACCAATTATTCCTTTGCTAACTGGCAATGTCAAAGATTTCAACCCGTGACAAAATACAGTTGTGCAAAATCTTACCATAACAATAAAATGTCTTTCTCTTCACTGTTGCAGTATTTATTACATGAGGAAGTTCCCCTCCATAGGTGACCAGACATTGGCCAGTATACAAAAGATTTTTACTACTGCAGGGAGCATGGTACAGTGCACGTAGGCTGTGATCGGATTTCGGCCATAAAAGTGACGGACGGACACACCATCCTCAGAACTGACTGCCCCAGGAAAAATGCCAGCCTAAGGAAGTAGGGCAAGAATCAAAGAAGAAGCAAGGCCAGGGGAAAGGAGGGAGGGAATACTGCAACACTGAAGAGGACGACATCTATAGTTATGGTAAGATTTTACAGAACTGTTCTATGTCCTTCTATTCATGTTTATTACATGAATGAGAGTAACAAAGCTCATGACATAAGGGAGGAAAGTGCAGCAGAAGAACTTTCCAGGAAGCCATGCAGTATGGTTCTGGCAAACCCTCCTCTAGATTTAGAGATTCCATCTAATTTGTAGTGTTTGGTGAAGGTATGGACTGAGGTCCATGTAGCTGCTTATGAACAGAGTTAGTTTTCAATCCCTTGAAAGAGGCCCCAGATGAGGTAACAGCCCTGGTGGAGTGAGCCCTAACAGAGGAAACCATGGTGAGCGTAGCAAAAGGTAATATAGTCTTAGAAATCTAGGAGGAAATAGTTTGCTTGGACACAGCCCGCCTCTGTGCCCTGGTGTGGTAAGAAACAAAAAGCTGATCTGACTTTGTAACAGCTTTGATTTTGCCAAAATAAAATCTAAGTTGTCTGTGGACATCTAAAGTATGGAGCACTCTCTCACTAGGGTTGGGGGGGGGGGTAGGCAAGTGGATGGACTGATTTAAAGACAGGTCACGGACTACCTTAGGCATACATGAGGGGTTTGTGCACAGGGAAGCCCTGTCCTTGTGGAAGACCAGAAATGTTGGAGATACCATAAGGGCCTGTAGCTCAGACATTCGTCTGGTTGAAGTTAAGGCTAGGAGTAACAGTTTTCCAGGAGCAGAACTGCGGAAAAGCTGAAGTAGCTGGCTCAAAGGGTGGGAGAGTCAGCTTTTCCACAACAAAGTTAAGGTCCCAGAAAGGTGGAACAGGTTTTCAGGCAGGTCAAATGTATAGGACTCCAACAGATGAGTAGAAGGCCATCACTCCTGAAGACTGCCAGCTTAAGGCAGATATGGTTGACATATGGGCTTTCACTGAAGAGTAAGCCATGTCAGAATTGAGCAAGTCACACAAATAAGATATTACCAGGTGAATTTCCACTGTCAATGGGGCCTGGTTTCATTTCAGACATCAGATTGAAAATCTCTTCCATTTGGCTAAAAAAATTCTGGTATTTGGTTTCCAGGTCTCCACTAGGACTGTAAACATCTTCAGAAAATAGGTGTCTGAAAGGAATTTGTTACCCCATCACCCACAGGGTCAATTTCAGAGTCAAGAGTGGGGATGGATGGGGGTCCCTTTGTCTTTTGTGAGAAGGTCCACTTTGAGGTAACTTGTGTTGATTGCCCTTGGCTAAATGCAGGATGCAGTAGGAGAGAGAACCAGCGCTCCCTTGGTCAGAAGGGAGTCACCAGCAAGATTTTTGGTTTGTCCTGCTGACTTTTGGACAGGACAGACTTTTGGATTGAGAGGAAAGTAAGGAAATGTATAATGGAAACATCTCCTTCCAAGGAGAAGAAAGGGCATCCACTTTCCAGACCAAAGGATAAGGCTCTCTGGCACAAAACTGTGGAAGTAAGTTATCTGTTCATGGGACAGGCAAAGAGGTCTGTCTGAGGAAAACTTCACTGGCGGACAATGTCTAGAAACGCATCCCTTTGTGCGATCATGTTTGGGACCTGCTTAGGTAATCTGCCACACAAGTCTGTGAAGATGGATGTACGCTACCCGAAGGGTCACCTGGAATTTTATTGCCAACTCCCAAGCCTGAAGAGCTAACCTACATAATAGCTAGTATTTGACACCCCCCCACCCCCGTTTGTCCACATGCCAGATGACGGTCACATTGTCTGTGAACAGCTTTAGAGGTCCTGGTTGGAAGAGGGGGATGGAAGGTTTGCATGGCCAATAGCAGTGCACTCATCTCCCTTACACAGATATGTTCCTTCAGTTGAGAGAAAGAGAGGCCAGACCCCTTGTGCTTTCAGGCACCCGAAGATTGCTGCCAGCCTACATTTGAGGCATCTGTGAAGATCTGTTGAGGGGGAGCAAGAGGGTGTAAGGAAGTCCTGAGTTGAGTGACACGATGTGTCCACCACTGAAGTTAGCTCTTCAGATAGGGGATGAGAGGAATGGAGGATTCTAGGTGATGTATCCAAACTGACTTTAGATACCACTGACATTTTCTCATGTGGAGTTTTGCAATGGGGAGCACAGGAATGGTGGCTGTCATGAGGCCCAAGACCCCGAGGAACTTTCTGGCTTGAAAGTGGTGAAACAGCAGAAGATTTCTGAAGTGAGGTACTGCACCTTTTGTGGGGGTAGAAAGACTTTAATAAGAAGATCTGTTTGTATCCTGCACCCCACGAAAATCTGATCCTGTGAAGGGGTAAGAAATTACTTCTTTAAGTTTATGGTGAGTAGACTGATGGTAAGGGTGATATTTCATACCACCAACTCTGTGGAGGTAGCTAGAAGGAGGTGGTCATCCAAATTAGGGCACACACATTTTTCCTCAAGTTTGTAGTAGGCAATGACAGGAGCTAGACATCTGATGAAGACCCTTGGTGCAGCAGAAATTCTAAACAGCAAAGCAGAGCTGAAAATGCCAAGATGATACAGAGAAGTGTAAAAGCTTCCTGTAGTTGGGATGGATGGGTACGTGCAGATATGCAACTTCGACATCCATGGTAATCATGAAGACTTGCAGCAAAATAAGTTGGAACCAAGTCTGGAGAGTTAGCATGCAGAAAGTGGGTACCCTTAGAAAGGTACTGAGATGGGACAGGTCAAGGATGGGTCTCCAGGGGCCTTCCTTCCTGGGCACCAGGAAAAACCTGGAATAAAATTCTCTTCCTAATTGGTTTTTGGGAACACACTGGATGGTCCCTTGGTTTATTAATTCTAACAGAACCTCTGGGGAAAAAGGTAGTTTCATGGGAGGTTGAGGGATGCCCCTGAAGGAGGGTAGGTGATCTTATACCATCAAGTCCTCCTTCTGAACAATGGAGAGGACCAAGGAGTCTTGGGGTTATGCTTTCCCAGGCTGGGAGGGACAGGGGAAGGCACTAGGAAAGTGGGATGTGGGTGAGAGTGGGGGAAGAGTCAGAGAGGACCGTTTGTCTGGAAAGGGATGATCTATGGCAGAGTTGCCGGAGGTGCCCTAGGCTGTTGTGGTCTCCTGTCAAACTTTTTTGTTCTGGGTTGTGTGTACGTGATTGTCTACACACAAACAGGTTTTGCAGGATAATTTCTGTGGAACTTTGGTACTGGGGAAACAAAAATGTGTTTCAATTCTTGCAATTCCTTGCCCTTTTCCTGCAATAATTTGAACAAGTTAGCAAATGCAGGGCCAAACAAAGCAGAGTCGCCCAAAGGAGCATCCATAGGTTCCACTTTTATGTCCTCAGGTAAGGGGCTGGAGTCTCAGCCAAGAAAATCTTCTTAATACTGATCCAGCAGCATCACAGCAGCATTTTATGGGGTGGTGTGTCACTTGAGAAGATGCACCAAGTAAGGAGTAGCTGAGATTTTGAGTCAGGCAAGTCTGCAATTTCCTGTGAAATTGTGCACATAAGCTCTAAAGTGAATTTGGTCATGCATGTTTGGTAATTTACAGCCCTAAACACTGGAGTGGCAGACGTGTACACTTTTTTTGCCTAGTCTATCCAGGATCCTGCTATCTTTAACCTGATGGGAAGAGGCTAGTTGACGGCAGTAATCTGAATGGCTTGTCAGAAGCCAGAAAAATAACATAAGGGTCCACAGAATGGCATATGAAGAGTAACCTCCAGTCCTCTGGGACCTTAAAGAAGTGAATTGGTCTGGCATCTTGGGGAAGGGTGGCTGTGAAGCTGGTGCCTGTGAAGCTGAGGTAAAAGAATCAAGAAAGGCAGGTAAGACAAGAGGAATGGCAGATGGGCTAGGTGATTCCACCTGTAGTAGCTCATAGTATCTTTGTACTTCAGATACTTGGGCGCTATTCCATTTAAAATGGTCTCTCATTTTAGCTAGAGTTTCTCCAAAGAAAAGGTCTTCCATAGGTGAATCTTTTCCACTGGAGTCCTCTTCTGGGGAGGCATAAACCAGGGCGGAAGAGATCTGTGAACAGTAAGCCTGAGATTCCTCTCCTGAAGATGCCTCTTCCTCTGAAGAATCCTCTTCCCTAGTCCTTTTAAGTGGAGAGAGGAAGCTGTAAAACATGGTGGAGGCCTAAGGGACATAAGGCCATTGAAAAGGCCCTGAATGAACTGCTGCCAGTCGCTAACCAGTCTTTTGGTGGGGACAAATGTTTGGTTTTCTGTTTCTTTTTTGCATACAAGTCTATTCTATCTAGGGTAGGAGGCCCCGGTGTAGGCCTACATTCTATCAGATCAATTTCCACCTCTTCTCTAACAAGGATCCGAGGAATCCCCTTAGGGTTTTCCATTATCACGAGTTGTGGTCCACCCCCCCCATCCGATACGGATACCTACTCAGCCTCTGCGGACGTGCTTGTGCTCGGATCCAAGGTGGCCCTGAGGTCAGGCTTGGCCTGTGGCTCTGAACTGTAAACCGGATGAGTCTATGAGCTCGCCTCTACCTCAAGAGAGACGTCTGTATCCACAGGCACAGCAGAAGGTTCAGGCCATTGTTTTTTGGCCTTCTGCTTCAAAATCGACTTGCCCTTGAACCCCAAGGATCCCTCCATAGCACTTTTTGCTAGCAGCTTTAAGCGCTGATTCTCTAGATAGCTAAACAGGATAATCTACTCAAGGTCTTTGGAGCAAATGTCTGACAAATAGCAACAGTTTCTGTGGAAATAGATTGGGCCTAGGCAGAAAGTACAGTTGTGTACACTTACTATAAATGTAGCTGTTCGAGTGTATTCACTGTTGCAGTCATTACATTTGGGTAGATTCCCAAAGCTAAGGAAGGGAGGAGGCAGTTAGAGAGCATTAGGGCCAGCTATTAGGCCCTGCAAGACTGCAGTGGCAAAACCATCTCTGGATTTAGAAAAAATTGGCAAGTGGTAATGCTTGGTGAAGGTATGTACAGAACTCCAGGTAGCAGCTTCTAGGACGTCCCTAGTAAGAACACCTCTGAGAAAGGCTGTAGAAGTACATGCATCCCTGGTAGAATGGGGTCTTATCCCCTGTAGGTTTTCCATGGTGTATATAAAAGAAAGAATGCAATGGCCTATCCACTTAGAAATAGTTTGCTTTGAAATGGCCTACCCCTCAGCCCCTGCAGCAAATGAAACCAGCAGCTGTTCGGATTTCCTGAGAGGCTTAGTCCTGTCCAAGTACAATCCAAGTTGCCTGTGCATGTCCAAAATGTGCAGTATTCGTTCCCCTTTCTTCTGTGGATTAAAAAAGAAGGTTGGCAAATGAATGGACTGATTAAGGGCCACACTGGATACCACCTTGGGCGTAAAGGAGGGACTGGTCCTGAGGGACACCCTGTTCGCATGAAAGATGATGAAAGGCTCCACTGCCATGAAGGCCTGTAATTCAGACACCCTTCTTGCTGAAGTGAAGGCTAGAAGGAAGGCTGCTTTCCAAGAAAGGAATTTCAAATTTGCAGTTGCAGCTGGCTCAAAAGGGAGGTAAGAGTGAGCTTTTCCAATACAAAGTTAAGGTCACAGGCTGGAGTAGGGGCTCTCCTGGGTGGTCTTAAATTTTTGGCCCCTCTGAGGAATTGCTTCAGCAGTGGATGAGAGAAGTGGGGTGGCTCCGTATTATAATGTGCAGAAATGGCAAAGGCATGAATTTTAATGGAAGAGAAGAAAAGGTTCTAGTGAAGCATCTCAGTTAAGTATTGAAGAATATGCAGTAAACTGGGCACTGTTGTGCCCATCCTCTGAGTTTGGCTCCAGGAACAGAATATTTTCCACTTTTCAGCATAGGATTTTCTAATACTAGGCCTCCTTGCCTCCAGAATGACATCCATCACTTGCATACTGAGGGTTGGTAATGGAGAGCTCAGGTAATTAGCCAGGCTGCAAGGTTCAGGGTTAGAAGCTGGGGGTGCAGAATCTGGCCCTCCTGCTACGACAGCAGTGAAGGGGTCTAAGGCAGGTGCCATGGGTCCAGCAGTGACACTACGCAAGAGGGGGTACCAGTGCTGGCGTGGCCAATCTGGTGCAATGAGTATTGTCCTTGGTTTGTCCCGTTTGATCTTTAGTAGAACTTTGGAGAAGAAAGGCAGAGGGGGAAAGGCATAAACTGATAGATTTTTCCAGGTGAAGGAGAGGGCATCCACTTTCCAAGCTTGTCTGTGGGAAGTCCTTGTGCAGAATTTGTCCAATTGGTAGTTCTGAGAGGAGGCAAACAGATCTATCTCTGGGCTCCCCCCATTTGTTTCTCAACATGTTAAATATCTTTGGTTCCAGTTTCCACTCGTGTGGGTCCATGAAATTTCTGCTTGGGTCTGCCAGTGTATTTAGCTTGCCTGGCAGGAATTGAGCTTGTAGGTACACTTCCACAGAGCCATGGCTAGTCTGCAGAGAGGGTATGAGTGGCACCCCCCTGCTTGTTTATCTACCACAAAACAGTGGTGCTGTCTGTCTTTACCAATAATTGTCCTGGAAGAATGTGGTCCTTGAAGGCTGTCAGAGAATTCTGTACAGCTAACATTTCTTTTTGATTGATATGCAGGTGCATTTGACTCTGGTTCCATTTGCCATGAATGCACTGCCCTGCCAAGTGCGCCCCCCCCAAGCATAGTCTGATGCATCTGTTGTTAGGGTTTGGGCAGCAGGGGGTAGAGTGAATGGCAGTCCCTTGTTGTGATGGCAGGCCTCTGCCCACCAAAGGAACTCTTGTCTTTATACAAGGAATGACAGGAATCATTGACACTAGGTCCTGAGAATGTTAACACCATAGGCTTTTCAGATACCATTGTAGTTTCCTCATATGCAGTCTTGCATATGGAATTAGTAGAATAAAAGAGGCCATGAACCCCAGGGTTTGCAGTATTTTCCTTGCAGACAGCTGGGTCTTTGTGGTCAGTAGTTTGAAGTAGGCTGTCAAACTTGTTTCTCCGGCATGAGGTAGGCCATCTGGGAAGTTGTATTCAAGCTTGCTCCCAGGAATACAGTTTGTTGGCAGGGTACTAGGTGTGATTTCTTTTAGTTTATGGTGTACCCCAGTGAAGTTAGTAGTTTCTTTACAAATGCCAGATGATTTAACAGTATGCCCTGGCTTTCTGCCTGAATTAGACAATCGTCCAGGCATGGGTATATTTGAATATTTCTTTCCCTGCAGAACGCAATGACTGCAGCTAGGCACTTTGTGAATACCCTGGGCTCAGTAGATAAGCCAAAGGGCAGTGCAGAGAACGGATAGTGCATGTAGCCTGCTCTGAAGCGTAGGTATTTTCTGTAAGATTCCCTTATTGGGATGTGCAGGTAAGCTTCCTTTAAATCCAATGTTTCCAACCAGGCATTTTTGCCTAACATGGGAAGCAGCTGATGAGTTAGCATTTTGAATTTTGGGATTACCAAAAAGGTGTTTATGATAGACAGGTCCAGGATAGGATGCCAGGAATTGTCTTTTCTTGGTACCAGGAAAAGTCTTGAGTAAAAACCTTGCCCACATTCCTCCTCTGGGACAGGCTGAATAGCCCTGATACTTAGGAGAGTGAGAACCTGCTTTTTAGCCTCTGCCCACTGACTTGGGGGTAGGTCTGGCCAACTGCTTGGTGTCGGTAAGGAGTGGAAGTGGAATCTGTATCCTTGGGTAACTATATTTAAAACCCATTTGCCCTGGGTGATGAGTTCCCAGTTTTTTTTGCATGGAGGGCAATCTTTCCCCCTAAAGGAAGAGAGTCAGTTGAGCAGAGCTTGGAAGATTTAATGTTAAGTCATTGTGACAGGTTTACCATGGGGGGGTGCCTTACTACTTCCTGCTTTAGAAGTGGGAGACCCCCACTGCTTAGGCCTTTGAGTACCTTGAGACTGAAGTCTGGGTGGTCTGCTGGTCCTGGGTTTGGACTGAAGGCCTGGAAGAGACAGGAAAGGACCAATTCTTAGAAGGCCAGTGCCTACTAAATCTGGGAGGCTGTAGTTGCAGGAAATATTTAACAGTTTGTATAGCTTTTTTCTCCATCTTTTTAAGTACTTCTGCTTTGTTGCCAAACAGGCGGTCTTGGTTTAAGGGAGCATCCAGTAATTTAGCTTTAACATGATCTGGCAAGGCTTGCTCCTTAAGCCAAGCATGCCTTCTAAGTACAGATCCAGTGACAGCAGCCCTGCAAGATGCCACTAATGAATCAAAACCACATTGCAAAGTAGGTTTTCCAACTTGTTCAGCAGAATGCATTAAATCCTGTAATTTCAGCACGGTCAGGAATCATCATTTTCTGTTTAAGCAATCCAATAATATGCTGCTGATACTTTTAACATATGAAACTGGCAGTTTAAGGCTCTAATGGCCAAAGTAGCAGAAGTGTATACCTTATTCCCTCATCTGTCCAGGGCCCTGGAATCTCTATCAGAGGGGGTAGGGTTTTTTGGCAGTAGTGGCCTTAATGCCTTTGGGTCCCTGTGAAATGGTCTCTGGATCCACAGTAGGATTCTTAAAGAGGAACCTGAGTAAGTCAGGTACTCTGTAATACCAGTCAGGTTTCCTGGGAGCCGGAGATAATGTGTCTGCAGCCAGGCTAGATTCTAAGAAGACATCGTCTACAATGACCAGTACAGGAGGGATAGCTAAAGGCCTGTGTTGAGGGAGGAGTAAGAATTCCCTAAGCCTCTTTTTGGAGTCAGAGTAATCCTGGCTGGCTTTCCTAGTGGAAATGCTCCCTAAGAGTTTGCAAAGTTTCACCAAAAGAGAAATCTTCTGGAGGGGAAGCAGAGGGAATAGAGTCCTCTGCATCAGAGTCCTCATAGGTAGATAAGGGCAAATCCTGGTCATCAGAAGAAACAAATTTCAGAATCCTGATCAGAAGAATCAGAAAGAAAATCAGTTATAGGTTTCAGAGGGAGAAGGGTTGCTTCCCCTGATTAGAGTGATAAGGTCTTCAGCCATTCTTATTTGTATTTTAGGCATAGGGGTCTGACCATGCAGTCAGTTTTCTAGGCTTGGATCGAGTTTTAGGCCTTGAAGAAGAAGATGGAGTCGGTTTAATATGCAAGTCAGTAGGCCTGAATACACCCTCAGAAGCCGGTTGCCTGCATAGCAGCTCCAAACCCATCCAAGGTAGAGACATCCGCAGGTTCCATTGTCAAAGAAGCATCTTGTGACATACCAGACTCCGAATGGGTCTCAGTAGAGGCCTGCGAATCTGAGTAGTGGGTATCAGGGGCCGCGAAAGCGCCTCACTTAATACCAGCGAACTGGCGACTAGCTTAATGGTAGAGTCTTCAGCAGCTTTGGACCCATGTGGTCTGTCTCGGTCGTTATCTTTGCGTTTTTTCAGAATGGTCGGTAGTCGGGTGGCTTACCGAAGTAAATTCTGGATAATTGAACAGAGTACCAAAACAGTTAGATGCGAAAATGAACAGATGACAAATAGTTTGAGGATTGAATAAGGTACGAATAAGGCACAAAACCGACAGCTAGGGATGTCGTGGTCTGGGCCTAAGCAAGGAATGCAGTACGAATTAAAATCTGAGGTATTTGATTTCCACAAGTAATACAATTGTTAAGTTTTACTGACATCGGTTTAGAACAAGAAAAAGGATCCCCAACAGGGTACTTAACTTTAATGAAGACTTTGGATCTGAAACTCGAAAACGAAAATTTCAGGAGTCTGCCGACCAGCACTTGCGAACTGCTTCTACTTTGGGCACCGCACAGCAAAAAAGACTGATTAATTGTGTCGGCTGCATGCTTTATACCCAACTACCTGACATCATAGAAGATGAGACAGCAACTGACGCAGGACCCAAGACTTTGATAATCAGGCCGAGTGAGAGCTACCTGCAAGCAGATAACCCAAATGTAATGACTGCAACAGTGAAACACGAAGAACATCACGCACTGGAGATGGCTATCCTTGTGTGAAATTTGTCTTCCACTTTGGCACTTGCCTCTCTTGAACGACAAATTCTTGAAGAATTGCAAATGACTCTGAGTCAGACCATATGTTGGAATATGTCATTCGGATCTTGCCGCAAACAAGCTCTGAGGATGGTGTGTGCATACGTCACTTTTATGGCTGATGTCCGATCGCAGCTTGTGTGACATGCCATGCACCCTACGTAATAAAAGTCTCTTGTATGCTGGCCAGTGTCAGGGAACTCCCTCATGTAATGAATGCTGCAACAGATGAGTAGCACTACATCACTCCTGAAGACCACCAGCTTAAGCCATGTTGTGATTTTTTTCTCTCTCCTACTTTAGTTTACTTTACTAAAACAGCAAGAGATCCACAACACTGGGGAGAAAAGAAGGACCCAACAGTAGTCTACTGAAGGAGAACCTGGAAATGTGATATCTTATTTAAAGATGATGTAGTAAATTCTGTTAATCAGCACCCATGGGGATTGGTAGATGCCGGATTACTGTAGTTTCTGGTTGCTTGAGAGTTAGTATTAAAAATAGGCCGGACTAATACTGTACCCTATACTGTGTCTGGTTTGAGTTGTCGTCAGGTTGGGGGGGGGGGGGTTTACTCCTCTCTTCCTTTTTAAAACTCAATCTCTAAAGTTGTAAGGTATGTTTCTGTGGGGAGAAGACAAACTGCAACAAATGAAAATTGTACTGTATTTCTTTCCTATTTTTTGGCCTGTTGCTCGAGTTCCAGTTAAGTGACCTTTTACTGTACTTGCAATTAATGCTACCATATCTGTGGATTTTTGGATAATTCAGCAGCACACAGCCTTTAAAACTTAAAGTAAGCCTACAAATTCTGAATATGTTTAGACCTTAGATTTAGAAATTTTATACACTTAGCCTCCCCACTACTCTATGGTGTGGCTTTCAACAGGCACAACATGGGGGCATAACTCTGTCACAGAAAACTAGCCCTAGTGACAGCTTTGCTTTTCCTCCCAAGAAACCAATGCCCCATTAGGACTCTCCCTAGAATCTAAGTGCAGGATATGTCCATGCAACCCAAACATATCCTCCCTAACCTTTTGGACAGGAGAGCTGACAGTGACAACTCCTCTTTTCCAATCTTCACCCAAGCACACACTTCCATAGGACACACTGCTGATCAAAACTGGGTCCATGCAAGCAGATGGCAGAGACCAACAAAAAAGGTTCCTAGTCTAGCAGCAAAGGGCTCCTCCCAATTCTCTGCCATGTGCACTTTAGTAGATGGACCTTTTAATGGCATTTGATTTGTTAGCCATATGCTCTCCCTTTACATCAATCAACATTTACAGCAAGTTATATACAATAATGTACTGTGTTATTTATATGCTGTATACTGATGCACATGGGGATGCTCCCCATGCATAAGTGCTTCTTCTGCATGGTAATAACAGAAACAATATGTAAATGCTGATGTTATAATGAGACAAGAAAGCAACATATATTTATAAGGACATCAAATATCAAGGCTGAACCTAAAGCAAGGGTAATTAAAAAGATTCATACAAAGTCTTACACACGAGCTTTTGCTGTAAAATAACAAGATCATTAAATACCTTTATCATCGTCATCCTCTTTTTCAGAGTTTTCTTGTCCTTTGACTCCATCTAAAATAGAAGGCAGCACAAAAATAAGAAACAAATGCAATGTCTTAGTCTGATCAGCCAAACACAACTTTCAATCAAACTGTTCAAAAAACAAATGTGAAACTGCCCAATTATGAAACAGACTTCTACAGAAAATATTTCAGAGACCTGTTAATATGCTGACTGCACTCATTTTTACAGATGCATTGCTACAGGAAAGCCACTAATCACTACAGTCACTTCCTTTTGTTAATCTGCAATTTTATAGACAGACTGCAAAATTACCAAACTTAAGAACACTAGCTCACTGTTTCCATTCATAACTGCTGACATAACTGACTAATTCACAAAGATTATGACGCTGTATCAGAGGAGGCTTAAAAAAAGATGTATACTGGAAGTGCAGTGGTGTAAATTCTTACCATAACAGTACATGTCCTTCTCTTCACTGTTGCAGAGTAAAAAAGCTAGGACTAGGACGTCGAAAGCTGGGAAGAGCCCTCAAAAAACTCATGCAGAATGGCTTGAGCAAAATCTGCTCTGGCCCAAGAAACTATATCCAATTTATAATGCTTAGTAAAGGTATGCGCTGAAAACCAAATAGCAGCTTCAGTAATGGAATTGGTGTCCAACCCCTTGAAGAAAGCACCAGCAGAGGCAACACCCATAGTGGAGTGAGCTCAAACGGATGTAGACAGACATTTGCCATGAAAAGAAAAGAAAGAAATGGCCTTAGATATCCATGAAGTAACAGTTTGCTTAGACACAGCCAAACCCAATGTCCTGGGATGAAGAGAAACAAAAAGATAGTCAGTTTTACCAATGGCCTTGGTTTTATCCAAATACCTGAGCTGTCTTGTACAAACCTAAGGTATGTAGAACCCTCTGACTAGCAGACTGAGAAGGAAAAAAAGAAGGGAGTTGAACTCCCTGATGCAAAGACACCTCAATGACTATCTTCAGCATACTTGAAGGATTAGTACAGAGGGACGCACTTACAAAACTGTTTGCCCTCAAAGTGAGATGCCAAAGGAGGATTCAAGGGCAGACAGGCAGAAATAGCTAAAAAATGGGCCTTAAGAATAGGCCTAGCCAGACTTGAGAAACTCACACAAATAGTTAAGAACCAGAGAGTCACCCCACTGAGAAAGGATCCTGGTTATGAGCATGGCACCAGAGAGACAATCTCCTCCATTTGGACAAACAAGACTTTCTGATTGCAGGTTTTCTTGCCTCCTGTACAAATCTGAGCATGCCCTTAGAAAAGAAGTGCCTAAAAGAGATCAAAATTATATCACCCATACTGTCACTGCGGACGGATAAGTGGCCCCTCGTCTTCGCAAGGGGTTCCAATCAGTGAGGTAACTTGTGATGACTGCAGCCTGGCCAGATGCATTAAGAGGGAGAACCAGTGCTGTTTTGGCCAAAAGGGAGGTCGGTAAAAAGATTTTTGGGGAGCTAGGTATTTTGTGAATACCCTTGGGACAGAAGAGAGGCCAAAGGGCAAAGCATAGAACTGAAAATGAGAGGAAGAAATAGAGAAACAAAGCATCCTGAAAAGATGGTGAATAAGCAAATGAAGGTAAACCCTTCACATACAAGGCACAAGAGGAAACAGGATTTGAAGAGTAATCATCTGAAAAGATGGAACCCTGAGAAAGGTATTGATCAAGGAGAGAGCCAGAATAATTCTCCAAGTGCCTTCCTTTTGTGGGACCAGGAACATACTGGAGCAAAATCCCTTCCCTACCTGTGAAGGAGGGACAGGTTGAATAATTCCCTGGTCCACCTCTGAGAAATTAAGTTCTTCCAGAGGAGGTTGGGGAATCCATAAAAAAGGAGGGAGAGACTTCCACACCATGAAGTAACTCTGACGGATGACAGAACCCAAGAATACAAGCCATTTCACACTGAACTGATCGAAGGAAGGACACTGAGGAAACTCGGAGCTATAATATATAACATTAAGTATCCTGTTTTTTGTTTATTTTGTTCTTTATTTCTTTGTTATTTATAGCACTTTGTGTACTGTGCATTTTTCTAGCTAGTTTCACTGTGTGTGAGGTATTAACTGGAAATTGTCCACTTTTATTAAGCATCTGTTGGGTTGTTTGTTTCTGATAACTTGTTGCAGTTGAACTCTTTTTTCTAGAGGCTCCTTTAGCTGTTTAAAACTTTCATTTAAAGGCTCACTGCTGCTTTTCAGCTGTGAGAAACATTTCTGCAGTTTGTTTCCCACCCTTCCTCCCTGTTGGTATAGTGTTTTTATAGTTGGTGACTTTGCAGTTGCCCGCCCCTAGTGTAAATTTGATCTGGGACCCTCCTCCCAGTCTAGTGTCATTACCTCATTCTACCCAGTACAGGGAGAACATTTGAGAAGGCCAATCAGCTTAGTTTCTGCTACTCCTTTCTCTCTTTCCACTAAATAAAAAAAAAAAAAAATGTATCTGCTTTTACTGTATTTGTGTTTTTTCCTACTTTATTTTGCTTTTGCGTCATCTTAAAAGTACTCAATTGTATTTATTACTGCTTGGTGTAACTCATTCTAAGCCTTTTAGTTTAAGCACTTGGGCTTCAGACCAGTTGCTTTACATTAAGAAGGTTTGTGGTCTGCACTGTAGTGGCAGAACAGGTAGCTTACATCCTTCTAAATTGGGAACTGCTGATTGAGGGTTCAGTGTCTGTTATTCTAAAAGTATATTAATTCTAGTTTAAGCACTTGGGCTTCAGGCCAGTTATTTTACATTATGAGGGTTCGTGGTATGCACTCTTGTGGGAGGAGAGGCTGGACGCTTCCCTTCTAAGCTAGGAATTTCTGGTTCAAGGCTTATAGTGCCTGCATATTTGAACTGCTTCTTACTGAAACTGGTACACCTTGTTTGCTGTAGCATACACTAGATCCAGGCCTGCTGAATCTAGCTTTGTTTGTATGCTTGTTATTTCCCAGAAACGCTAATTCCACCTAAAAAGCAGCTTTTCAGCGCTTCTGTGGATCCCTAGTGATATTTGCATTGCTTACTGTACTTATTTCCTTGTTTCACTTGAAAGAAAGTTACTGTTTATCGTTTTTGCATTAAGTTACCTGACACTTGCTCACTAAAGCAATAATATAAGTCAGCACTAAAAAATTAAAAGCACTACACCCTCACAAACTCCCCTTGAGTACCTTGTTCCCCACTGGCCCTTTTTTCAATTATAAAGGAATTCCCAATACTATTCTAGCATGTCCAAAAGTCAGTTGTCAATCTCCTCTCCGGTCCAGCTGGTGAATCCGGGAATCTTGAGGGAATGTTACAACTGCCCCATGTACACAGATAACCCTCTCCTCCTCCCAACAAATTCCAACACATGTGAGAGATGCAACCATATAGCCAAACTGGAGGCTAAGCTCTCTCAACTCAGTACTGGCGTAACCAGTCAGGAGGAGAAGGAAACCACACTCACTACAATTCCAGTCTCACACAGACCTATCACGACAGCAAACCAAACACATAAACACACAAAAACATACTCGGAGGCTCTAAATAAAAATCTGCCTAAGCAGCAAAGACCTCCATTGCAGACAGCCAAGCAACCGCTACCCCAAAACAAAACACGTGCAACACATAGCTCACAAAGCCAGTGTGCCGAACAGTCACAGCCCTTAAGGCTAAACAACACACCTGATACACTTGTAATAGGTGACTCAGTCAGGCACACTGACGTCCCGCTCACCAGGCTGAACAAGGAGAAGTCACGGTGAGCTGCCTGTCGGGCGCTAGGATCCACCACATAACACAAGCACTCAGGTCACTCCAAGGCAAGTACAAATATGACTCAGTCATTGTCCATGCTGGTGTGAATGACCTGAGACGTACCTCCCTGGACTACATGAAGAGAGACAGAGGAGCTCTCTGAGCATGTAGCCCAGGCCGGTATGACCCTGACCTTGAGTAGCATCTTACCCTCACCAAGAATGATGCCACAATATGAAGACAAGATGATCAATTTCAACAATTGGCTTAAGTACTGGTGTCATTCAAAGGGGATCCAATGCCTGTCAGCCTGGGATGACATGCTCGACAAGCCATGATGCTTCGCTAGGGCGGCTTGCACCTGTCACCCTGGGCTTTGGATATTGGCAAAGGCTCTTGCCACCCCATAGTGCCTTTTTAGGCAAGGCTCAAAAGACAAACCCACCTCCATACGTATCACAAGGGATAAGAAACTAAGAGTAATGCTACTCAACGCCAGAAGTCTAAACCTCAAGATGCACGCACTCGAAACTCTCCTTAGCATGGAGAGCATAGATATCTGTGCAGTAACAGAAACCTGGTTCAAGGCTCCCGAGAGCACCCCAGCACTACCAGGTTATACCTCATACCATGCTTTTCGGCCCCAAAACTTGTTCCGAACCACAAAAGGAGGGGGAGTATCAATATTCGTCAAAGATACCCACACCTCCAGGTTGGTGGCACAGCACGAAGCATCAGAGACTATCCATGTGCAATTAACAGTGGGTAAAACTGCCTTCCAGTTTATAGCCTGCTACAGACCACCCTCACAAACCCAGGAACCCCACTCGGCCTTCCTGAGAACACTGGAAAATATGAAGGTCTCTCCAAACACCATTATATTGGGCGACTTCAACTACCCAAACATAGACTGGGAGCATTACTCTAGCTCCAACACCCTAGCCCAAAAGGTTCCTAGAATTTATAAACTCAAATGCTATGGAACAACTTGTTACCACTCCCACAAGAGGGGAAAACATACTGGACCTGATCATCACCAACATGGGGACTCTATGCTCCAGACCAGAAGTGTATCCCAAACAGGTAAGATCAGACCATAAACTAATCTCACTGGATATTCACATCCCGACCCCACCCCCTGCCCAGAAAACCACAGTGAAAAACTTCTCTAAAGCAAATTTCACACTCCTCCAAACCGATGTGGAATCCTTCAAAGCCCCCAGGCCTGTGGAAAATACGGCCCAGACTGCAGAATCCTTTATAAACACATTCTATGAACACCTTCAGGAATGCATGGATCATGCAATCCCAAATAAAACCAAGACCCAATCCTCCAAAGGCAGACGTCCTGTCTGGTGGACCCCAGCCATAAACAAACTATACAATAGAAAGAGGAAGCTACTACATGATAGAGCAAAATCCCAAAAAGGGAAGGCATCTCTGATCAGTATTAGCAAAAAACTACGGGCACTCATAAAATCATCTAAGGCCAGCTTCGAGAGAAAAATTGCACAGGACACTAAGGATAATCACAAGGCTTTCTTTAGTTATGTTAGGAACCTGGGTGGGAATTCCCAGATATGCTCAGAATTAGTCCAAAATGACAAAAATACACGAACCCACAGACATTGCCAACATCCTAGCTGACAGGTTCAGCACAAACCCCACCAAAAGGGCAAATATCTATCCCAGCAGAGTGCTGCCCCTGACATCTCAGATGCTCAGGTAAGAGCCGCCCTCTCCAAAGCAAAAAACACAGCATCAATGGGACCAGACGGTGTCCTGGGCTGCGTCCTACATGAACTCAAAGAAGAGCTAAACCCAAACCTAAAACTACTGTTCAATCTCAGCCTTACTACAGGATATGTACCCAAAGAGTGGCGTACAGCAACAGTGGTCCCTCTCCACAAAGGTGGTGCCTCAACGGATCCTGGAAACTATCGCCCCATAAGCCTGACTAGCTTGGTCTGCAAAGCTATGGAAAGGATCATCATTTTTATTTATTTTTATTTATTTATTTGCAGTTGGTTTACCAGGATAGTCCATTGGGCCAAAAAGAACCCGTTTTCAATGGAGTCCTGGGGAGAAAAGCTCCAAAAAACAGGCAGATTAGGTACATACAAAGATTGCTACTAAAAATTATACAAAAGTAAAAGATAAAACATTTACGCTCAAAATTTACAAGCATTCAAAACAATACAATATAATGAGGGTTAATGTGAAGTAAATATGATGAGACAGTGATGATGATTTACAATAAAGAGTGGTTTATGGACCTCATAAATAAAGATATTGGGGACCTACAGACACTGGATCCTACCCAGTTCGGCTTTAAGGGCAGATCCTGCCTCTTAAACCTGGTTGATTGTTTTGAAACAGTCACCAAGGCCATTGACGAGGGGAAGGTGGTCCACACAGCCTACCTGGACCTCGCAAAAGCCTTTGATACAATACCCCACTTGGGCATTATAGATAAGCTCACCAGCTTAAATATAAACCCCTATGTCACTAGATGGGTTGCAAACTGGCTCAAGGACAGAACCCACATGGTTAGAATTGCTGGAGCCATGTCAGACTCCAAACCAGTTACAAGTGGCGTCCCACAAGGCTTAGTCCTGGGACCTCTCTTGTTCGGTATATATTTCTCGGAAGTACAGGCCAACACGGAAGGACTGTGGCTGACCAAGTTTGCAGATGTCTGCAAACTGGGCGCCATAATAGACTCTCCAGCTGACACAAGCATCCTCCAAAAGGGCCTCATAGAAACAGACAACTGGTGCCAGAGCCATGGCCTCAAGCTAAATGCCAAAAAGTGTACAGTCATCCCCTTTGGCAAAAACAAAGTGCCCACAAATTACCACATAGGTGGTAATCCATTAAGTGCAGAAGTAATTAAGGACCTGGGGACCCAAGTTGATAGCAATCTCTCATTTGACAACTACGTGGCGAAAGTGGTTAGAAAAACATTTTATATAGCCCACCTAATCATGAAGGGATTCACATCTAGATTAGGGGAGGTCATCGTGGCTCTTTACTCATCCCTCATCAGGCCCATAATTGAGTACAATGCCCCTTTTGGGATGTACCTTACCAGACACCTGCAGCAACTGGAAAGACCCCAAAAGTACCTCACCAAGAGGATCAAAGGGCTCAAACAGATGCCATATGCTGCCCGGTTAAAGAAACTCCAGCTCTACTCAGTGGCATACCGCCTGCTCAGAGGCGATCTGTGCCTGACGTATAAAGCCATGTCCAACCCGGAATTAATGGACATGCTGCACCTCAAAAAATCCAAATCCCATCGAGCTATGCACTCGAGAGACTTGAATCTCAGCACCGAAATAAATATGACATGCTGGAGGGACAGATTCATAACCCAGAGGCTCCCTTCACTCTGGAATAAAATCCCAATCCAGGTTAGGCAGAGTCCCTCATTGACTCTCTTCAAGAGGAATCTTGATGAGTGGATGGGAGATCATAGGTTTACCCCGGGTATCACTTCTGTCACTGTTAGAGGCACAGTATACTAACCTCGAAAAAGGGCATAACAAAATTAATTTAAAATGGGTGGCGAAAGCCAAACACACTCTGGCTAGGCTTATAAATGCCCTAGGGCAGACAGCCTAGTACGAACCTATGATATGCCAATTTGAAAGACAGGAGGAGAGTCGAAGGGAGAAGGAAATCAGGCTGAGGGTTAGGGTGATGGCACAATGTCAAAGAAAAGCAGGCTTGTCACAAAGGAGGCTTCTGAGCCACAGAAACCCCAAGACTTGGCAGGAGGAGCTCACCCACCACCCCCCCTACCTTTGGTGGCCTGATGAGGCTGCCTGTGAACAAAAGCAGACCTAGTAGGATAGATGCTCTGTAATTTATGGCAAGGGAACACTAAAATATGTTAAGATTCTTAAAAGCTTTACCATTTTCTTGAAGAGAATTATGCATATCAACAGCAGGAGTCCCAAAGAAATTTTTATTATCCAAAGGAATATCCAGCAACTTGGCCTTAATGCCCTCAGGTAAGGACTGCAGGTGAATCAAAGAGTAATGCCTCATGACTATCCCAAAGGCAGCAGCTCTAGAAGATGCACCAGCAGCATCATAACTACATTTGATACAGTGACGAGTCACTTGAGAGGTAGAATCCAAAATGAATACTGCAGAAGATTTTGCTTCAGAATCAGGGAGGTTGGAAATAATCTGACAAGCCTGGACAATCAAGGCCAGAGCATATCTAGTCATGTGGGTCTGGTAAATGATGGCCCAAACGACCAAAGCAGACACAGTATAAACTTTCTTACCAATTCTCTCCATTGGTCCTACTATCCTCATCTTAAGATACAAGCTTGGAAGAAGGCAAAGGTTTAGAAGGCTTGTCAGAGAGAGGAGACTTAACACCACACAAGGGTCAGCATAAAGATGACAATCCTTAGAATCCTTATAGAACTTGTCAGGTTTCCTTCACAGCAGGAGGCTGAGCATCAGGACACTTAAAAGCAGCTATAAAGGTATCTAACAAGGCAGCCAACACAAAGTACTGCACAGGTATAGACATGTCCACATGAAGCAGCTCATAATGCATCTTTTCTGGATATCACACACTTGAGAAGAATTCCACTTAAATACTCTAGCTACAATGTCTCCAAAAGACAATTCCTCAAAAGGAGACTTGGGACCAATGGACTAGTCTTCAACAGAGACATAAGCCAAAGGAAGAGCAAGACAAGGACCCATCATCAGATTCTGAATCCTCAGAGGAATCAGATTCTCTAGTTTGTCTGAAAGGAGTTGAAGTCCAAGGGGTAATAGGCACAGAAATCCCTTGGGGAGGCTTCAGGGCCATTAAGACATTAAACAGGCCCCGAGTAAAGCCCCCTAACACTCCTGTTGAGGATCCTTAGGGCGCACATAAGAATGCTTAACCTTCTATTTTTTTTTGGTAGAGACATCAGCCAAAACAAAAAAACAGAGATTCCAATCTTGACAAGATTCGATGAGTACCCAGAACCTCTTCCCTGACCAGAATCTGTACAATCTCTCTAAGGCCCGCTGAGATAATCAACTGAGGTTCACCCTCGAAACCCAGGGCAGACACCAGCTAAGCCCTCAGAGGATGTGCAAAAGGAAAGGTCCATGCCAGCCTCCATCAGGGCTGTGATAAAGAAATCTGAAAGACACCAGACGGCCTACAGATCTATCACCCGCTTCTACAGAAATGTCCAGTGAAGGCTGGACAGCCAAAGAATCGGGCTGAGATTTCTTGGCATTCTTACTTAACGGTACCTTGGTGTTAGAACATTCTGCCGTGTTACATTGGGCCAAGAGTTTAAGCCTCTGGTTCTCAAGATAAATGGCCAGGATAAACAACCAGCTTCTAACAGTCTTAGGCACAAATGCTGCAGGATGTATGGTCATGGGAAGCAATCAGACAAGAAATACACTGTCCATGATGATCCTTGCAGGGAATTTACCTCCCGCATTGACAGACATTTTTCCCTTCTTGGATGACGAGCTCTAGGCGACTACAAAAGAACAAAATCAAAAAGAATGGGGCACTTACCTAATGACTAGGTATTCAGCACAGCAAAGGGCGTTCTGACCAACCAGTAATGGTGGCATTTGAAATGGCGGCAAAGAAGTTCTGGGTAACTGGGTTACCTTTAAGCCCTACATCCTGTATGGGAAGCAGACATGTGATGTAAGGCATACACGATCTAAAGTCTTTGATATACTGGCCTAACTTTGGGCTATCCTTGGCAGGAGATCCATACTGTGAAGAAGACTGCAACAGTGATATAGAAGGACATCTACCCAGATACAATCTAAGTAAAACAAGGTTTACCAAAGCAACCGGACAGAGAAGCTTTCCTCTTCCCCACAAAAAAGACAATTTCTTTAAGCAACTACATGACTCAACCAATGAAACATTTTTAAAGCAACCAGAATTAAAAATGTTGAATAAGATGACAACAGCAACAAAGCAAAGCTGCAAAACAAACTTCTACTACTAGACATACAGAATGTGCAGACTTGTGAACAAAACAGACATTTTCCCTGCAAGGATCATCATGGACAGTATTTCTTGTCAACTTAACCAGATATCTTTGAGCAAGACAGATGTCCCCTGCTGAAGACAGGAGATGGTATGCCTATACAGAGGCTAAAGTTATCTGACAGGATATTAGGCCATGTTCCCTGCACTTAGCTACTTCTTGTCAGATCATCCACATTAAAAGGTATTTATGAATCTCCTGCCAAAGACTGAATGGCTGGTCAAGTCAATGTCAGAATGGGAAAAGCTAAAGCATGTACAAAGCTCTGGAAATTACCCTCCCTATACAAGTGAAGTGCCAAAATAATATCAGCATCTGTCCAAGTAGCAATTGGGTTATCTGCCTTACAAGAGTATACACAGATACATTCCAAATAGTTTTAGAGCCATGGGGGTATCCGTACTACAACATATACTTCTTAATCAAAGAAGCCTGTTAACAGCAAATACCTCCAAACATCTGCTCCATCTTAAATGGAAATCAAAATATAAACAAATTCCTTTACAATATTCAATATTTAAGTTAAAGAAATGGGGTGGGGATCTTTAGAAAGGGGAAGGATCAACCTACAAAGAAAAATAAATGGAATTTGTGGGAACAATGCATCCACAAAAATATTTGGGAGGGGAGGTTCAAGAAATAAGGGAGTGTGGGATTTTGGATCCAACTCCTAAGGAGAACAACCACCATACAGAATATTATATTCATAAAGTAGCAGAAAGAATTCTAAGAATTAAGCCAACTCAGGAATGGAAAATGAGATTTTGCCAACAGGAATGACTGCAACCAACAGTACATAAAAAAGATGGGGGGGGGGGAATTTACTGGAGAAAACTGGCAAAGGAAGAAAGTTAGACAGCAAATAACTGAAGAGAAAAGGTAATAAAGTGGGAGGAGGCCAAACAAGCAGCTTGAACTGCAAGTTACAGACAGTCTTCCCTAAAGGAAATGATAGAGTATAGGCAACAAGAAAGGGATAAGGGATCCTAAGTGAAAGACCTGTTCTGATACAGTTTTTTAATCAAATTATGAAAAGCTGTTGCTGTTAAAAAAAAAAAAAAAAAAAAAAAAGGGATCATCAGTAGGGCATATATACAATTCTATCAGATGAGGTTAAAAAAGATTAGGAAGAGAAAGTACAGTTTTGTACCTACCATAAATGTAGATGTTGTGTTCACACTGCTGCAATCATCACACTTGGGTTATCCTGCCGTCAGGCGGTCCCGCAGTCAGCCTGAGTTCCAAAGTCTTGATCTGGCATCAGTTGCTGTCGCTTTTTCCCTGACGTCAGTGCGACAGGGGTATAAGAGAGGCAGCCAACGCCATTTTCTTCAGTTTTTCTTGCCCCAGATGTCAGGTGCCCCCAAATAGGAAGGCAATACATAATCCTAAGTAAAATACACGAATAGGAAACAATAGCTACAGCTGTTAGCAAATACACCACATAGAAATGCATCATATAAATTGTATAAAAAAGGAAGGTATAGATAAAACCCAGGTAAGAAGAGGGGATGGTGGGAGGGTAACCTGGACTGCAGCAGTGTGAACACTCGAACATCTACATTTATGGTAGGTACATAACTGTACTATGTTCATCGTGTTACACTGCTGCAGTCATCACACTTGGGTTGAATCCCAAAGCTAAGGCTGGGTGGTTGGTACTAAACAGGGTTTGGAGAAGCTAGTAGGCCTTGCAGAACTGCAGTGGCAAAGCCAGCTCTGGGTTTTTGAGTATAGAGGTAAGTGGCAGTGCTTGGTGAAGGTGTGCACTGAACTCAAGTAGCAGCCTCCAAAATATCCTTGGTTGGTACCCCTCTGAGGAAGGCTATTGAAGTTGCTGTAGCCCTGGTGGAATGGGGCCTAATGTTACCAGGTACAGGTTTTCCATGGTGTGTGTAGCAGAAACGGATACAGTGTCCTATCCATTTTGAAATGGTCTGTTTTGAGATAGCCTTTCCTTGTGATCCTGCAGCATAGGATACAAAGTTGTTCAGATTTTCTGAAAACCTTAGTTTTGTCCAAGTAGAAACATAATTGCCTGTGAATGTCCAAAGTGTGTAAGAGCCTTTCCCCTTTATTCTGGGGGTTTGGATAGAAGGTGGGTAAATGAATGGTTTGGTTTAGAGCTACACTGGATACCACCTTTGGCATAAAGGAAGGGTTAGTTCGTAAAGAAACTCTGTCTTGATGAAAAATGATGAAAGGCTCCACTCCAGGGCCTGCAGCTCTGAGACTCTTCGTGCTGAAGTTATTGCTAGCAGCAGGGCAGTTTTCCAGGATAAAAATTGTAAATCAGTTGAAAAAGCTGGTTCGAAGGGTGGTAGTGTTAGTTTTTCGAAAACAAAATTGAGGTCCCAAGTTGGTGTTGGTGCTCTCCGGAGCGGTCTTATATTCTTAGCCCCCCTGAGGTACTGTCTTAGTAATGGATGTGAAAATATAGGAGGATCTGTGTGGTAATGAGCTGAAATAGCTGAAACGTGGATCTTAATAGATGAAAAAGAAAGGCCTTTGTGTAACATCTCAGTTAAATATTGTAGAATCTGAGGAATATTTGGGACTAGAGGATTTTGGCCTTTAGCCTGGTTCCAGGCGCAAAATCTTTTCCATTTGTCCGAGTAGGTTTTCCTGGTGCTGGGTCTCCTGGCTTCCAGAATGACATCCATAACAGCTTTAGAGAGAAGTGTTGACGGATTGTTTAGGTAATCTGCCATGCAGCCAGATTTAAAGTCTTGAGCTGGTTGTGTAGAATCTGATTGTTTTGCTGAGTCAGCAGGTAAGGAATTTGAAGTAAAATCCATGGAGGTTCTTGAGTCATGTTCCTTAGCATTGGATACCAGTGCTGGCGTGGTCAGTCTGGGGCAATGAGTATCATTTGTGGCCTCTCTAATCTGGCTTTCAGTAGCACCTTTGTCAGAAGGGGCAGTGGCGGAAAGGCATACACTGTCAATGTTTTCCAGCTGAATGAGAGGGCGTCCACTTTCCAAGCTTGTGAGTGGTATGTCCTTGTGCTAAATTTCCGCAGTTAGTAGCTTTGGGGGGAGACAAAGAGATCTATGTCTGGGCGCCCCCATTTTTGAGTTATCATTGTGAATACTTGTGGATCTAGTTTCCACTCGTAAGGATCTATGATATTTCTGCTTAGTTCGTCTGCCAATGTATTTTCTTTTCCTGGCAGGAATTCTGCTTGCAGTTGAACTTGGTAGGTCAGTGCTGTGTTCCACAAGGTCATTGCTTGCCTGCATAAGGGGTAGGAATGTGTGCCCCCTTGTTTATGTACCACATCACTGTGGTGTTGTCCGTCTTTATTAGTAGTTGTCCTGGATGTAGTAGGTCCTTGAAAGCTGTTAGGGCATTTTGTACAGCTAGCATCTCTTTTTGTGGAGATGCATTTGATCTGCAGACCATTTGCCCTGAATACACTGTCCTGCCATGTGTACTCCCCAGGCATAATCCGATGCATCTGTTGTAACCGATTGCCTGGCTGTGGGTAAGGTGAAAGGCTGACCCTTGTTGAGGTGACATGCCTGAGCCCACCATAGAAATTCCTGCTGAAGGCAGGGAATGAGTGGTATTATTGATTCCAAGCTGTGGCTGTGTTGAGTCCATACGCTTTTCAGGTACCATTGTAATTTCCTCATATGCAGTTTGGCATATGGTATTAGTAGTATGCAAGATGCCATGAATCCCAAGGCCTGCAGAATTTTTCTTGCAGGGAGTTGGGTCTTTGTTGCCATAATTTTGAAGTATTGAGTCAGTTGTCCTTGCTTGTCTGGCGTGAGATAAGCCATCTGGGCTGTTGTATTTAAGCTGGCACCCAGGAATATTACGTCTTGTGAAGGCACTAGTTTTGACTTCTTTTCGTTTACTGTGTACCCTATGCAACTTCGTAGGTTTTTTTTTTACAAACGCCAGATGTTTTAAAAGAGTGCCCTTGCTTTCTGCTTGAATAAGGCAGTCGTCCAGGTATGGATATATTTGAATTCCTCTGTCTGCAGTATGCAATTACTGGTGCCAGGCATTTTGTGAATACTCTGGGCGCAGTAGATAAGCCAAAGGGCAGTGCAGAGAATTGGTAATGAGTTGAACCTGCTATAAATCTGAGGTATCTTCTGCAATTTTGTCCGATAGGGACATGCAGGTATGCCTCCTTGAGGTCCAACGTTACTAGCCAAGCCTTCTTGCCCAGCATGGGAAGAAGTTGCTGTAGTGTGAGCATCTTGAATTTGGGTACTTCTAGGTATGTGTTTAGGATTGAGAGGTCCAGAATGGGTCTCCAGTCTTTGTCCTTTCGGGGAACCAGAGAGAGTCTTTAGTAAAATCCTTGTCCTTGCTCCTGTGTAGGAACCTGTTGAATGGATCTCATGTCCATGAGTGCTGTAATTTGTCTTTGAGCCTCTGCCCATTGATTTGGTGGCAGGTTTGGCATTCCTTTTATCCTTGGTAAAGTGTGGAAGTGGAACCTGTATCCTTGAGATACAATATTTAGGACCCATTTGTCTTAGTGCAAGTTTTCCTACCAAGGGAGCTGCCAAGAGGGATTTGTTTGGCAGTCTGAGGGGTAAGTCATTGTGATTGTCTTCTGAAGGTTTGAGACCTGTCTTCTCCTTTCTGTGCTGTGGCCCCCCCATTGTCGAGGCTTGCAAGAGCCTTGTGGCTGACCTCTGCCCCTAGGGCGTCTGTATTTACCCCTCTGTGGTCTGTCTGAAGCTGGAAAGGACCAGTTTTTTGTTGGCCAATTTCTGCTGAAACGAGGGGGTTGGACCTGTAAAAAAATCCTTGACCGTCTGCATAGATTTTGCTTTATCCTCCATTTTCTTTAAAACCTGTTCTGCTTTCACATCAAATAAAACATCCTGTTGTAAAGGTGCATCCAATAATTTTGCTTTAACATGATCAGGTAAAGATTGCTCTTTTAACCAAGCATGCCTACGTATGACAGACCCTGTTACTGCTGCTCTACAAGAAGCTTCCAAGGAATCAAAACCACATTGCAAAGTATGTTTTCCCACTTGTTCTGCTGCATGCAACAAGTCTTGCATTTCCTTGTAATCAGGCTGCTCTGTATGCGTGATCATTTTTTGTTTTAATTGAGACATCAAATATTGTTGATATTTCAGCATGTGAAACTGGCAATTTAAGGCCCTCATAGCTAGAGTAGCCGAGGTATATACTTTCTTTCCCCATCTGTCTAGTGCTCTAGAATCCCTTTCAGAGGGCACAGGATTTTTAGCAATAGAGGCCTTCACCCCCTTGGGACCCTGGGAAATGGTTTCTGGGTCAGCAACAGGGCTTTTATATAGGAATTTGTGGGAGTCAGGGACTCTGTAGTATCTGTCTGGTTTGACTGGAGCAGGGGATAAAGAATCTGGGAAGGCTAGATAAAGTAAACATCATCCACAATGTCTAAAACAGGTGGAATAGCAAGAGGTCTGTGCTGGGGTAGTAAAAGGAAATCACGGAGCCTTTTCTTGGAATCAGAGAAATCCTGGCCTTCCCAGTGGAAGTGTTCCCTCATAGTATGTAAAGTTTCCCCAAAGGACAAGTCTTCAGGGGGAGATGCTGAAGGAATAGACTCTTCAGCATCAGAGTCTTCATAAGCGGGAAAGGAGTATTCCTGTTCCTCAGAAGAATCTGAGGAAATAGAAACCTGGTCGGAGGATGCGTAGTCCTCCTCCTGTCTAGGCCTTTTGTCAGGAGGGGGATGGGAACCCCTGATTAGGTTAATTAAGTCTTCAGCCATCTTAAGCATCCGTTTCTTAGGCATGGGTCCTTGTACTGGTGACTGCTGTACAGGCTTCTTTACTTTTAAAGGAGTTTTCAGCTTTACATAGGATTTTATAGTAAGTGTAGTCGGTCTGAAGACACCTTCAGCCACTGAAGGCCTTTCAGCTACACCAGAATCACCCTCAGCCATGGAGTTGGGAGGGCCTAAAGATAAAGGCTCTGGAAGGCCAGTAATCTCTGCTTGGGAGTCGGATGCAGCCTGGTGTTCTAAATCAGCGGTCGTCAGGGGCTGCGTTGGCGCCTCACTGAAAACCGGGGAACCAGCGACTGGCCTAGCAGAGGCCTCGGTGTCTTGTTTGAGTCTCGGCTGCCTGTTCTTGAATTTGCGTTTTTTATGCATCCCGGTCGTCGGTTGTTCCGACGGCATGGTGTAGTTAAATTTTCTACCAAAATAATGTCGGGCGAAATCAAACAGACGTTTAATGGTTCGTTTGTTAAACCTAGCACAAAACAGGCAACCAGCGACGTCGTGGTCTGGGCCTAGGCAAGGAATACAATATGAATGAAAATCCTTATGAGGTATTTGCTTCCCACAAGAAATGCAATTATTCACTTTTTCTGACATCGGTCTGAGGCAAGAAAAGGTTCCCCAATGGGGTACTTAGCTTTATTGAAGACTTTGGTCTGAAATTCGATTTGAAAATCTCAGGAGTCAGCCGACCGGCACTTGCGAACTGCTTCTGCTTCAGGCACCGCAGGGCAAGAAAGACTGAAGAAAATGGCATTGGCTGCCTCTTTTATACCCCTGTCGCACTGATGTCAGGGAAGAAGCGACCGCAACCGACGCCGGACCAAGACTTTGGAACTCAGGCCAACTGCGGGACCGCCTGACGGCAGGATAACCCAAGTGTGATGACTGCAGGAGTGTAACATGATGAACATCTGGAAAAGCAATATACAATGGGAAGACATATGTATAGCTCCCAAGTATGCAAAGTCCAGAAGCTTTAGGATTTTTGCTGGGAAATATTTACACAAGTATTTTTATCTCTCTGGCAGACTTCTTATACTTTTTTTCCTCAGGTAGACAGCAAATGTTAAAGGTGTAATGGGGAAGAAACAGGTAAATCGGCAAATGACTTGACAGTGTAATGAGTTGGCAGAGTTTACAATTTCTCTAGAAGAGTGCTCGCTTGTCAGAAATACTGGAGGAGCAAATGTTTTTAACTAAGCAAATTACTCTTTTGAGCTGGAATACAGAATGTGAACTGCCTAGACATATTAAGGCCTTATTAAGTTGAATCCCACTGGCTGTCAAGAAAAATACTACAAAATGGAAATCAAAACAAACTAACTATATTTGAAATATAAAAATTGTAAAAAGATAAAAGAACTAAAGTGGGATCCTTAGAAAAGGGAAGGAGTACACAACAGAAAAAAAAGGAATTCATATGAGTAATACATGTAGAATAATTTTCAGGATGAGGAGTGAAGTTTAAGACAAAAGAAGGAATTGAGCAATTTAAGTAAGGCTGGACTGAATGACAGTTATTACAAGAAAGAAAAAGTACAGTTTTGTACCTACCATAAATGTAGATGTCCGAGAGGAATGTATCTGCAGTCTTTACAAATGGGTTGTCCTGTCGTCAGGCAGCCCTTCGGTCGGCCGGATTCCAAAGTCTGGGTCTGGCTTCGGCTGGTGTCGCACTTCACCCGACGTCATTGCGGCAGTTATTCGGGTATAAAGGCATCAGCCGACGCCATTTTCCTCAGTGTTTCTTGCCCCAGATGCCAGGTGCCCTCTTGGATGGGTAAATTTGGATAAATGCCAAAGTTTCCAAATAGTAGAGAGCAAACACATAAAATAAGCATGTATGTACATATATACAAAACAAATACACCATAATAGATCCCCCCCAAGCTAGCTGTAGATTGGCAAATACCCAGGAGTACCTCAGAGGGGAAGGAGGGTGGGTAATCCTGACTGCAGATGCATTCCTCTCGGACATCTACATTTATGGTAGGTACAAAACTGTACTATGTCCTTCAAGGATGCATCTGCAGTCTTTACAAATGGGTAGAATACCATAGCTAAACTAGGGGAGGAGGAAAGGAGAAGAAATTATGGTGTAGTTAGGATCCCTTGCAAAACAGCAGTGGCAAACCCTGCTCGGGATCTAGAGTATAAAGGTAAGTTATAATGCTTGGCAAATGTATGCACGGAGGTCCAAGTAGCAGCCTCTATAATGTCCTTGGTAGCCACTCCTCTTAAGAAAGCTGTGGTAGTGGCTGTAGCCCTTGTAGAATGAGGCCTTATGTTCTGTGGAGTTTGCTTTCCATGGTAGGAGTAACAGAATCTGATGCAATTTCCTATCCACTTGAAGATTGTCTGTTTTGAAATTGCTTTTCCTTCCCTTCCTGTTGCATATGCTACCAGAAGCTGGTCAGTTTTTCTATTGCCCTTGGTTCTGTCCAGGTAGTAGCGTAACTGTCTATGTACATCCAAAGTATGCAGCAGTTTTTCCCCCCTGTTCTGTGGATTGGGGAAGAATGTAGGTAGGTGGATAGCCTGGTTTAAAGATACTCTGGATACCACCTTAGGCATAAATGTAGGATTTGTTCTCATGGACACTCTGTCTTGATAGAAGATTAGGAAGGGTTGTACTGCCATTAAAGCCTGTAGCTCAGAAACCCTTCTTGCTGAGGTAATTGCCAGCAGGAAAGCAGTTTTCCAGGATAAGTGTTGAAGTTCTGCTGTTGCTGCTGGTTGAAAGGGGAGTGTCAATTTTCTAGCACAAAGTTCAAGTCCCATGCTGACAACGGTGGTTTCCTAGGAGGTTTTACATTTTAATTCCTCTCAGAAACTGCCTGAGTAGAGGATCTTGAGAAGACAGGGGGATCGAAGCTGTATTCTGCAGAAATAGCTGATGCATGTATCTTGATGGAGGAATAGGACAGGCCTGTATGGAAAAGCTCTGTCAAATACTCCAGGATGTTGGCTATGTCTACCTTTGACACATCTTTTCCCCTTTCAGTACTCCAAATGAGAAATCTTTTCCATTTTCCTGCATAGTTCCTTCTTGTTGAAGGTCTGCGGGCCTCAAGGATAATGTCTTTAACCCTTTGGGATAAATCTGGGTTAGTTGTTCTTATGTAATGTTCCAGGCAGTCAGCTGCAGAGTTTTCAGGTTTGGATGCAGGGTGTTGTAGCCGCTCTGAGTTAACAGCAATGGGATCAGGGGTAGTGTCCACATTTGTCTCCGAGACATGCTACTCAGTAATGGGTACCAATGTTGTCTTGGCCAGTCTGGAGCTATCAGAATGATCCTTGGACGTTCCTCTTTGATTTTCAATAGCACCTTGTGCATCAAAGGAAGAGGTGGGAATGCATATGCTGTCAGGCTTTTCCAACTGAAGGATAGAGTCCACCTTCCAAGCAAGTGGGTGGTACGTTCTTGTGCAGAATTTCTTGAGCTGGTGATTGAGCGGGGATGCGAATAGGTCTATCTGTGGTAGTCCCCATTTCCTTGTGATGGCCTTGAAGATGTCCGGGTGTAGCATCCATTCGTGAGCATCCAAGGTAGTTCTGCTTAATATGTCTGCTAGGATATTTTCTTTTCCCGGTACAAAAATTGCTTGTAACTGAATGTTGTAGCTCAGAGCCATATTCCATAGGTCCAGTGCCATCCGGCATAGGGGGTATGAATGAGTGCCTCCCTGTTTGTTGATGTACCACATGACTGTGGTGTTGTCTGTCCTTATCAACTGGCCTTCTTGGAGGAATGGTCTGAAATTCTGGATTGCCAGTTTTACTGCCAGCATTTCCTTTTGATTTATGTGCAGGTGCAGCTGATCTTGAGTCCATAAGCCTTGTATGCACTTGTCCAGCATGTGGGCCCCCCAACCGAGGTCTGAGGCGTCCGTTGTGATGGTTTGGCTTGGTTGAATGTTGTGGAAGGGCAAACCTGGGTTTGACTGACATGCCTGAGCCCACCATAGGAACTCTTGTTTCAGGCATGGGATTAGAGGTATTTCGGTTTCTAGGCTGTGCTTGTGTTGAGACCATAAGTTCTTCAGGTACCACTGTAGCTTTCTCATATGTAGTCTGGCATGAGGGACCATGATTATACAGGATGCCATGAAGCCCAAGGCCTGTAGTACTTTCCTTGCTGTTAGTCGGCTCTGTTTTGTTAATGCCAAGAAGTAGAGAGGAAGTTGTTCTTGCTTTTCTGCAGTTAGGAATGCCATCTGTTTTGTTGTGTCCAATTCTGCACCTAAGAAGGTTATTCTTTGGGATGGAATCAGTCTTGATTTTTTTATATTGACTGTATATCCCAGGGCTTGCAGTAAGTAAATGACTCTTTGTAAGTCTTCTGTTAGCTTGTTTTTGTTGTCCGCTTGTATCAGGCAGTCGTCCAGGTATGGATATATTTGGATTCCCTGAAGCCTGCAGTGAGCGATTACTGATGCCAGGCATTTCGTGAACACTCTGGGCGCAGTAGATAAGCCAAAGGGCAATGCTGAGAATTGATAATGCTCTGATCCTGAAAGAAATCTGAGGTATCTTCTGCAATTTTGTCGTATGGGGACGTGCAGGTATGCCTCCTTGAGATCTAGAGTCACCAGCCAAGACTCCTTGCCCAGCATGGGAAGAAGTTGCTGTAGGGTCAGCATTTTGAATTATGGAACAATGATGAATGTGTTTAAAGCGGACAGGTCGAGAATAGGCCTCCAATTGTTTTCTTTTCTTGGTACCAGGAAGAGTCTGGAGTAAAATCCCTTTCCTTGTGCCATAGATGGTACCTTTTCCACAGCTCTCATTTTTACTAATTGAGCTATTTGTTTTAGAGCTTCTGTCTTTTGATTTGGTGGCAGGTTTGGCATTCCTCTTTTTGCTGGTAAAGTATGGAAATGAAACCTGTAGCCTTGGTCTATAGTTTATAAAATCCACTTGTCTCTTGTGATGCAGTGCCAGTTTTTTGAAAATAAGGCTAACTTTCCGCCTAAGGGTGCTGCTATTTGTTCCCTGGTAGGCGGTGCCAGAGCCAAGTCACTGTGATTGTCCTGTTGCAGTGGTAGTAGTTGTGTCTGTGCCTCGTTGGTTGTTACCTTGCCACTGGCGTCCCCTGTAGGCACCTCCTCTGGATTGGTTTCTGCCTCTTGAACGCCTATTCCTGCCTCTCTGTGTTTTAGAGGAGTCTGGAAAGGACCAATTTTTGGAAGGCCAGTTCCTGCTAAACCTTGGAGGCTGAACCTGTAAGAAATCTTTCACTGTTTGTACAGATTTTGCCTTCTCTTCCATTTTCTTCAGTACCTGCTGAGCAGGAGAACCAAATAAATTGACCTTATCCATAGGAGCATCTAACAGTTTTGCTTTAACATGATCCGGCAAGACTTGTTCTTTCAACCATGCATGCCTTCTGATAACTGTGCCAGTCATGGCTGATCTAAAGGAAGCCTCCAGTGCATCATAGCCACATTTTAAAGAATGGTTACTAACCTGCTGAATGTTATGCACCATTTCAAGAACATATTTTTTATCTAAAGAGTCATCAGAGGACAGTTTCTTAGTTAACTGATCAAGCATAAACTCCTGGTATTGGATCATATGAAACTGGCAGTTCAATGCCCTAGCTGAGAGAGTAGCAGAGGTGTATACTTTTTTACCCCATCTCTCTAAGGACCTGGATTCCCTTTCAGGGGAGGGATTTTAACTGAGGTCGGCTACTGCCTTAGGCCCCTGGGAGATAGTCTCGGGATCTGCAAAAGGGGCCTTGTATAAATGGTGGTGTGTGTCCGGGACCCTGTAGAACCTATCGGGCTTAGCAGGGGCTGGAGGTAAAGTATCAGGAGCAGTGCAAGCATCATTAAATGCATCATCTACAACAGGAAGAACTGGAGGTATAGCTAAAGGCCTATGTTGTGGTAAATGCAAAAAAGTCCTAAGCCTTTTCCTTGAATCTGAGAAATCTTGCCCCTGCCATTGAAATTGCTCCCTCATGGCATGTAAGGTTTCCCCAAAGGAAAATTCCTCTGGTGGAGAGGCAGAAGGAATCGATTCCTCAGCATCGGAGTCTTCATAAGTAGAAAAAGGAGCCTCTGGATGGTCTGTACTGTCTGAATCATCAGAAGAATCATCTGAGGACACTGGCTCAGGGGGCTCTGCTCTAGGTCTCTTTTCTGGAGGAGGTTGAGAGGCCCTGTCTGGATGAGGTTGGGATCCCCTTATTAAAGAGATGAGATCCTCTGCTAGAGTAAGCATTTGGGAACTGGAGCTGGGCCTGTGAGAGGGGGGCTTAACAGGCACAGACTTAGAGGTTTTGGCTGCTTTAGCCCTGGCAAAGGCCTTTATGGACATGGCTGCAGGAGGCCTAGCAGCACCACGTGCAGAGGTTGAAACATCCAAGGGGATGGTGTCCGATAACTCTTGTGAAACCACAGTAGCAGGTTGGATTTCAGAGGCTGATTCAACCAGGTTAGAAGGGGCCTCAGTAGTAGTCATGGATTCGGCTGAAGTTAGAACCGCTTACTCGGTTTCGGCCGAAACCGAGACACTCGCGGTTTGCTTAACCGCGGTTTCGGCCGAAACCGCAGACCGCGAGTGTCGGTCCTTTTCTTTGCGTTTCTTAGCAACTTGTGAAGTCGGAGGATCCGACGGCATAATGTACGCGAAATCTGAGCCAAAAAACTGTTCAGCAAACTCCGAACGACGTCTAAGCGTCCTTCGGTTAAAAGAAGCACAGGCTAAACAAGCTACTATGTCGTGGTCTGGGCCTAAACAAGGTAAGCAGTAAGAGTGGAAATCTTTATGAGGTATTTGTTTCCCACAAGTTAAACAGTTATTCACTTTTTCTGACATCGGCTGAGGCAAGAAAGAGTCCCCAACGGGGTACTTAGCTTTTTAGAAGTCTTCGAAGTAGTATTCGGTAGTAGTAATCTCTGGATCTGACCGACGCACTTGCGAACAGCTTCTGCTTTGGGCGCCACGCGGCAAGAAAGACTGGGGAAAATGGCGTCGGCTGATGCCTTTATACCCGAATAACTGCCGCAATGACGTCGGGTGAAGTGCGACACCAGCCGAAGCCAGACCCAGACTTTGGAATCCGGCCGACCGAAGGGCTGCCTGACGACAGGACAACCCATTTGTAAAGACTGCAGATGCATCCTTGAAGGACATCATGTAATGCCTAATGTAAGCAAATCAAATTGATAATGCAATTTTTCTTTTCTATTAATGTATGTATGCTTATGTCTTAAGTGATAACTTAAAATATTTAAAGAATATTCAGGAGGAGGAGCAAGGTTAACAGGAATGTAGAAATTAGGCAATTTATGTAATGTTGGAATGAATAACTGTTTTACAGAAAACATACACAATGCATGAAAATACTTGATAAGGTTTCTTTTCTGCTATTGTATCCGTGCCTATGTCACTGTCTACAATACAAGTGATAAAAAAATCTGCCCTATCTTTTTTCCTTACTAAAACGAGCGGTAGAATGTAAAGCATCATCAGTTTTAGGAAGAGGAATAAGACATGTTCTATGCACAACTGTGGTAAAAACCACAAAACTTGGAGTGCATAACAAGCTTGCAATGTCCAGTACATGTGAGCATCTTGCTCCAGGTTGCAGTTTCATATGTATTATCTTCAGTACAAGCTTGAAGAGACATCTGTTGCACTGCTAAGGTGCGACTTCACACCAACAGGTAGGTGGTTTTCATAGCAGTTACAAAAGACAACGCAGCAAGCCAATTATTTAGGACAGACAGCTTAGTTAGTAAAAGCCCTTATCTGTATTTGAGAATGCAAACAGCTATACCATTTTGTTCATTTATTTAGTCAACTAGGTGTACCATCTCAGTTGTCTGTAAACTGTGGTGTGCAAAATCTTCTCTTTATTTCATGGTTCTGGAAAGCAGACAGGAAGATGGACAGCCTGGTTCCAAACACAACCTTGAGGATAAAGAAAAAGGATGGTACTGAGGGAAAACCTATGAAAGATTATTATACATGTATTACATACAAGTGTATCTATAGCGAATGCATACATCTATTATACACACACATACAGTGGATATAAAAAGTGTACACACCCCTATTAAAATGCCAGGTTTTTGTGATATAAAAAAATGAGACCACAATAAATCATTTCAAAACTTTTCCCACATTAGTGTGACTTATAACCTGTACGATTCAATTCAAAAACAAATCTGTTAGGGAAAAATATAAAAAACGTACAATAAGCTGGTTGCATAAGTATGCACATCCTTAAACTAATACTTAGCTGAAGCACCTTTTGATTTAATTACAGCATTCAGTCTTCTTGGGTAGGAGTTGATCAGCATGGCACATCTTGACTTGACAATATTTGCCCAATCTCCCTTGCAATAGCGCTCCAAATCTGTCAGACTGCGAGGGCATCTCTTGTGCACAGTCCTCTTCAGGTCACCCCACAGATATTCTATTGGATTTAGGTCTGGGCTCTTGCTGGGCCATTCCAAAACTTTAATTTTCTTCTGGTGAAGCCATTCTTTTGTTGATTTAGATATATGCTTGGGGTCACTGATATGCTGAAAGGTGAACTTCCCTTATAGCTTCAGCTTTCTAGCAGATGCTTAAAGGTTTAGGGCCAAAAGTGACGGGTATCTGGAACGGTTTATAATTCCCTCCACCTTGACTAAAGCTCCAGTTACAGCTGAAGAAAAGCAACCCCAAAGCATGATACTGCCACCACCAAGCTTCACCGTAGGGATGGTATTCTTTTGGTGACGAAGTGTTATTTTTGCGCCAAATGTACCTTTTGGAATTGTGGCGACAAAGTTCAGCCATGGTCTCATCAGACCACAACATATTTTCCCACATGCTTTTGGGCGACTATGTATTCTTCTGCAAACTGGTTTTGGGCCAAAAGTGATTAGTATCTGGAATGGTTCATAATTCCCTCCACCTTGACTAAAGCTCCAGTTCCAGCTGAAGAAAAGCAACTCAAAGCATGATACTGCCACCACCATGCTTCACCGTAGGGATGGTATTCTTTTGGTGACGAAGTGTTATTTTTGCGCCAAATGTACCTTTTGGAATTGTGGCCACAAAGTTCAGCCTTGGTCTCAGACCACAACATATTTTCCCACATGCTTGTGGGAGACTAGGTATTCTTCTGCAAATTTTAGACGGGCCTGGATGTTTTTCGGTGTAAGAAAAGTCTTCTGTCTTGCAACCCTACCCCACAGTCCAGAAATATGGAGAATACAGAGATTGCGGTTACATGTAGCACACAACTTGCTAGAAATTCCTGCAGCTCCTTCAGTGTTGCTGTAGGTCTCTTGGCAGCCTCCCTGACCAGTTTTAGTCTCTTTTCATCAATTTTGGAGGCACATTCAGTTCTTGGCAATGTCACTTCCATATTTTCTCCACTTTTTGATGACTGTCTTCACTGTGTTCCATGGTATATCCAATGCTGTGGAAATGTTTTTGTACCCTTCTCCTGACTGATACCTTTCAACAATGAGATCCCTTTGATGCTTTGTAAGCTGCCTGAACCATGGCTTTTGCTGTAGCAGGCAACAGAGTAAAGATCAGAAAAATCCTACTAGAACAGCTGAACTTCATTTGGGGTTAATCAGAGTCTCTTTAATTGATGGCAGGTTTGTACCCAAGAAAACTGAATGCTGTAATTGAATCAAAAGGTGCTTCAACAAAGTATTAGTTTAAGGGTGTGCGCACTTATGCAACCAGCTTACTGTACGTTTTTTATTTGAATTGCACAGATTATAAGTCACATTAACGGTGGGAAAAGTTTTGAAATGATTTATTGTAGTCTCTTTTTTATATCACAAAAACCTGGCATTTTAACATGGGTGTGTACACTTTTTATATCCACTGAATGTGTGTGTGTGTGTGATATATATATATATATATATATATCTATATATATATATATATATATATATATATATATATATATGCCATGGTCAAAATCCCACATTAAGTTCCGGGGGGGGGGGGGCAGAAACCCCCTACAAACCTTAGTAATGGGTGCTAAGGTTACACTTTAATGCTGCCCCTTCTCCCAACCCTAACCCTACACGTTACATTAATAAGAACCTTCTAGTAACTGCCATTACACAAGACACACTCATACACACACCAACACTACATCTACCCCCTTACCTAGCCCCGACTTGAGCCCTAAAATGCACTCCCATCGATCTACCCTAGCCCTGACTACTACTTACACAAATGCTTGCACCCTCTCCAACCCCACTTACTTTTCCAAACGTGTGTCCCTCGATATTTTGAATGTTCAGCTATCTGTATGTTTGAAATTAAGCACCACCCCCTCACTCGATGACCAAACAGATGTTCAATCAAATCAAATTGAAGGAAACCATCTCTACATATGTATATATATATATATATGTATATATATATATATATATATATATATATATATATATATATATATATATATATATATATATATATATATATATATATATATATATATATATATATATATATATATATATACACGGCTGACCTCTGCCCCTAGGGCGTGTATTTACCCTCTGTGGTCTGTCAAGCTGGAAAGGACCAGTTTTTGTTGGCCAATTTCTGCTGAAACGAGGGGGTTGGACCTGTAAAAAAATCCTTGGCCGTCTGCATAGATTTTGCTTTATCCTCCATTTTCTTTAAAACCTGTTCTTTCACATCAAATAAAACATCCTGTTGTAAAGGTGCATCCAATAATTTTTTAACATGATCAGGTAAAGTTTGCTTCTTTTAACCAAGCATGCCTACTATTAGACCCTGTTACAGCTGCTCTACAAGAAGCTTCCAAGAATCAAAACCACATTGCAAAGTATGTTTTCCCACTTGTTCTGCTGCATGCAACAAGTCTTGCATTTCCTTGTAATCAGGCTGCTCTGTATGCGTGATCATTTTTTGTTTTAATTGAGACATCAAATATTGTTGATATTTCAGCATGAAACTGGCAAGGCCCTCATAGCTAGAGTAGGAGGTATATACTTTCTTTCCCCATCTGTCTAGTGCTCTAGAATCCCTTTCAGAGGGCACAGGATTTTAGCAATAGAGGCCTTCACCCCTTGGGACCCTGGGAAATGGTTTCTGGGTCAGCAACAGGGCTTTTATATAGGAATTTGTGGAGTAGCAGGGACTCTGTCTGTCTGGTTTGACTGGAGCAGGGATAAAGAATCTGGGAAGGCTAGATAAGTAAACATCATCCACAATGTCTAAACAGGTGGAATAGCAAGAGGTCTGTGCTGGGGTAGTAAAAGGAAATCACGGAGCCTTTCTTGAATCAGAGAAATCCTGGCCTTCCCAGTGGAAATGTTCCCTCATAGTATGTAAAGTTTCCCCAAAGGACAAGTCTTCAGGGGAGATGAAGGAATAGACTCTTCAGCATCAGAGTCTTCATAAGGGAAAGGAGTATTCCTGTTCCTCAGAAGAATCTGAGGAAATAGAAACCTGGTCAGAGGATCGTAGTCCTCCTCCTGTCTAGGCCTTTGTCAGGAGGATGGGAACCCTGATTAGAATTAAGTCTTCAGCCATCTTAAGCATCTGTTTCTTAGGCATGGGTCCTTGTACATGGAGACTGCTGCAGGCTTTACTTTTAAAGGAGTTTTCTTTACATAGGATTTTATAGTAAGTGTAGTCGGTCTGAAGACACCTTCAGCACAAGGCCTTTCAGCTACACCAGAATCACCTCAGCCATGGAGTTGAAGGGCCTAAAGATAAAGGCTCTGGAAGGCCAGTAATCTCTGCTTGGGAGTCGGATGCAGCCTGGTGTTCTAAATCAGCGGTCGTCAGGGGCTGCGCCTCACTGAAAACCGAACCAGTGACTGGCCTAGCAGAGGCCTCGGTGTCTGTTTGAGTCTCGGCTGCCTGTTCTTGAATTTCGTTTTTATGCATGGCCGGTTGTTCCGACGGCATGGTGTATTAAATTTTCTACCAAAATAATGTCGGGCGAAATCAAACAGACGTTTAATGGTTCGTTTGTTAAACCTAGCACAAAACAGGCAACCAGCGGCCGGTCTGGGGCCTAGGCAAGAATACAATATGAATGAAAATCCTTATGAGGTATTTGCTTCAAAATGCAATTATTCACTTTTTCTGACATGGTCTGAGGCAAGAAAAGGTTCCCCAATGGTACTTAGCTTTATTGAAGACTTTGGTCTGAAATGGTTGAAAATCTCAGGAGTCAGCCGACCGGCACTTGGGAACTGCTTCTGCTTGAGGCACGGCAGGGCAAGAAAGACTGAAGAAAATGGCATTGGCTGCCTCTTTTATACCCCTGTCGCACTGATGTGAGGGAAGAAGACTAAACCGACCGGACCAAGACTTTGGAACTCAGGCCAACTATGGGACCCCTGACAGGATAACCCAAGTGTGATGACTGCAGGAGTGTAACATGATGAACATCTGGAAAAGCAATATACAATGGGAAGACATATGTAGCTCCCAAGTATGCAAAGTCCAGAAGCTTTAGGATTTTTGCTGGGAAATATTTACACAAGTATTTTTATCTCTGGCAGACTTCTTATATTTTTTTCCTCAGGTAGACAGCAAATGTTAAAGGTGTAATGGGGAAGAAACAGGTAAGGCAAATGACTTGACAGTGTAATGAGTTGGCAGAGTTTACAATTTCTCTAGAAGAGTGCTCGCTTGTCAGAAATACTGGAGGAGCAAATGTTTTTAACTAAGCAAATTACTCTTTTGAGCTGGAATACAGAATGTGAACTGCCTAGACATATTAAGGCCTTATTAAGTTGAATAACTGGCTGTCAAGAAAAATACTACAAAATGGAAATCAAAACAAACTAACTATATTTGAAATATAAAAATTGTAAAAAGATAAAAGAACTAAAGTGGGATCCTTAGAAAAGGGAAGGAGTACACAACAGAAAAAAAAGGAATTCATATGAGTAATATATCTAGAATAATTTTCAGGATGAGGATGAAGTTTAAGACAAAAGAAGGAATTGAGCAATTTAAGTAAGGCTGGACTGACAGTTATTACAAGAAAGAAAGTACAGTTTTGTACCTACCATAAATGTAGATGTCCGAGAGGAATGTATCTGCAGTCTTTACAAATGGGTTGTCCTGTCGTCAGGCAGCCCTTCGGTCGGCCGGATTCCAAAGTCTGGGTCTGGCTCGCTGGTGTCGCACTTCACCCGACGCCATAGCTGCAGTTATTCGGGTATAAAGGCATCAGCGCCATTTTCCTCAGTGTTTCTTGCCCCAGATGCCAGGTGCCCTCTTGAATGGCTAAATTTGGATAAATGCCAAAGTTCCCAAATAGTATAGAGCAAACAAAAAATAAACATGTATGTACATATATACAAACAAATACACCATAATAGATCCCCAGCTAGCTGTAGATTGGCAAATACCCTAGGAGTACCTCAGAGGGGAAGGAGGGTATCTGACTGCAGATGCATTCCTCCTCGGACATCTACATTTATGGTAGGTACAAAACTGTACTTTGTCCTTCAAGGATGCATCTGCAGTCCTTACAAATGGGTAGAATACCATAGCTAACCTAGGGAGGAGGAGGAGAAGAAATTATGGTGTAGTTAGGATCCCTTGCAAAACAGCAGTGGCAAACCCTGCTCGGGATCTAGAGTATAAAGGTAAATTATAATGCTTGGCAAATGTATGCACGGAGGTCCAAGTAGCAGCCTCTATAATGTCCTTGGTAGCCACTCCTCTTAAGAAAGCTGTGGTAGTGGCTGTAGCCCTTGTAGAATGAGGCCTTATGTTCTGTGGAGTTTGCTTTCCATGGTAGGAGTAACAGAATCTAATGCAATTTCCTATCCATTTGGAGATTGTCTGTTTTGAAATTGCTTTTCCTTCCCTTCCTGTTGCATATGCTACCAGAAGCTGGTCAGTTTTTCTATTGCCCTTGGTTCTGTCCAGGTAGTAGCGTAACTGTCTATGTACATCCAAGGTATGCAGCAGTTTTTCCCCTGTTCTGTGGATTGGGAAGAATGTAGGTAGGTGGATAGCCTGGTTTAAAGACACTCTGGATACCACCTTAGGCATAAATGTAGGATTTGTTCTCATGGACACTCTATCTTGATGGAAGATTAGGAAGGGTTGTACTGCCATTAAAGCCTGTAGCTCAGAAACCCTTCTTGCTGAGGTAATTGCCAGCAGGAAAGCAGTTTTCCAGGATAAGTGTTGAAGTTCTGCTGTTGCTGCTGCTGAAAGGGGGAGGAGTGTCAATTTTTCTAGCACAAAGTTCAAGTCCCATGCTGGCAATGGTGGTTTCCTAGGAGGTTTTACATTTTTAATTCCTCTCAGAAACTGCCTGAGTAGAGGATGCGAGAAGACAGGGGGATCGAAGCTGTATTCTGCAGAAATAGCTGATGCATGTATCTTGATGGAGGAATAGGACAGGCCTGTATGGAAAAGCTCTGCCAAATACTCCAGGATGTTGGCTATGTCTACCTTTGACACATCTTTTCCCCTTTCAGTACTCCAAATGAGAAATCTTTTCCATTTTCCTGCATAGTTCCTTCTTGTTGAAGGTCTGCGGGCCTCAAGGATAATGTCTTTAACCCTTTGGGATAAATCTGGGTTAGTTGTTCTTATGTAATGTTCCAGGCAGTCAGCTGCAGAGTTTTCAGGTTTGGATGCAGGGTTGTAGTTGTTCTGAGTTAACAGCAATGGGATCAGGGTAGTGTCCACATTTGTTCCCGAGACATGCTCCTCAGTAATGGGTACCAATGTTGTCTTGGCCAGTCTGGAGCTATCAGAATGACTCTAGGCAGCCTCTCTCTGAATTTCAATAGCACCTTGTGCATCAAAGGAAGAGGTGGGAAGGCATATGCTGTCAGGCTTTGCCAACTGAAGGATAGAGTGGACATGCCAAGCAAGTGGGTGGTACGTTCTTGTGCAGAATTTCTTGAGCTGGTGATTGAGGATGCAATAGGTCTATTTGTGGTAGTCCCCATTTCTTGTGATGGCCTTGAAGATGTCCGGTGTAGCATCCATTCGTGAGCATCCAAGGTAGTTCTGCTAATATGTCTGCTAGATATTTTCTTTTCCTGGTACAAAATTGCTTGTAACTGAATGTTGTAGCTCAGAGCCATATTCCATAGGTCCAGTGCCATCCGGCATAGGGGGGTATGAATGAGTGCCTCCCTGTTTGTTGATGTACCACATGACTGTGGTGTTGTCTGTCCTTATCAACTGGCCTTCTTGGAGGAATGGTCTGAAATTCTGGATTGCCAGTTTTACTGCCAGCATTTCTTTGATTTATGTGCAGGTGCAGCTGATCTTGAGTCCATAAGCCTTGTATGCACTTGTCCAGCATGTGGGCCCCCAACCAGGTCTGAGGCGGCTTGTGATGGTTTGGCTTGGTTGAATGTTGTGAAGGGCAAACCTGGGTTTGACTGATGCCTGAGCCCACCATAGGAACTCTTGTTTCAGGCATGGGATTAGAGGTATTTCGGTTTCTAGGCTGTGCTTGTGTTGAGACCATAAATTCTTAGGTACCACTGTAGCTTTCTCATATGCAGTCTGGCATGAGGGACCAGATTATGCAGGATGCCATGAAGCCCAAGGCCTGCAGTACTTTCTTGCTGTTAGATGGTTCTGTTTGTTAATGCCAAGAAGTAGAGAGGAAGTTGTTCTTGTTTTCTGCAGTTAGGAATGCCATCTGTTTTGTTGTGTCCAATTCTGCACCTAAGAAGGTTATTCTTTGGGATGGTATCAGTCTTGATTTTTTTTATATTGACTGTATATCCCAGGGCTTGCAGTAAGTAAATGACTCTTTGTAAGTCTTCTGTTAGCTTGTTTTTGTTGTCCGCTTGTATCAGGCAGTCGTCCAGGTATGGATAAATTTGGATTCCCTGAAGCCTGCAATGAGCGATTACTGATGCCAGGCATTTCGTGAACACTCTGAGCGCAGTAGATAAGCCAAAGGGCAATGCTGAGAATTGATAATGCTCTGATCCTGCAAGAAATCTGAGGTATCTTCTGCAATTTATGGGGACGTGCAGGTATGCCTCCTTGAGATCTAGAGTTACCAGCCAACACTCCTTGCCCAGCATGGGAAGAAGTTGCTGTAGGGTCAGCATTTTGAATTTTGGAACAATGATGAATGTGTTTAAAGCGGACAGGTCGAGAATAGGCCTCCATTGTTTTTCTTGGTACCAGGAAGAGTCTGGAGTAAAATCCCTTTCCTTGCCATAGATGGTACCTTTCCACAGCTCTCATTTTACTTAATTGAGCTATTTGTTTTAGAGCTTCTGTTGATTTGGTAGGTTTTGGCATTCCTCTTTTGCTGGTAAAGTATGGAAATGAAACCTGTAGCCTTGGTCTATAGTTTATAAAATCCACTTGTCTCTTGTGATGCAGTGCCAGTTTTTGAAAATAAGGCTAACTTCCGCCTAAGGGTGCTGCTATTTGTTCCCAGGCGGTGTAGAGCCAAGTCACTGTGATTGTCCTGTTGCAGTGGTGTCTGTGCCTCGCTGGTTGTTACCTTGCCACTGGCCCCTGTAGGCACCTCCTCTGGATTGGTTTCTGCCTCTGAACGCCTATTCCTGCCTCTGTTTTAGAGGAGTCTGGAAAGGACCAATTTTTGGAAGGCCAGTTCCTGCTAAACCTTGGAGGCTGAACCTGTAAGAAATCTTTCACTGTTTGTACAGATTTTGCCTTCTCTTCCATTTTCTTCAGTACCTGCTGAGCAGGAGAACCAAATAAATTGACCTTATCCATAGGAGCATCTAACAGTTTTGCTTTAACATGATCCGGCAAGACCTGTTCTTTCAACCATGCATGCCTTCTGATAACTGTGCCAGTCATGGCTGATCTAAAGGAAGCCTCCAGTGCATCATAGCCACATTTTAAAGAATGGTTACTAACCTGCTGAATGTTATGCACCATTTCAAGAACATATCTAAAGAGTCATCAGAGGACAGTTTCTTAGTTAACTGATCAAGCATAAACTCCTGGTATTGGATCATATGAAACTGACAGTACAAAGCCCTAGCTGAGAGAGTAGCAGAGGTAAACTTTTTACCCCATCTCTAAGGACCTGGATTCCCTTTCAGAGGGATTTTAACTGAGGTAACTGCCTTAGGCCCTGGGAGATAGTCTCGGATCTGCAAAAGGGGCCTTGTATAAATGGTGATGTGTGTCCGGGACCCTGTAGAACCTATCGGGCTTAGCAGGGGCTGGAGGTAAAGTATCAGGAGCAGTGCAAGCATCATTAAATGCATCATCTACAACAGGAAGAACTGGAGGTATAGCTAAAGGCCTATGTTGTGGTAAATGCAAAAAAGTCCTAAGCCTTTTCCTTGAATCTGAGAAATCTTGCCCTGCCATTGAAATTGCTCCTCATGGCCCCAAAGGAAAATTCTGGTGGAGAGGCAGAAGGAATGGACCTTCAGCATCGGAGTCTTCATAAGAGAAAAGGAGCCTCTGGATGGTCTGTATGTCTGAATCATCAGAAGAATCATCTGAGGACACTGGCTCAGGGGGCTCTGCTCTAGGTCTCTTTTCTGGAGGAGGTTGAGAGGCCCTGTCTGGATGAGGTTGGGATCCCTTAAAGAGATGAGATCCTCAGAGTAAGCATTTGGGAACTGGAGCTGGGCCTGTGAGAGGGGCTTAACAGGCACAGACTTAGAGTTTTGGCTGCTTTAGCCCTGGCAAAGGCCTTTATGGACATGGCTGCAGGAGGCCTAGCAGCACCACGCAGGGTTGAAACATCCAAGGGATGGTGTCTGATAATCTTGTGAAACCACAGTAGCAGGTTGGATTTCAGAGGCCGATTCAACCAGGTTAGAGGCCTCAGTAGTAGTCATGGATTCGCTGAAGTTAGAACCGCTTGCTCGGTTTCGCCGAAACCGAGACACTGGCGTTTGCTTAACCGCTGGTTTCGAAACCGCGACCGCGAGTGTCGGTCCTTTTCTTTGCTTAGAACTTGTGAAGTCGGAGGATCCGACGGCATAATGTACAAATCTGAGCCAAAAAACTGTTCAGCAAACTCCGACGACGCCTAAGCCCTCAAGGCACAAAAACAAGCTACTATGTCGTGGTCTGGGCCTAAACAAGGTAAGCAGTAAGAGTGGAAATCCTTATGAGGTATTTGTTTCCCACAAGTTAAACAGTTATTCACTTTTTCTGACATCGGATTAGGCAAGAAAGAGTCCCCAACGGGTACTTAGCTTTTAGAAGTCTTCGGTAGTATTCGGTAGTAGTAATCTCTGGATCTGACCGACCGCACTTGCTAACAGCTTCTGCTTTGGGCGCCACGCGCAAGAAAGACTGAGGAAAATGGCGCCGGCTGATGCCTTTATACCAATAACTGCCGAATGACGCCGGGTGAAGACACCAGCCGGGCCAGACCCAGACTTTGGAACTGGCCGATCAAGGGCTGCCTGACGACAGGACAACCCATTTGTAAAGACTGCAGATGCATCCTTGAAGGACATCATGTAATGCCTAATGTAAGCAAATCAATTGATAATGCAATCTTTCTATTAATGTATGTATGCTTATGTCTTAAGGATAACTTAAAATATTTAAAGAATATTCAGGAGGAGGAGCAAGGTTAACAGGAATGTAGAAATTAGGCAATTTATGTAATGTTGGAATGAATAACTGTTTTACAGAAACATACACAATGCATGAAAATACTTGATAAGGTTTTTTTCTGCTGTATCATTTATGTCACTGTCTACATACAAGTGATAAAATCTGCCTATCTTTTTTCCTTACTAAAACGAACTAGAATGTAAAGCATCATCAGTTTTAGGAAGAGGAATAAGACATGTTCTATGCACTGTGGTAAAACACAAAACTTGAGTGCATAATGGCAATGTCCAGTACATGTGAGCATCTTGCTCCAGGTTGCAGTCATATGTATTATCTTCAGTACAAGCTTGAAGAGACATCTGTTGCACTGCTAAGGTGCATTTCACACCAACAGGTAGGTGGTTTTCATAGCAGTTACAAAAGACAACAGCAAGCCAATTATTTAGGACAGACAGCTTAGTTAGTAAAAGCCCTTATCTGTATTTGAGAATGCAAACAGCTATACCATTTTGTTCATTTATTTAGTCAACTAGGTGTACCATCTCAGTTGTCTGTAAACTGTGGTGTGCAAAACCTCTTTATTTCATGGTTCTGGAAAGCAGACAGGAAGATGGACAGCCTGGTTCCAAACACAACCTTGAGGATAAAGAAAAGGATGGTACTGAGGAAAACCTATGAAAGATTATTATACATGTATTACATACAAGTGTATCTATAGCAATGCATACATCTATTATACACATACAGTGGATATAAAAAGTGTACATATTAAAATGCCAGGTTTTGATATAAAAATGAGACCACAATAAATCATTTCAAAACTTTTCCCACATTAGTGTGACTTATAACCTGTAGATTCAATTCAAACAAATCTGTTAGGAAAAATATAAAAACGTATAATAAGCTGGTTGCAAAGTATGCACATCCTTAAACCAATACTTAGCTGAAGCACCTGAAATAGCATTCAGTCTTCTGGGTAGGAGTTGATCAGCATGGCACATCTTGACTTGACAATATTTAATTCCCTGTAATAGCTCCAAATCTGTCAGACTGAGGCATCTCTTGTGCACAGTCCTCTTCAGGTCACACAGATATTCTATTGGATTTAGGTCTGCCTTGCTGGGCCATTCCAAAACTTTAATTTTCTTCTGGAAGCCATTCTTTTGTTGATTTAGATATATGCTTGGTCACTGATATGCTGAAAGGTGAACTTCCTTATAGCTTCAGCTTTCTAGCAGATGCTTAAAGGTTTAGCCAAAAGTGACGGTATCTAACGGTTTATAATTCCCTCCACCTTGACTAAAGCTCCAGTTACAGCTGAAGAAAAGCAACTGCATGATACTGCACCACCAAGCTTCACAGATGGTATTCTTTTGATAAAGTTATTTTCGCCAAATGTACCTTTTGGAATGGACATAAAGTTCAGCCATGGTCTCATCAGACCACAACATATTTTCCCACATGCTTTTGACTATGTATTCTTCTGCAAACTGGTTTGGGCCAAAAGTGATTAGTATCTGAATGGTTCATAATTCCTCCACCTTGACTAAAGCCCAGTTCCAGCTGAAGAAATTGTTCAGCAACTACCAAAGCATGGCGGAAAGATTTACTGCAGCACACAACCTGAGAAATTCCTGCAGCTAACAAAACCCCGGGTGGGATGGTATTCTTCCTGGCAGCCTCCCCTGTTTACTAGAAATGGCGTTATTTTTGCCCAAATGTACCTTTGGAATTGTGGCCACAAAGTTCAGCCTTGGTCTCAGACCAATATTTTCCCACATGCTTGTGGGAGACTAGGTATTCTTCTGCAAATTTTAGACGGGCCTGGATGTTTTTCGGTGTAAGAAAAGTCTTCTGTCTTGCAACCCTAACAGTCCAGAAATGATGGAGATATCAAACGGGCTTCCAGATTGTACATGTCACACAACTTGCAGAAATTCCTGCAGCTCCTTCAGTGTTGCTGTAGGTCTCTGGCAGCCTCCTGACCAGTTTTAGTCTCTTTTCAAATTTTGAGGCATTCAGTTCTGGCAATGTCACTTCCATATTTTCCACTTTTGATGACTGTCTTCACTGTGTTCCGGGTATATCCAATGCAGAAATGTTTTGTATTCTCCTGACTGATACCTTTCAACAATGAGATCCCTTTGATGCTTTGTGCTGCCTGAACCATGGCTTTGCTGCAGCAGGCAACAGAGTAAAGATCAGAAAATCCTACTAGAACAGCTGAACTTCATTGGGGTTAATCAGAGTCTCTTTAATTGATGGCAGGTTTGTACCCCGAAAACTGAATGCTGTAATTGAATCAAAAGGTGCTTCAACAAAGCGCTCATTGGACCTTGAAGGGGGTTGTTCCAGTCTAAGCTTTTATGCAACCAGCTGTACTGTACGCTTTTATTTGAATTGTACAGATTATAAGTCACATTAACGGTGGGAAAAGTTTTGAAATGATTTATTGGTAGTACTCATTTTATATCAAAAACCTGGCATTTTTAGGAGGGCTCACCATCCAGCAGGGATGAATGCTACACTTATCTGCTATATCCACTGAACCTATTATTATTGTTAGGTTTTCATGATATGTGATATATATATATATATATATATCATATATATATATATATATATATATATATCGCCATGTTTGGATCAAAGGGACACACACATATATATGTTCCAGCATAAAGAATATACAAGACACGCTTATGGGACACTTCCAAAATGCACTTGGACTTAGGAAGGAGCTGACACTTGATAGGGAAATAGCATCTATAAAGATCACATATTATCGAGATCCCTTTGTTTATTAACTATCAGCAATTTCAAACATGGCAGTCAAAGGTGCGCTACATTAATAAGACATTGGTCTTCAGTAAGGACTGGGGGCCATTACACAAATAGCCATTCAGCTTGTTCGCTGTAGGTACAGCTATCAACTAGGCTTATTCATCAAGTGGAGACAGCCTTTAGGGAAGAGTACCTAGTGAGCCCTATACAGTTCTGATCTACAGAACTATGGGGCAGGAATCCCCGGCACTCTTACTTTGCAATCCTGTGGAGCACCTTGGGAGCCTTACGGGGTAGCTATCCTAGACACCAATAGGTTTGAGTAAGCAGTCGTATAAACAAAGCTCTGACTAAGAAAACGCCGTCCGTCGTAAAAACGGCTACAAGTGTGTATAAAAATTCCTTGATGATTTGTAATACAGACTATATATATCGGGTAGTATAATAATATATATATATATATATATATATGGGTTTCTGAAAATCTGTCGTAAACGCATCAGCGTAATAATAATAATAATATATATATATATATATATATATATGCACCTGATGAGTTCAAGGATACAAAAGGCTTTAGAATGTTTTCCCAAGGTATATACAAATTGTCAAAAAGTTTTATTTGTATTTATTGGCATTTGTTAACCGGGTTTGTCCATCTGGTCTTCAGGCCCATTTTCAGAGTGATTTAGCTTTCATGACCCGGTCAGTGTTTACTTGACTGATTGCAGTCTCATTATGCGGAGTACACACACACATGGATGATGGATCGACCCTCCAGCTCCCCAGCTCCCACCCACTAGCATTATCCTAATTCGACTAGCCCTGCAGTAGTAGCTGAGCTTCATAGCCTATGACCTGAGTAGCACACATAACATTTTAGGATGACTACTGCATGCCATACCACATCATTCATTCTATGTTGTCACCTACATGCATAAAGTTGCTGGATTCACGGATACATGGATCCAAGCTTTATGGATCCACCTGCACTAGGTACCTAGTCATAGCGTAATACATACTTAGACCATGTCTAAGTGTAGTGCCCACCTACTCACCTAGGTAGTATGGAGTACCTCAGTGGCATCATAATCAGTGCCTAAATGCATATTATCAGGCTTTTACTGACTGTGATTCAACAGGCTAAGTGAGTACTAAGTATGGTCCTTTTTTGAGGGTACAGATGTGTTATGACCCCCACTTGATCGATTAAGATTGGGAATTCTAGCCTTCTTTCTTTCGCTTTGTTGGGCGCAGTGACTGGATAGGGTGGACTGACTATAGCTGAGTAGCTCAGGTGGATCACCTGACGACCAAACCCTCCAAAGTGAGGCTGCCATCATGCCCACCTATGGATGCCAGCTGCATCAGGTGCGTACTGGACCCGCAACAGTGTTGGCAATCTAGGTGAGCTGATGGGAGGTATCCACTGATGCAGCTCCATGCCAGCTAACACATAATGTAACATCACCAGGAGGAAGTCTTAGACTCCGCACAGAAGGCACCCCAGCCGAGGATCAGGTGCATCCGAGCTGCACTCATCACTGGCACGCTATATGCATAGTGCTAGTAGGTCGACTGCACTGACCGCGGTTAGCTGATGGATTGACCATCACTGAGGTCCACCCCTGATGCACTATGAGGTAGTCACTGAGCAAGGATTTACTCCATGCACTCGCATGGGGAGCTGCAGTCAGGGTAGGTACTGAGCTAGTATGGAGGTGCCAGCTGCATGGCGATGATCCCATCGGACCACCTGTGGGATGATTAACTTATCCTACGTTAGACTGAATCCAGTAGCTCAGTCCATCAAGTTAGTACACACACACACATAGCGTATCAGGCTGATCTCGATCACCGTAGTGAGTATAAGGCGGAACACATAAGACTATCATCCAGGTGGGGGAGTGGGATGGACTACTCAGTGAGGTGTCGAGGTAGTGGACTGAGGCATGTTCATCATGGCTACAGGGTAATAAGGTAATCTAAATTCTAGTTGGGCGTAATAACCCTGAATTACACAAATTGAGCTGATTAGTTCTCCCTGCTTGGCAATTTGAGAGCTCTTGGCCAACGAAGCCAGGATTTTCTAGCCTTATTTTGGCTAAGACCTTCGGGTCTAGTCATGCAGAGAGTGCCTATGGTTCAAGACTCTGGGGCTGAAAATTCTTGTTTCTGTTATTCGAAGGTAGAGAATCTTCAATTTTCTAGAGGAACCGGTTTTCACACTTTAAATTTTCTGCACTTTACCTTGCTAGCTTCAGCTTGTCTGCCTCCTCGGCGATTGTTTTCCTTCCCTGTTGTAATGGAAAGCTGTAAGTGTCACACCTCAGAGATTGAACTTGTAACTCTTTACTTCTCATTGCGCTCGGAAACTGCACATTGAAGAAGGACATGGGCCCAAATGAAACTGAAGGGGCCTGATCTGAATTTTGGCTTAATGTCTTTGCCAACATTTTTGTAGCATTTGCATCTCATACCTAGGAGTTGGTACACCTTTGCAAATGCCTGGGGTGTAGTTTGCCAAAGTAGGTACACCCTTTGTACTTCATTACCGCTTACTGTCACAGCACTATCGGCCAACGCGTTACTTTTTTTTTTTACGTTATTCAGTAGTATCACTGCATGGAGCTCAGTATACCTAGGCATGCATCATTCGACCTCGAGGTAGTCCACTACATGGATGGGACTACATGGACTACCTGGAGGTATGGGCGACGACCTAACACATGGGCTTGAGGCATGGCATCCACCTGCGCTATACCCTACATCATGGACTCCGATACACATGGATGGGAGCAACATATATAAGCTATTGCGTGTACTGTTGCCAGTAATCATGCGAGCTACACATAGTAGTATTATGTAGGTGACTCGATGCATGCAGTAGCTGACCCCTGGGAGTGAGGCCGTGAGGTGACCTCATGCCGGAGCTGGGAGCGGATATTCATTTGAAGATAGGGTAGGGTAGTCAGTGTCCTCGTAGTCGTTTATGTGAATCCAGATCCACTGAGGCCTAGCTATACGCACGGGAGTCGCCAGGCCGTTAGGTCACACAGGTATCCATCCAGTCGACCTATCGACCTCACTTCAGGCAATACCTCAAAACACGGTGGATCACCTACAAGTGAGGGATGGGACTAGCCTAGCGCGTCCACTATGCACCTGAGTGCAGGTGATCACCTCGGAGGCCTAATGGCAATAATGGAGGGTGTAATCCGGAAAGGCACCTTTGCGTTATGTACAGTAAAGGTCAGCCTAGGGTACCCCCTCGATGGAAGGACATTCTGTTTAAGTGCTGTGCTTGGGTACGGCAGATTATGTTATTGACATGATGGTGGATCTAACCGAGGTAAACCTCCCACCTGACCCATGTGATACTGCAAGATGGCCATAGCGTCAAGAGCATTATCCAAGATGCACCAAAACGGTATACGCTAACCCATGCCAATCAGCTCCAGGTCACTGGACACTTTACACTGCATCTGGTAGCCTGAGTATCCACACTAATGCACTGGACTCACACACACATGTATTTTGGATATACCGGCACTTTGTAGCCTGAGCCCTGCACTAGGCACTCCTATCGATGACCTACCCTACACATACTATCGTATTTGACTGACAGGCATCATCTTGACACCCATTGAGTCCAAAGCTCACCCCACTTGCATTTTTGGATCCAGTTTATCGCCCATCCATCCTAGCCTCTTTAGGGTACATCGATCCACGTAGTACCTCAGTCAACATGTTCAGTTATCTGTACTGTTACAATCAGGTACCTAGCTGGCAGTACCGGTGGGCACTGCATGGACAGTGCTTGTGAGCCCATTTTGAGCCTGTGATAGCTATATGACGGGGTACCTACTAGGTAGTCGGCATACCTATGACTGCCATGGGGACTGAACATCAGTCTGGACATTGCAACTGTAAGCAATAACATGGGATGAGGGTGGATGCATGCACTGTAGGTACATGCTACACATATCATACACATGCGCACTGCCCCTAGGTACCAGCGGCATACCTCATAGGTGACGCCCAACATCTATGGATGCCATAGCATATCATTATTACATCCAGGTAGGTCAGCTACCCTAGCCTGGGCATGGATCAGGTACTAGTGCCAGGCCCTTTCTGATACGTCATGCCTTCATTGTTTCACTAGCACATTCGATCTACTTGGACGGAGCGATCATATGTTACTAGTAGCTGGATGGATATGGGGCATGGCCGATCAGGTAGTACTGACTTTATTGCGAGGCTGTGTACCTTATTTGAGCTGGCCAACTTGGCTCTACATATCATACACATGACCTACATATGGCGGAGGTGGACGGACCTATTTCATCTCTCATCAATTTAGGTAGCTACACATGATCACCTCCGCCCATGTATCCATAGCTACTAGGGGTACTGTGACCAAGACGACATTTGCATGTATGGACTGGAGTGCTCCTCGTGACAGTCCATGGAGTACAGGGCACTCCCCATAGGTAGGCATCAGCTTACATTCATGCATGTGTGTATAGCTCCCATTATTAGTACGGGTGGGGGGATGCAGCGTAGGGTCACCTACCTGACATTAGGCCTCTGTAACTATCACGATACATTATTCTATCAGTAGTCATTATTATGGCATGCAGGTACTGCAGTGAGCCCCAACACAGGCTTGATGGCATGGCACGGTACTGAGTCACCTAGTAGGTACACATATTAATACACATGGTCATGGATTAGGTAGCACAAAACCATCCGTAGTCCATTTCATTTTACTAAAATGCATGCAGGCTGCAGTGGATGCCATAGTCCAGTGATGACATGCACCTAGTGCCATACTATGCCATAGCCCTATGACAACAGGTAGTCCTAGTGAAGTGACTACCCCGCCCTACCTACGACTAATAATGGAGGCTGATCTGGTTTACGGACTGGACCCATCCATCCAGATGCATGTATACGTATCACCCATAGCCACTAATAGCCTAATAATAATACTGTAGTCCTCCGCCCCATGAGCACCCCACCATACCTGGGCATACAATGCATGCCATACATATCCATCATCAGGCCCATGTATGCGATTAGCTACTCAGGTCATACATTCCATATTCGTGCTATATATCTAGAGACCTGGACACATACTACTGGATATGGGAGTGCACTAGGTACTGCATGGCAGTGAGGCATATACTTACTCTCTGACTGCAATCTAATTACATTGCAGTGTAGGTAGTGGTGAGCTGGACCTGCATCCCCAGCTACTCCAGTGGAGCTCACCTCAGTGACTACCCATGGACACATTGCCACTTATCACTTGCCAATAGTGGATATCGGACGTCAGGGTGGACGTATGTGCACCACACATGTTTTCATTCTTGGCATGGGACCCCACCATTATATGTAAGGTGCATACGTATATACATTACATCACATAGAGTCGATATTCAGGTTGTGTGATCCCCTTCCTCCTCACTTTGTACTATTGTACGGACCCATGGGCAGCAGTCTAGCATGCACACGGAGCAGCTGACGTGGAGGCTATCTAGTCAGTTCATGGCATACCACGTATGTCATCATTTCTAGTGTCCACTACAGTTTTGCATACCATAACTGGTAGGCTGGCCCATTTGGTTATTGAGGAAACCGATAACCCAAGTAATCTAGGTCTGAGTAAGCAACAAACTTCTGGTTATGCTGGAACTCTAACGGCAGATAACAGCTACCCTATCCAAAGTCACTATACATACCGCCAACCACTGCCAACCAGGTCAGTGCATGGTCTAACATGCAGATACCATCGTATTATTATGAAGCGTCATGCATGACTATATCCACTGCCCCATCACCGTCGATGGATACCCAATCTATAGTATACATGCCAAATTAGGCGCTATTACCTCATTAGCTAGGTACCTGGACTCAGTATGCCAGCTCCCATACCTGCATCATACATATCCCCTACATTACATACATTTCACTGCACCCTTGGATCACCTGATCCATACAAGCCACCCTACATACATGGAGTCCATGGCAATCATGATCGCGAGAGCTAGGTAGGTTCTTAATTACCCTACTAGTACTAGTAGGGTCCATGATGCAGCTAATATGGCACTACCTACTCCAGGTCAGTGACCATGAGGTAGCGTCATCACGATTCGGAGGGTCAATTTAACATACTGGATGGCTACTATTACTGAGCAATATTCATCAGTCACTGGCCATACATTACATCCTAATGCATCGACTGGTACTATGCTATCATGGTGAATTCCTGGATCGAGCTATACTGAGCATACCACTTCATGGATGGGCATGTCGTAGTCATACTTGACGAGGCATCCAGTCCGGGCCATAATTACAGAGCATGAATTACCTACATCTCAGTTAAGCTGGAGTATGACGTGGAGCATCAGGGTTAACTTACAGTAGTAGGGACATTATTACATTTGATTAGCTAGGCATATATACAATTGGC